>NC_141064.1:32981470-33036470 GCF_041138505.1 Cibotium barometz
AAGAGGACCCATGGATTTACTTGTAGATTCATATGCCAAAACCAGCTTTATTTGATTATCAATGACCAATGGTGGTCCTGAATTATTTAGCAGAGCAAGGTATAATTCCTAGTTCTCATGGTCAAACTAGACACTTGGGTGTTTTGTTTTATTGCTAGTCGTGTCGAGGTTTTTGTTGTGATAGGGAAGATTGTCAAAGAAAAGGCCGATGTAAATGGTAAAAGTTACATCATTGGAGGTTCCTATAAATTCAAAGAGGTTCATGTGATAGGGTTGTACCATGGGCCAAGCTTTCACATACCATGCGCCCCTTATCCAAGCATGTATCTGGATGGCTATTATCCAATGATGAGTTTTGGTGCATGTATGTTAGCTATTATAAGTGCCTATATATGTAAGAGATATACTTGTAAAGTGCAAAATCCTTGTGAATAATACATGTTGTGCATGGAATATGATGGTTGAAGGTGTGCCATTGTGTGTACTCTTCTGTGTGATAACTCCAATTATTTACTTTCTTCAACTCTTATTTTTGCTTTCTTTGACTCTCTTTTTTGGTTAAGAAAAAAAAATGAGGGCCATAGAATTTGGGAATAGCTACAACTGATGTGCATCAATAAGCACCATCACTTCACTTAACATGGTGCACATGGCCTACTCCGAGGACATCTTTGGGGAAGAGTATAGGGAGGCCCTCAAATTTTATCAATCCATAAAGCCAGCACTCAAGGTCGAGGAAGAGGAGGAGGACACCCACGGACACTACGAAGGACAAAGATGACGATGATGCATGTGGCAGCAAAGACATGTCTAAAGAAGAGCCCCCCACATGATTAGCAGCAACAAGTGGCCACGCGAAGCTTTCCAAGGCCCTTTATTTCCATGGGTCTCCATTCTTGCCAAGGTGAAGCTGTTTGGGGTTGAAGATGTTGGTGAAGCTTTCTTCACTTTGTTCGATCTTGGACAACCATATGATGAGAATATATGCAGTACATAAAGATAGGCCTATTATACGCACATTGGGGATTGGGATGGACGTAGTGATGGCAATGAGCACAAGGCATTTCACCCATCACTTTAAGAGGCATTAAGAATGTTTGGTTTTTTGGGAGCTCATCATCTTTTGGAGATTCTTATTCAAAGCTTTTAAGCAAAGCTATATAGAATTCAGGGAATGACAATTTCGAGATTAATTTTCCTTTAACCATTGCTTCACTTGGTTTAGATGAGGAACATCTCGTATCATGATCATCCTCCATCATGTTGTTATCTAAACGTATTGCTTCTTTACAACATTGATCGAATGTTTTCGGATTAGATACAATGATAAAGTTGTGTAAGATGTTATTCTTTATGCCCATCATGATCTCTTCAATTGAGCATCGTTAGTTTCTCCCATGGCTCACATCGTGAGTCTAAGATTTTTATCCGAAGGATAAAATCTCTAATTGTTTCGTTTAGTTTACGCTCAATTGAATAGAGTTCTTTTGCTGCACTCCACCGATCACCTTGTCTTGAAAAGCCATGGATAAAGGCTATTTTTAAGGTCTTGAAATTCATTTTAATTTTCGACATCAATGTGATGAACCATCAATTGGCCTTTCCCACTAGGCATAGGTTAAATGTATGTACCTTGGTGGGGTAGTTTGGATTTCCAAAGGCTTTGTATCTTTGTTCAAACATTTGTATGAATTGAACAGAATCAATCGTTCTATCGTATTTGCCCATGATTTTGGAAATCTGTATGGTAATGTTTTTGTATGAGTCACTAAGGTCGTGTGTGTGTTCTTGTGGGTAGGGACTCACTTAGTCCTTGGGCAACACCCCTTCCTAGATTATAGTCAATATATCCAAGGTGTGGGCATCTAGGGATTGTAAGGGGTTGGTTTCTAGCATGTTTAAAGGATTAGGATTTGTGGTAGTGCTAAGCAAGGGACCAAATCTTGGAGGGATTGATGTGATAGGGGATGTAAAACCCGAAGACACACTCATTGTCGGCATGGCAAACAGAATTGGGAGATGCATTTGGGGCATGGATCTCAATGGCTTGAAGATTTCAACCATTGAGCCCACGTATCCCTCTATCAATGCCATATTGTAGCATTGCCAATTTCTCTTTAATGAGTAAGCACATGTTTTTTTTTTAACTTTTTAGGTTTTCTTACAACCCGTTACAACCTTAGGAGGCTTGGCACACCCTTCGCTGGATCAAATGAGTGTTCATTGCCTTGATTTGCTTAGGCGCTACATGCACGAGCGACCTCTTGAGATATTTTTCCAAAAAAGGTGTATGCTAGTAACATCCTAGATGGAAGAGAAGGTCTTAAAACCTATTTTCCATCACTATCTCAAGATTTAACAAAATTTAGAAAGTTTTTTTCTTGTTTCACAGCGCGTTTTTTAATGTGTTCCAAAAGGAATTTGAAAAAACTATGTATAAGTATTTTTGGAGTACTACAACTTTGTTTCTCTGATTTTTTTTGTGATTTCATCGTTTACACACTTAAAAAGTAGCCTGAATATGGTATGCAATCTCTCGAGCTGTTTTGGGTAATTTTTAGTGCTTTAAGGATTGTTTTTTGCCTCGATTTCTAGGTCGAATTTTGAGGCTGTTGGTCGGAAGCCAAAATAATGAATTTTACTCTCGGACACTCAATACGAATTTCAAAGAGCTCAATGCTAGCTTTTCGATGACCACTAGAGTGCGTTCATTGGATTTATGGTTTAGAAGATATAGGCCTCCAAATAGGGCTATTTTCCAAATGTGAAACAACAGAGTTTCATGACCTAAAATGGACTTCACGCAAAAAAAAAAAATCAAATTTTAAAAAAATTAGGCGTGGAACGCTAATCCGCGAAACACTAATGCGCGAAATCTTAACTTGTGAAACATTGATTTTATTTTTATTTTTGTTTTTACCGTTTTGGGGACTATTTCACGTCGTGAAACGTCATTTTTTAATTTAGGGTCTAGTGGAAAATTTGAATTTCCTTGTGTGGAGGGGATATTTTTTTAATATTAAATTGGAGAGATATGGGCATTTTCCCAAAAAGGCAAGTGGGAATAAAAAAAAGTCAACACTTTTATGACACCCCCTTACACCCTTCATAAATGACTCCCAAAATGGACAATTTAACAATCATTGGTATCTTTTCATTCAATGCTCATTAACCTTAATGAGTTATAGAAAAAGGTATTTAAGAATTAATCAAAGATTAATTTTTCTACTAATCTTTCTCCTTTTGAGGGCTCTAATTAAACCCTAATCACTAATTAATTCACACCATTGAGCACATCATTGGATAGAGCATGAAATTGCTAAGCTATGTGCATCAACTAATGTGTAAATTAATTTATAATTAAAAATTAATTAAACTCTTAATTCTAGTCTCTTCTCTTTATGCAAAATTAAGCAAAAGAGAGGAAAATTTCTCCAATTGATGAAGGAATTGATGTAATTAGGTGTTTTGATGCATCTAGATGGTCTCAAAACACTCAAAAACACATTTTATGGTTTTTTTGCCTCTTGAATTGGATTAATCATCCCTAAATGATAAAAATCAATCAATTAAGGAAGATTAATTGATTTTAAGGATTTTTTAAGAGTTTTTGTTAAAAAATTTAAAGAATTAAGCTACTCCTAATACTTGCTAACACTCTAATGCATATAAATCAGACAAAAAACACACAAATCAAACAAAGATTAATGATTCTAGCTCTATGTTTAACACTAAAGAGAGCTAAAAAATCACTAAAAATTGCATTCTATTGTATTTTTTGATGCAACGGAAGTTAAAAAAAAACCTAAAACACTTTATGTGAGCCCTAGGAACATTAAAAGCTAAATTAACAACAATAAAAACAACGATTTAAGCTAAAAATTAAGCAAAAAAAAGCATTTTTTATCAAACAAAAAAGAGGGCTATTCTACACCAAATCACACATAAATCTCCATCAAAACCACATATTTTTCATGGTAAACCACTAATCAAGACAATGGAAAATGGGTAATCCATCAAATCACACATAAATCTCCATCAAAACCACATATTTTTCATGGTAAACCACTAATCAAGACAATGGAAAATGGGTAATGCATAGATTAGTGGAAAACGATGGAAAAAGCCAAGGCAACAGTGCCAAAAATGTTATGGCTCACCCAAACCCCCCTTGAAACACATCCAATAAGAGGATTACCTTGTGAACCGCAACTGTTGTGAGGATCTTTCTAATGGCCAAGCCTCGTAACCCTTGAGGTCTCCAAGCTCTATAACTCCTTGAGAAGCAATTCCACCGCGTCTCTCGCCGAGCGCTATCACACCGCCGCGTTGCACTATGTGTACTCATCCCTCCTCTCACCTCACTTCACTCACACACACTCACTAGAGTCTAGCATGCATTAGAGAGAGATTAGCAAGAGCAAGACTCTATTACACAATGGGAGAGTCCTTTGTATTATGAGAGATATTCACTTATATACATGGCCATAAGTGTTCACACTCACTTAAACTATGGTCGATTGAGCACTTTAGGCTCATAAGAGGCCTAATGCTATTATAATGACAACTCTTATAATATATCGATGAAGTACATCACTTGGGACTTCATCCTAACTTTCCACCACACGCTCTTGAAGCGGAAATTGCCATTAAGTATTCCATAGGACCATTATGGGCGCCCGTCCAAGTTGTAGATTTGGACACCATTGCTTCATATCTTAAATGTATGACCTTTTGGTGTATCTACCTTGACTCCTTAATATAAGCTAATGGTAGTAGCTCTTGTTAACCCTAGGAATGGGTTAACACCGTAATGCTCGGACCAACCCCAAACACTAATAGGATTACTGATCGCCTCAACATATGCCATATTAAAGTTTTACTTGGAACAGAAATTCAATCAATGGTCCAAATCTCATCACAAGTGGGACCGTGGTGGAGGATATAAACGACCACAGGCGAGGGTAGCTCCACCACGTGACCTCGTGGGGGGAGCAACCTATGTGGCATGCATGTACCCTTACCCTCTCAAGACCAAGTGTTAGAAAGAGTACTGCTATGCTCCAAGGTATCTCAGGATCAGCCCTGTTTATTTTTCGATTGAACACAGATGGGCCTTGGACCTCTTCGAGCAGGAGCTAGAGAAGAATGTGACAGTGCAGTTCAACTTTCCATGGATACCTATATCTTGACCACCCTAAGTCCTACATGAAGAATGGATGCTGCTCACTTGAGAACGAAACTGTGATTAGGGAGGGGGTATTTTAACCACATTAGCAAACATTACTCCAAAACGCGTAGCAACTTCTTCAAGCCATATTTTTTGTACCACGCAATATGTGCTTTATGTAAAATGTAAAATGATTATAAGAAATCTATGAGCTTACGACTTGTGTAATGTTGGAAGATAGTCAAGCACCAAGCTTATGACTTGTGTAATGCTAGTAATGAACATTTAGACTAGGAAATTAGCCTAGGCAAAAGCTAGGGACCTTGGATATCATTTGGACAGCTGAGCATTATACAAATGAGACTTGTATATAAGACATTTTGACTAATGAGAAAACACATAATCTCATTCTCACAATTGAGTTTGAGTCTTCTTGCTCTTGTGATTGAAGTTGCTTGTATGCTTTCTATTCTTCTTTATTGCATGCATACTTAGTGATTGTGTTTGACTAATGAGAAAACTTATAATCTCATTCTCACAATTGAGTTTGAGTCTTCTTGCTCTTGTGGTTTAAGTTGCTTGTATGATTTCTCTTATTCTTTATTGCGTGCACACTTAGTGATTGTGTGGGTGAGTGATGGTGTTGGTGTATGCTTGCTTCTCCCTCTCTCCTTCTCTTGTCTACTCTCTCGTGGTGCCCTCACTCACATCATGGCATCAAAGTAGAGGTTGAGCTTTCCATAGCTCTCTCTCTCTCTTCTCCCTACCCCTTTGCAAAGCTCCTTTATGGTAACAACAAAGGAGGCAAGGTTAAGGACCCTAGCACTCCACAAGAGAGAGTTACTCTACCAAGAGTCACTTGATGTACAAATTGGTAAGACACTTGCATTCTCCTCTACTTATCTCTATCTTGCAAGGATGAAGTGTTCTCAATTAGTGAGACAGTGATTATGTTAACTCCACTATCATCCAAGATCACAAAGGCTAATTAAAAATACCTTAAAGATAAGGACATACTTGATAATGTTCTAAAAATATTTTCTTGTCATACAATAATCCATGCTAGAAACAAATTCCAAGGAAAATTCTCATCTTTTGTATTTATTAGAGTATTAAGTATAATAATTGCCCAATTATCTATACCAGCAAAACCAATTCAAATGAAACTTCTTATCCTTTGTAACTATTAAAGCATTAAGAATAATATTGCCCTAGCAAAACCAATTATTGCCCAATAATATGTACCAGCAAAACCATTTCCAAGGAAAATTCTTTGTATTGTTAAAGCATTAAGTATAATTATTGCCCAATAATCTGTACAGCACCCAATTCCAAGGAAATTTCTTATCCTTTGTAATATTAAAGCATTGAGTATAATTATTTCCTAATAATTGATATCACCAATCCCAACCCTATCAAGGGTGTGGAGCCCTATCATGTACTACTTAGAATCCATACCTAAGTAGAGGCCTATTTTATTTTAAAAAAACCATAAGCTTATTTCATAAAAAACTATACGGGTCTAGCTAGAGGTGTGAGCCTAAATATGTGAGTCCATAAGACACGAGCCTACTAGGCATAATGTGAGTCTAGCTAGAGGTGTGAGCCTAAATATGTGAGTCCATAAGACACGAGCCTACTAGGCATAATGAGAGTCTATTTTATACAAAAAAGTTGTGAGTCCACCATGTGTGAGTTTAGAGGTGTAATCTCATAGTGTGAGCCTATCAAAAGGTTAAAAATTCCCCACAGGTGCAAGCTAATCTTTGCCGAGTCACCAGACGGGAGCATACAACAAAGTTAGAGTTGAGGAAGAGAAGTAAATAAAACTTAAAGAGCTCATCGAGCCTCAAGAGGAAGATCTAAAGCAAGTGCTCGTACTTTAACTCCTACAAGATTGGGGATAGACTGGTACACACGATGAGAAGACTCAAAGAAGCCTAGGCAGAGAGCTTCATATATCATATGATGTGACAGCCCCACTAAGGTCAAAAAATTTAATATGGCTAGCCGTAATGAAGAACCTGAGCCAATATTTATTCCAAAGGAACTCACCCCTGAATAAGAAGGAGAGTTAGTAGTCTTACTCAAAGAATTTCAAGATGTTTTTACCTAGAATTACACTAGCATGAAGGGAAGTGGTGAAACACACCATCCCCCTCCATGAAGGCACAAAATTATCAAAATAGACCTACCATATGAATTCCAAGTACATACAAATGGTCAAGGACAAGCTCATCAATGTAGGATTTGTGTATGAGATTGAACACACTCAGTGGTTGTCACCAATAGTGATCATTTCCAAGAAGATGAAAAGCCTAGGGTGTGTGTTAGCCTACCACATGAATCCCAAGTACATACAAATGGTCAATGGACAAGCTCATCAATGTAGGATTTGTGTATGAGATTGAACACACTGAGTGGTTATCACCAATAGTGATCATTTCCAAGAAGATGAAAAGCCTAGGGTGTGTGTTAACCTCAAAAACGTTAATGGCGCCAAAGTTTATGATCATTATCCACTGCCACACATGGACCACATGTTGGAAAGGGTCACTGGCGAGTAGAGGCTTACAACTTCTTAGGATATACCCAAGTGATAAAATCAATCTAGCTGTTAATATAAGATAGCATTTACTACAAAGTGGAGCACCTATGCTTATCATGTCATGCCATTCAGCTTGACCAATGCCCCCACCACCTTCCAAAACTTCATGTGTCTATAGTCTCCAAGGATCTCCTTTGGAAGATCCTTGGAGATATTCATTGATTTACCTATACATGCACTCTAAGTGCAAGGAGCATCTTACTCATCTTAGGCTGACCCTCCTCTTCACATCAAGCTAAACTCAAGATGGAACATATCATGGGACGATCAAGAACTTCAGATTTGCCAACATCCGGTCAAAAGTAAATCCTCCAAAAATGTCACGTCTCTTGTGGCTAATATTGCATAAGGCCCTTTGGACCAATGAGAGAGCAACAAAATTTGGTATAGGGGACGGGAGTTGCCCGAGATGCAGGGGGGCTATGGAAACTATTCCCCACCTGTTCAATAATTATCCTAGGAATAAGGAAGCCCTGGAGTTTATGTCCTACTTGCCCATACCATAGTTCTTAATTGGAAGGAAATCCTTCTAGGGGAGGCTAATGGGATTTCAACTTTTTTATGGAACTCTATCAGATCTATATACTTGTGGAGTGTGTGGATAGAAAGAAATCATCTAGGTTTTCAAGGCAAACAGGCTAATCTGATACAAGGACTAAAGCTATGTATGAATGTGCAGATGATATATATATTATTGGTTTTAAAAAAAAGAAAAAAAAAGCTTGAAGTAGGTGTTTATCTATACCTTTACAGTCTCTCTCAAAAAACGAGCCAAAAAAGAAATGGTAATAATAGGCCTACCACAGCTATATCCTTTACAGTCTCTCTCAAAAAAAGAACCAAAAAAGAAATGGTAATAATAGGCCTATCACAGCTATATCAAAACCAGTTATCAATGGAGGGTGTTGCTGCAGCAGCGATGCAGAGCCATGCCTGTAGCTATCCATATTACCCCATGCAGAGCCATGGCTTTGGCCATCCACAAAGCCCTTCACCTCGGAGGCCTCATCGTGCCGCATGCCCATCTTGGTATGCCATCCCATCATCTTCTTCCAAGCACCATGGCAGCCGACTGCAGTGCCAGGCATTGCTCGCTACCGATAAAAGAGAGGTACACCATCATCCCCATCGAAAATATGAATGGTTTTTTGGAAATTAAAGAAGCTCAAGCCGTCTGCTTCCTGTTCAGGTTGAGAATGCCAAATTCAGTCTTTTGAAAGCAGTCCGTGAAACAGAGCGAGGTTTTCTCTCGTCACCTGATCAGCGTGCACTCGTCGAAGAATCCATGGTCAGTCCGTTGGAAAAGGGGGGGTCTAATCCAATGACTGTTTTTGTTGAATTAGTGGGCGGTCTCTCACCATTTTGATGCCCTTATGTGAAGCGTGTGAGGACGACAGGTTGCTGTTGAAGCCCTCGATGCTGGGTCTCCCTTGGACTTAACTAAACTGGATGGGACATGGCTGCTTCAGTATACTACGGCCTCGGATGTCCTCTCCATCCTGCAGGCCGCTCAATTACCATTTCTGAAGGTAAGACCACTTTTTTCATTTTTCTCCCAGGATGATTTTTTTTGCAGAATATGTATGATAGCAACATCATGGGTAGATTGATCATTAGATGAACCAGGAGGGGGGGGGGTATGGAGATGGAAGTTGGACTAATTTGTTTCGTATGGGGGATGGTCGGAGGCACTTCTCCTATGAGCAAGGCTAAATTTGCAAGAGCTAAGGCTGGAGTTTGTACTAGGCATGGAGGAGACTAGCTACAAGGCGTGAGGCGGAGTTATCCAATTTCTGTGAGCTTCATGCTATTGAAGATTCACCTGTGTCTTGAAAAAAGCTGCCTTTTATGTCCTAATAGCAATGAAGCTGCAAAGGGGGGGTGTACCAAGTGAAAACTGGCTGGCCGCAGGATCTCCCCCTCCTTGCAACCTGCCCTCCCTCCCTCACCCCCCTCCCCCTGGTGCCCCCTGCCAGTGGGCTCAGTTATCGCCGCCCCCTTTCTCATATGCAGGCTTCCCCTCAGCTCCCTGCTCTCGCCTGTGTAGCCTGCCCCTCTCCCATGCATCTCCGCTTCTACATCCCCCCCTAGTTCCAAAAAAAAACGCGTTTCAAACGTTTCATTCTTGTGCAAAACATTTGGAACTTTTTTTTGGGAGGTTTTTTCAACAGTTAAAAAGAAAAAACTGCTTCTCTTGATTTTGGTTTGGTGCAGTGTACGAAAAAAACCGGGTATAGTGTAATTTGCACTTGCAGATTTTTAAAATTACTTGAAACTTTAGGGTACAAAAACCGGCATATTTTGAGGGGTTGTAGAACAAAAACCTTCAAAATTTGAAAATTTTCTTTATAAATAATTTTACAATTTTTAGATGAAGGTTTTTTACTTTTTGGGAAAATAGTTTTTTTAGAACACTGGTTTGGTGATTGGTACATTTACGAAATGACATTTGTACTTTAAACTTCAGGACTTTTATTTATGGCTTGCTACTCTTTAAGAGCTGTTTTCATTCATGAATCATAATTCATTGTAGACCGTAGTTTTCTGTTTTGTTGGAATGTGGAATCTGAATGAGGCCAGCTACTGCCCAGACTCCAGTGCGAACAATATGCATTATGATGCGACACTTTAAACTTGTTATTCACCATATTTTAGAGTCCGTAGTTATGTTTTTTTTGTGTGTGTGTGTGTATGTATGTTTAGACATTGTACAAGAGATGCCCACTATGCAGGGCAAAACCCCTCCTTATGAAACATTTTTAAAAATTCTATAGAAAATAAAAAAAGTTTTATACCCGTTTCGAAATTGTATTCAAAAAACTTGTGGCAAATATAACTACCCCCCCCCTCCCCGGCGGTTTCCAAAACCCAAAAAAAAAGGAAATCTCGCCCCCAGCTGTGCTGTTGTGCCTTCCGCAATCTGGAACTTGCCTATTTCCCATCCTGTCTTCTCTGTGCTCTCCCCTTCATGTGGTGTTTTCTGCCCCATGCTGCCTTCCCCTGTGTCTTGTAAGGTTATTAAAAAGCAATATACGTATATATATATATATATGTATATATATATATATATATGTATATATATATATATATACATAGTGGATATGTTCTGTTTTCTGTGTGCATACTGTGCCTTCTATTGGTTATCTACTACTAGGAGAGAAGTCTGTATATATATATATATATATAGTGGATCTGTTCTGTTTTCTGTGTGCATACTGTGCCTTCTATTGGTTATCTACTACTAGGAGAGAAGTCTGTGTATTGCCGAGTGAGTGTTGAGCTTTAATTGCAAGGCAGCAATCCTCTGCTAAATAAGCGCATCATTCTTTGTGTGTGTTGAGCTTATATTGCTGTGTTCTATAGGACCATAAGGCGTGTGCTACTGCTATCATTACAGAGTGTTGGGTGTTGATGACGTCAGTTGTTGTATATTAGAGGCAGAGGCACATTTATAGAAGGTGGGTCCGAGGTTGCTTGCGTGCGTGCTGTGCGCATCATCATCATGGGAAATACTCTGTTGCTATATTTGTATGCAAGGTGGCTGTCTCCTTGGCTGTAAATATTATGCTTATTATCACAGTGGTGTAAGTCACTTTCTTTGGGAAAATTAAAGTGCTTAGTGTAAGCTGAAATGCTGATTTTAATACCATTGCCTTCCTTGATGCTTGGTCTCTCTTCATCGCGCCTTTGCCTGTTGCCTGGTTGCTAGTGGTGCTGTTATCTCTTTGCGTTTTTGAAAAGTCGGACTCCATGATAGCTACTATAAGCCGAGCGCGGCGTGCCGTGATAGACTCAACCATGTATCCAAAAGATAATGATAGAGAGAGAGGGGAGATAGAGAAGGGAATAGGGTTCTTGCATAGTACACCACATTGAGTGGGGAACAGGCCTTGCCTCCTTTCAGGAATTTATTCAGGAACAATCCATGGGCACGTTGGCCATGATTAATACAATCAATGAATACAAAAGCAAACAAATATGCCGATGTAGATATCCCTAAGTTGAAGTCGGTGTTGAGGCACGAGATAAGAATCTCTCACCGGGCTTTACCAGATCCAATATCTAGATCCAAATCCAAGTCCAAGTCCAAGTCCAAGTCCAAGTCCAGATCCAAATCCAATGAATCCAAGTCCAAGTCCAAGTCTAGATCCAAATCCAATGAATCCAAATCCAAGTCCAAGTCCAAGTCCAAGTTCTAGTTCCAATCCAAGTCCTAGTTCCAATCCAGTGATCAAGTCCAAGTCTAGATCCAAGCCCAAGTTCAAGTCCAAGTTCCAAGTTCACGAATCACTCGCTCATCCCATGAGTAATCTCCACAAACTCCTACAGCCTTGTCGATGAAGAAAAACCATGGAAAAGCTCTTTCTGGTAAGAAAACTTATATAAAACCCATTTTAATGGTCTTGATGATAAAAACCTCCAAAAAAGCAGTTTTTATGATTTTTGGAGCAATTTAGGGTTTATGAAATTCTTTAGTCCGTACATGTCCGCACATTTCCGTAGGGCGATACGAGCCTGTACAATCGTACAGACAGATGATGATGTGGCACTGCAACCGATGAAGGCGCTCCGAATCAACGGGTAACGATGAAAAACTCCATGGTTTGGTTCATGATCAAGAAGATGATTTTCAAGCTTCACCGGAGATGGCAACACCTTAAAGATAAAGAGATTGTTCTCCAACTTGATGCTCAAGAGAGGCGCATGCTTCTTTTATACTTGAAGAGGACCCTGCCTTTTGCCAAAAGCTTATCCATGCTTTGCTTTTGCCTTTTTACTCTTTGCTTTTTCCTTTTTGCTTTTCAATAATAAAATATTATTCAACTTTTGTCAAAGTTATTTAGCTTTTGCTTTTCTAACTTTAGGACCTTGCTTTTTGGCCTTGGAGGTGCTTTTTGGAAAAGCAGCTTTTAGTATTTGGTCGGGCTCAGTCTCCTCTTGCCAGTGGTATCCTTGGCTTGTGGTCAATCTAGTTTGACTTTTTGTTGCTTTTTTTGCTTTTTGATCAAAGCTAGTGCTTTTTCTTAATCAAACCTTATTGAAAGAGTGCACAGAGCGGAAGTAGAGTGGAACTAGAATGTGCTGAACAGAGAGCGCAAGAGAGAGAGAGAGAGAGAGAGAGAGAGAGAGAGAGATATGGAGAGAACTATGTTGAATATACTGAAGCAAAACAGTCCCAAGCAAGAGACACTACAAGTCTCATAAGTGAGGGAGCAAAATATGTGAATGAGAAAAGACAGGCCGCACCCACTATTTATAGTAGGGGAAGGCTGGCCGACTGGAGCTGCAAAACAAGCCGACTGGAGCTATTGGACATGGCCGACTGGAAAATGCCAGAAAGGTTGCGAAAAATCCCAGAAAAATACTAGAAAAAGGGGGTGGCTAGCCCACAAGCAAGGGCCATGCAAAAGGGACCAAATGGGTACCATAAAAGAGCAGAATCTGGGGATGAAAGTACAAACACCCCCTCTCAGCACCAGACGCTGAACAAACTCCGAGAATCCGAAGATGGGAAGTCAAGGAAGCTTGAGAAACCGGCTTGGTGAACAAATCTGCAGCATTCTCCGCAAAAGGACAATACTTCAAACGCAAATCTCCAGCAAGAATCCGTTCACAAACATAGTGATACTGAATCTCAATGTGTTTCGTATGAGCATGAAACACAGGGTTCTTGGCGATGGTGATGCAACTCTGATTGTCACACCAAAGAAGAGCAGATCCGGTAGGAGGACAGCTGAGCTCCTCCAATAATCTCCGCAACCATATCGCCTCACATGCAGCATAACAAACTGCACGGTACTCCGCCTCGGTAGAGTAAAGCGCCACAGTAGGTTACTTTTTACTGCTCCAAGAAATGGCTCTAGACCCAACGAGAACCCGATACTGTCTCTGATCAGTCCCTGGAGAAGCATTAAGTGAAGAAAGCTTCTCACCAATATCCATAGGAGAAGATACTGGTTTGCACCCAATCATCTGAAATCTGTCGAGAATCTCCTGAGTGTACTTCTGCTGAGAGAAGAAAATGCCCTTCGAAGTCTGCCAAATCTCAAAGCCAAGAAAATAATGCAAGAGGCCAAGATCCGTCATCTCAAACTCTGTCTCCAAAGCATCCATAACAGAACGGATCCGCACAGAATAAGAACCTGTAAAGATGAGGTCATCAACATAGACCACAATGATAACAATCAACCCCCTCTCAAGGAGGATATAAAGGTTTGAATCTGCGTGAGAACGGCGCAGGCCGAGCTTCTAAAAGAACTCATCAATCCGCTGGTACCAGGTTGCGGAGCCTGCTTCAGACCATATAAAGCCTTCTTCAGCCGGTACACATGATCCTATTTGCCTGGCCGTGGAGTTGCTTTTTGGTGAAGCGGCTTTTGGCTTTTTGGTCCGGCTCGGTCTCCTCTTGCCAGTGGTGCCCTTGGCTTGCGGTCAACATAGTTTGACTTTTTGCTTTTTCCTGCTTTTTGACCGAAACTGGTGCTTTTTCTAAATCAAACCTTATGGACTCTGTCCCCATGTCTTCTTTCACCTGTCTGGTGTCCGGGCATGGGTTTCATCATGTGAAATAGAGCTAGGAAGGCCAAATAGTTACAGCAACTCCATCTTCCCCCACTTGAGGCTGCCTTCTTTTACCCTTTTTTTGAAGTGGACCTCCGGCTCCTCTTTTCCTTTGTTGCCTTTCTGGAGGCTATCACCTTCATCTGTAGGTTCGTCGGCAGCAGACTGCCTTGAGGGCAGATTGGGGATCTCTCTCAAGGTGTGCTTATTGGCGGGCAAGGCCAGATTTTTGACATCCAGTTCCGTGGCGAGGGGCTACATTTGACACAGCTGCTCTTGCCGACAGAGTTTTGCAGCAGATCCCCATCGCACTATGCAGTGCACATCTGTACTTTGCTAGATGGCACCACGGCTTCATGTTCGTTTCTGACCCATTGGCCTTTATGGTAGTCTCCCTAGTGATTACATGCTTTGCCGGCCTTCTAAAGGAGTACCATGAGCTTCTCTTGGTGATAGGACAAAAGCTTGGATGGATGATTGAGATCCCCTAATCAATGGCAGCTACTGTAGCCAGGGCTTGAGACCTCCCATCCATCCGATTGATAATACCCTCAGTAGAGAACCTCCCTTAGCACCTCTCGATCCCCTGACTGGATGGCTCTCATTTCACTCAGAGCATATAGTTCTCAGCAGCAGGCACGACTGGTGGCCCTGCGCCAGAGCAGCGTGGGGGTACTGCATGGGAGTTTCCTTGCCTGCCCTCCACCATTTGATGTACCAACCAAGCAGCCGCAGGCTGGAAGCAAAGCCACCAACCAGACCAAGCCAACTCCTGAGGAGCCCTCCCAAAAATTGGTGAGATGGATCCACCCACCCCCCATCATGCCTCTGCGCCCGCGTGTGACCCATGTGCACAGGATAGACCAGCTGAGAAGCACCTTTTTCAAGGGAATTGTTAGGACCTTGTGAGGCATTACCTTTTTGGTGAAAATAGAACTCATTCTTACCTCATATGCTCAGCCAGCTGCCTGAAAGTGGATACGATATGTTTGTTGGGGTTTGAATGCGAGAGAGCAAATACTGTCATGGTTTTTAAGCCCATGCACAATCTTGAAGATTTCAGTAAGTTTCGCTTGTGGAGAGTGTGTGAGTGTTATCGGTTCTCAAATCTTCAAGAAAATTGAAAGGACAGCTCTTTTAAGCTTTGTTCTGAAGGTGTTTTCCAAGATGGTTCTTGCTTACGAGCACATGTTTTTAAAACCTTGTTACTTTGAAGTAGGTTGGACAGATCTTCCAAAAATTTGAGTGCAGTGGTAACTTGGATGGAGGGCTTGTTCGGAATGTGGTGAGATGGAGCCTGCCTGCTGTTCTCCAAGTGAGAGCTCATTTGAAATGTTTTGACAGACAGATTTTATTTTGAAAATTGATATTGCGTAATAAAAAATGAAAATAAAAAATCGGGTGCTTTTAAACCAGGATGTGGATGGTGCAACCTTGACAGTTACTGCTAAATTTCATCTGGCAAGCGCGAGGAACATTGCTCTACAGTTTGAAGAAGTTCGTTTCTGCTGTCTCTGCAAAAGGTTTCATTAGAATGGAAAGAGTATAAGGGGGCACCTAAACCTGGAATCACTATTATTATAATTAACCAATCAATATTTTGATTTTGTTGCACAGATTGAAATGATGTAATTATTTATTTTGTAAGATTTTGTGTGACTATGTAGGCAGCTGTTGGAAGCATAATGATGAGTGAGGGACTACAAGCTTTAATTGCTCCGGCCATTTTGCCGCGTACTTTCTTCAACTTGGAGGTATTTGATAATAATATATGGGTTTTTGAACCCCTTAAAATAAGCTGCTTCTATTTTTATTTATATGCTTTTTGCTCTTTAATACTGTCATACTTTATCATTAGTACTTTTTTATGGGCATTTAGCACAGGTTCTGCAATTCATCCGCGGGTTCAATGCACGGATCCCCCTCAGAACACCCAGCAATACTGGGAGGTATATATATTCTCAAGGTGCAGTGACTAATCAAGGCTTCAGAGCTTGTGAAGTTTTTGCCTCAACTCTAATGTTCGATTTTTTTGCTTTAGGACTCCCTTGGGACTACTGTATTATATTTCATTTGTGGATAGTGATATGCTCCTAGGGAGGGCTCTTGGAAGTGGAGGGATCTTCATCTTCACTAGGACTCAGCCTCTCCAGACTCTTTGAGTCAAAAAGTGGTTACTTGCGAGTTCCAGGCAAGTGTGGCCTATGCTTGACATTGAATGGGAAGAAGGCTGCACAGAGAGTGGAATGCTATCTCCGAAGTCCTAGTTTCAAGCAAGGCACAAGTGTCATGTCTTTACTTTCTGAGCCACGCTTGCACATGGGCATTAATGTTGTCATTACCTTTCTTCCCCTTGAAAATTTATCTTTGTTCTTGTATTATATCTTTATTTAATAAAAAGAGTTAGATTGGCTCTTATAAGTTGCTAGATATGAAGGCATTTGAAGGTGTCTCGTTGTTTGGTAAGGTGGAGCTGGTCAGGGGTGGTGGATGGTAAGGAGTGGTGGCACGACAGGAGGCGGATAAGAGTTTGCAATCTTTCATCCTTCCCTTCCTTAGTCATGTGCATGTAATTGCATCTTAGTTTGGGCAATGAGTCTTGGTGACTATGCTATTTATGTGACAAAGCTTTTTGATGTGTTGAAGATTGATCTCTCTTAATAAAATGTGAGGGTGTTGTACCTTGAGGTGGCACTGTACCCTTGCTTCTTGCTGTAGTCCTCAGGGATCTGTCTTACTTAACTTTTGGGAATAGTACAGGTTGGAAGATTATTTTGGTAATTCTTACCCTGGCCCTCCTTGAAATTGAGCTAGAAAGGCCTGCTATCCTTAACTATGTATGTTCTCATGGAGTTAGATCAATGACCATGGCACCAAACTCCTTTAAAGTGAGGATAGGAACTTTAATTTATATAAGCAGCTGTCATAAAAACCTTCATTATATTGGTGAAAGGGCTATCTAATAGTGCCCAATCTTTTTCTCTCGAATATTTGCACAATCACATTCTGAATGGTGTGGGTCTTGTGTAGCTTCTGCATGACTTGTGGTTAAAAAGTCACAATCTTAACTTTCAAAAGAGAGATTTTAATGTCATTGCTGATTTGGCAGTCTACTTCTACTATGTATGGAAGGTATGGAACTTCAACCTAGAATGCCTTTGTCAGGAGTGGAGAGAGAGAGAGAGAGAGAGAGAGAGAGAGAGAGAGAGAGAGAGAGAGAGAGAAGATATATTAACGTCTATGAGAGGCCAAAGTCGGCCTACGAGACAAAAAATAATACAACTGTGTTCTTCCGGTCATCGGAAGAAAAGGAAAAGAAAGAAAAGAAAAAGTGTGCATGTGTCTGGATACAACTGTGAATCATCATGGATCGTTGGAGCCCATATACAAACAATATAAAGGGGGGTGGGGATGTGGATGGAGTGCTAAGGCAAGATGCATCTCTATATGCTGAAGGGGTAGTACAAGCATGCTATGCAGATCTATGTCTAACTCCATCCAGTGCCATAAGAGGGATATAAGATATCATACATCGCCGATGCTGAGGCTGTGAGTGGCGTGAACATGTACCCTGAGTCTGAATGAAAGCGAGCTAGCCTCTCCTGTGTCTCCATCTGGTGTCTCATCCGGATAGCTGCTATCTCTCGGTGACGGAGTCGGGGTGCTCTGTGTCCAGTCTATCTAGGTCTCCTCCTGGCTCTCAATTCCTCTGCTCTCTTTCGGTCACCCCACGTGGTACATCAGCTGGCACTGGCATAGCTCTCTGGAAGAAATCTGTGAGCTGGGACTGTCTCCCACCCCTAGTAGTAGCGGGTGTCTAGAGGAGTCTCTCTCGAGAACTATGAAGCTCTAGTAGTAGTCTGCCAAGCTGTCGCTGGTCCGA
The DNA here is from genome assembly GCF_041138505.1 of Cibotium barometz. NCBI lineage: Eukaryota > Viridiplantae > Streptophyta > Polypodiopsida > Cyatheales > Cibotiaceae > Cibotium > Cibotium barometz. The sequence goes on from NC_141064.1 coordinate 32,999,693, forward strand.
GGCCTCCATTAACTGATGTAGTGAAGAGTGCTCCTCAAACAATCCTGCATAACTATCTCTGACCCCCTGGTGGGCTCTACATCTACATACAAAGTGTTCCTCAGTCTCCACCTCCTCGCGGCACAATCTGCATATTCGCTCGGCTCTGGGAACCCGTGCCGCTCTTTCAGCCTCTATCTCTAGGTGATGTGATGAGACTCGTAGCTGTCCAATAGCAACGCGAGAGCTGTGTGACATGTATACATCCATATACCGCGGTCGCTGTATAAACCCATCCCCTGAGATGGTCATAAAGTGGTCTCTGTAATACAACATCTTCGGTGGTAGTGGGCTCTCTGGTGCTGTCCATGTCTCGTGTATGTAGCGCTGCCATATGTCCTGTCTCATCACTCTGTTCCTCTCATTGAGAGAGAGGTAACCCCGTGGAGCAGACTGATCATATTGAAAAGGTGGCAACCGCTCAATGTCTATCCCATGATGTGAGAACCACTGTAGCATCTGTGCATACCAAGATCTAGTGTGTCCAGCCTCGGCTAGCTGTCTGGATGCCTCAAAAGCTCGGCGGAATAATCTCTCCGTGGGCATCTACCTCATCCTGTATATAAAGGAGATCGTCTGGAACAATGCCTCCACTGCCATAGGTGGTGCAGCAAACTCAGCAAACTCGGCCAGCTGTCTGGATGCCTCAAAAGCTCGGCGGAATAATCTCTCCGTGGGCATCTGCCTCATCCCATCCTGTATATAAAGGAGATCGTCTGGAACAATGCCTCCACTGCCATAGGTGGTGCAGCAAACTCAGCTCGAACAATGTCGTGCGGGACGGATGGTTTGCTGCGTATCATCCTCGTCGAGAGCATCAAGATCTGTGGTCTCTCCAGCTGTACCCATGTGGAGGCTGCAAGCCCTGGTGCCCAAACCGCTGCTGCATACATCAAGGCTGGTGTCACTAATGTATCAAAGAGCCACCCCTTCGTGCGGGGTTCCTGAAAATGTGCCTGATGACACTGACGCTCAAGGCCAGCAAGAGCGGTCACTCTGTCGAGCCATGGAGAAGCGTCCAGCTGAGCTAGTAAATGTGAAGCCAAGGTAAACATAAGAGCTCACCACCTCGACCCGCCCTCTTGCTAATGTGAGCGTAGTGTGGCTCCTGACTGCGGGTGAGGTGTGGAAGATCATAACCTTGGTTTTCCCAAGGTTCACTGTGAGACCCTGCTGTGCGCAGAAGTCATCAAGTGCCACAAGGTGTCTTTGAAGCCCAACCTGCGTGTCGATACCAAGACGATGTCATCAGCATAAAGCATAACATGGACAGTAATACCTAATAGCTCAACCCCAGAGCCTCCTCCTTGTGTGATGTAATCGACCACCTCATCAATATAGAGCCCAAAGAGCGTGGGGGAGAGCGGGCACCCCTGCTTCACACCAATGGTGCTAGCAACTGTGTCAGACAAGCCTCCTGGGCATCGGAATCTCCCAAAGACCTGCTCATATAGCCTGTATATGCCCCACATCATGTCTGAGGGTATGCCTAGTGTCTGTAGTCGCCGAAAGAGGCGCTCTCTGGGCACAGTATCAAATGCCTTGCGGAAATCCACAAAGGAACAATAGAGCCGTTGCCTCCGTGCCTTGGCTTGATCAATCAGGCACCTCAATGTAAAAATGTGGTCGATGGTCGAGAAGGCTCGTCGGAAGCCTGCCTGGCCTGCTGCTCTCAATCCTCCATCCTCTGCATGAGTGCTCAGCTCTGCCTCCAAAACTGCCCCGTATAGTTTGGCCAATATATGGCCAATCATGATGGTCCTGTAGTTCCCGGGGTCTAGTACATCTCCCGCTTTATGGATCGGCACAATAGTGTGCATCGTCCACTCAGCCGGAAACCCCTCTGATAGAGCTCTGTGAAGATATGAGCAAGAAATGGTGCCAATGTATCAATAGCATAGATGAGATGCTCTCCCTGTAATCCTGTATAATCTCTTGCCCATCCATGTTGGAGTCTGTCGCCCGTCCATGTTGGAGTCGGCATGTGGCCCTTCTAACCATAGGTGGGGTGAAGAAGGTGGCGACTGTGGAGCATGGCTCTGGAGTCTGTGGGCTGTGGTATAGGGGGCTGTGCAGGCACATCATAGAGTCTCTCTGCATATGTCTGCTAGGTCTGAGGATCGGTAATAGGTGTGGGAGGACGGGGGTCTCTGAGTCTCCTCCAAGCAGTAGTAGCATCTCTGCTCATGAGCATGTGATATGTGTCCCAGTACTGAGTCTCCTCATAAGCTCGCCGCTTGCGGGGCGGGTGAGAGTATGCATCCTCCTGCATGCCTGTCTCTGGGTGATCTCCCCGCGAGCCCTATGCACTCAGAGATTGCGGTAAAGGTTTCTGCACTCATCATCATACCATCAGTTCTGGGGCATGCTCCCAGATGTAGGTGGCTGTCCTGTCTATGTGGTATGGGAAACTCCTCGTGGCTGCAGAGTGCAGTACATGTGAGAGCTGGGAGGTGAGCATAGCCATGGGTACTGATGGGTCTAAGGCAAATAGCTGATCATGAACATGAGTCATACACATCGGCTAGGTCCTGAGTGAAGTGGAAAATAGTGCGTGGTGGCTGTATGATGGGTGGTGGGTGGGTCTCCAGTAAGCTCCTGAAAGTGAGGGATAGATATGTATGATCCACCCCAATGGGGCATGGTGGTACGGTAAAGTGAGACACCATATAGTAGCATAGAGCAATATATAACACCCTGTCTGCAATCTAATCCACATGTATCTAGCTTCCTGGTCACGTGCTACCACTTGTAGGCGCTCTTGTAGCTCTCGCTTGAAGAGTACCACTATACCTCCAGATCCTCTCGATGTGCTCTGTCATGTGGTCCCTCTGTATGTAAACTCCCACTGATAGCCCTCTACTTTGGGTAGCCCCGTCTCTGGGCTCTGGTGCGTCTCTGTAAGTAGTATGATGTCCCATCCCTCCATGACCTGCTCCATCCTCCCAGGATGTGTCCAAAGTGCTCCATTGCAGTTCCAAACTGCTATGTGTATCTGTGAATCTGGATCCTCCATAGCCGATGTCCCATAGGCCACCTGGCGCTAATCAGTGGCCTTGCCATCGCGATAGAATGCTCTCTTGCCCTCTTTCCGGGCCTGTAGGACTCTCGGCATGCATGTTTTCCTGTGTTCTATCTGCATCCTTGTAAGGTCGTCATCCAAATAGATGGGATCTCCTTGTAATCCTCGTAGAATCACCCTCTTCCTCATGAAGGTGACCCTCTCCGTCTCTCCTGCAAACTGTAGGATGAGGGCTCGCTTGTGTGTTGAGTCTTTCTCGGCTCTCCATGCTTTGGTGAAAAGGGGAGAGGGTCCTCTTCCCTGTATAGCCGAGCTTCATGCATAGAAGCTGTCCATCTTTCTCGGGAGTGGAGTCGGGTGTCTCGGCTATACCTGTGACTTGAATGTTGAGGTAGCGGGCATGCCTCATCTTCTCCTCCTCAATGGTGGTGTGAATGATTTGGTGTTCTTCCCTTTGAGTCTCCTCCCTCACTTCTTTACGGATGTTCTTCTTCACCACTTCAACCCATCCTGACTGCTTGGCTTCAGTTTTCCCTCCATGTCCTTTGTGATCTCCTTGGAGATCTCTTCTTTGATGGCCGTGAGAGTGTTGTCATTGATCTCCCCTTCTTCTTTCTCGGTGTTCTTGACGGCTACCAGTTCCACTTTCAATGCACTCACTTCCTCCTTGAGTGCCGTGTTCTCTTGTTCAAGGTCCGTGACCTGTGCTTCGAGAGCCATGATGTGCCGGTGTAATTTGTTCTCCACCTCATTGAGGTTGGAATCGGATGTCTTCTTGTTCTCCTTGATTAGTGCCAAGGTGGGTGGGTTGTCTGTGCCAATCTTACTATGATGGATTTCTTCATCATCCCCTCTATCAAGACTTGTAGCTGTCTCCATGATCTATGATCTCGACTAGCCTCTATATGAGTCAATAAATATTTGATATATTGATTGCCAGTTCGAGTCGATGTAATCCGTTGGTCAATGATAGTATCTTGAATTAAAACTTCTTCCTCACCCTCAATAAGAGGTGGATCCTCATATAAGCATGAGTGGAAAGTGATCCCCTAATAAAAGGTTTCACCAGACTAACATGAAATAAATTATGAATTTGTCAATGAGAAGGTAGTTTTAATCTCACTCAAAATACGACAAAAATTGAAAGTGATAGAGTCTCTGTTAGAAACAATGAGATTTAAAGTTTGGTTTATGTTGCATTTGTAGCAATAGCTTAAGTTTGAATAATTATTTTGCTTAAGAAACATCACTGTGAGCTTACTCTCTAACTTCTACTAGCATACAATCTCTGTCGTAGTAGTTCCAGATCAGCCATCGAAGCTCCCTTCACAGGAGCACATGGGTGTGGGAATTTGCCATCTATTATATCAATTTAGTAATACATTATTCTTCTCTATCTATGTTATTATGTAATTTAAGTTTTAAAGTTTTGTCCTATGAAAGATCCTACTTCTTGTGAGTATTCTATTATATATAATGCACATTGTATTCTCTTACATGTTGTTAGAACTCCGGCTCGGTACATTCTTGTCTAATTGTAGTCTAGCAGTCTCTTAGAGAAATGGCATCTTCGCAAGACCCTGCCCACCACCATTCGGTGCTTGATAAAAAGCTTAACGGCATGAATTATCCTCTCTGGAAGTTCAAGCTTAAGGCTATTCTGTCCTCCTATAAGCTTTGGAATACCATCATTGGTATTGATGTTGACATGTCCACCAAAACAAGGAATATAGAGGAGGGCAACCATGTATCATGTGATGTCTACCAACCTTGTCCAAGCTTGGAGATGAAGGGATTTAGATGCTCTTTGTGCCATTGTCACGAGCATGGAAGATAGTGTGCTAACCATGGTTCAACAGGTCTCCATAATTATAGAAGCATGGACCGTATTTGTTGCAGAGCTAGTATGGGACCACAAATCCATCAAGGATTTAAAATATTGAAAATTAGGTTCGACAAGAGAAGCTAAATGAAGGTGTTTCTCACCAAATCAAAGATCTCCATGACCAGATGGTTATAATCAATAAGAGTGTACTCTCCCCGGATCTCGCTCATCATTGTCTAAGGGTATTACCACCTAGGTATGATAGTTTTATTACATCTTTGAATGTTGGTGTCAAGCCTACTCCTCTCACATTCGAGGAGTTCAGCTCATTACTTGGGGATGAAGAGATGAGGATGTAGAGTTGCAATGGTGGGGACTAGGGTTTCTCTGCTAACACAAAGAAGAGGGGTAAGGATTCTAACTCTTCAAATTAAAAGAAGAGTTGGTTAAATGATTCACATGACCAATACATTTGTGCTAGATATATATATGATAACTATGTCCATATATAGTATTGCAGATGGTGTGGTAGATGCATACACAATGCGGAGAGTTATGTAATATGGACACGTATACAACGCAGATGGTTATGCAATATGGACGCGTATACAACGCAGACGGTTATGCGATCACCGCCTGCGTATCAAGAACACGACCAGCTATATCCACCACCCACTAATAATGAAATTAGGTATCCTAGGAAATATTCCATGAATATTCTTCATACCATCGGGTCGGGGTGGGTTGCTGGCCCTGTTAGGACCCCTAACCAAGGTGTTACCCCGGGCCCCAGCTAATGCATGCACCCTTGAGCATCTCCCTCTCCTAGGACCCCTAGCGGGTTGAAGGGCTACCCGGCCCCTAGTTAAATGCTTGCACACCCCATCAATGGTCACAATAATGACCCCATCAGTGTATAAGCTGGGGTTCCCACCAAAGACACGTGCACCAATGGCTTCTCCTCATAATGGGGGCCGTTAAAAATGTGCACTAAACATAGATGTGAGATATATCTTGAGAGGTGGGCATTGAGTGTATACTAAAACTCTCCCTTAATGTATGCCCAAAGAAACATTATGTTCTTGGCCCAACGCCAAGTTGATAAAGATGCCTAGTAAGCAGATCCTTCCCAAGAGACTTGGTGAAGATATCGACGTAGTTTTGGTCCGTAGAACAGTACTCTAGCTCCACTCTCTCATCCTTAATCACAGCTCTCGCACATAATGATACTGAATCTCAATGTGCTTTGTTCGAGCATGAAACACAGGGTTCTTAGTAATAGCCATGCAACTCTAGTTGTCGCATTGCAAGGTTGTAGCCCCCCCAATTTGAACTCCTATGTCCACTAAAATCCTTCTCAATCATGCTACTTCACAAGCAACAAAACAAGCTGCCTCTTATACTCAACTTTTATAGAAAGTGCCATTATAGGCCACTTAAGAGAAAACACTAGAACCAAGTGAAAAACAATATCCAGAAATTGATTTCCTAGAATCACAATCTCCTACCAAATCTAAATAGTAACCCATAAGAGTGTCACTTGCACTGTACCATTGCTTCAATGACTCTCTCGTGGTGGCTTATTGGAAAACTTATTGAAAACACCAACTATGAAGTTGATATCAAGTCTAGTGTTAGTGAGAAAAATTAAACTCCCCACCAGCTTCTTGTACTTCTTAATGTCTACTAATGGTGAAAGAGTCTTCTATGGAAAGCTTCACATTCACCTCCATAGGTGTTGACATAGGTTCGCAAATCGGTCATCCCAAATGCTATGAGAATCTCCCAAGCATACTTTTGCTGCGATATGAAGATCTTATTTGACTCCTGCCAGACCTCAATCCCAAATGCTATGAGAATCTCCCAAGTAAATTTTTGCTGCAATATGAAGATGTTATCTGACCCCTTTTAGACCTCAATCCCCAAATAGAAATGCATAAAACCCAAGTCTGTCATCTCAAACTCACGGCTCACCATATCCATCCTCTGTTGGATCATTTCTTCATTGTTACCTATGATGTTTAAGTCATCTACATACATAACAAAACAACCAAATAATCTTTTCATGCTTTTTTAGAACATACAAATTAGCATCATGAATGATGCCCTTAAACCCAATCCTAGCTCTAGATCCTTTCATGAAGTGGGGTTTGTTGCTCCATTCAAAAAGGTTACCCTAGAAAGAATAGTTATATAACAACTAACTACTATGTGACCAAGTGGGCAGAGGCTGTGGATCCTTTCTCATGCAGTGATGTTTGGATTTTGTTGATTCATTTAAAAGGATTACCTCTAGAAAGAATAGGTATATATATTAGTAGAAACTGACTATGTGACCAAGTGGGTAAATGCTGAGGCATCCTTTCTCACATAGTGATGTTTGGATTTTGTTGATCCATTCAAAATGATTACCCCTAGAAAGATTAGGTACATATAGTAGTAGAAAAACTGACTACGTGACCAAGTGGGTAGATGCCAAGACATTACCCAATAATTTAGTGCATAGTAAAACCTTATTTATCTATGAGTGCATGATCACCCACTTTAGATGTTCAATTGAGATTGTGTCTAACCAAGGGACACGAAGCTGGTTGAGTTTTTGATTGTTCACCTGAAAACTAGTTATTACTATCCCTGGAGCAATGCAAACAGTACTCACAAAATGCTCAAAGGAAGTCTAACCAAGATTGTCTAAGAAGAACAATAATTTAGTGCATAGTACAACACTGTTCATCTATGAGTGCATAATCACATGCTTTAGATGTCTGATTGAGATTGTGTCTAACCAAGGGGCACGAAGCTGGTTGAGTTTTTAATTGTTCACCTGAAAACTAGTTATTACTATCCCTGGGGGAATCCAAAAAGTACTCACAAAATGCTCAAAGAAAGTCTAACCAAGATTGTCCAAGAAGAATAATATAGTTGGGATCAGAAGCTTCTTACCACACTATGACCATCTTGTACAAGTTTCAAAGTCACCACTAGTCATACTCCATTCTTGATTAGCTTTTGGCTTAGAAGTGCTAGTGCCTTATGAATTTCAAGTACCTAGTATGAGGATAGCAGCCGACCATGATCTCAAATAGACGAGAATCTTATGGAAAAGGTTATGGCATCTCAACCACCTAGATGAGGATAGAGCCCAGAGGATCTAGTCTCAGTAAGTCATTCCAAACCAACGAAAGATTTTCATGAGTCACATTAAGCTTAAAGATTTGCAAACGGATGACTTGCTTCTAGCTTATGAAGTTGAAATGGGACCAAAAAAACTAATCTTAATATTTCCATGGATTGAACCTTTTTAAAATTGCCAAGTTATATGGTTATGGCACCAATAGATTATTTATCTTATATGCACATGATTATCGAAGTCTTTAATTACTCTAAAGTTGTATAAACTTAAGGTACTAATGGTGGTTAATGTCATGTTTGGGAATGATATCCTATGTATGGATGATACTTGGCATGGGCAGTGTTGATCGATTTGTTCCTTAATAGTATGCATGATCAAGAAGATCCTATCATCATTAACATCTAAAGCACTTATAAGTTTAAGAACATGTATAGTATATAGCATTATTAGTAATTAAAAATATACTAAGTTTAACATCTAAAGCACTCATTAGTTTAAGAATGTGTATAGTACATGGTATTATTAGTCTAAGAAAGCTGTCAATTTTTTTTATTTTCATTCTCTACATGAATCTTTGTATGAATAGGGTTCATTTATCGACAACTTTATGCTCTTCTACCTATATTCAAGTAAGCACCTTCTTCTACCTATATTCAAGTAAGCACCTTCTTCTACACTCTTCATGCATTTGCTCTATTTGATCTTCTACATTATATTCCACATACACATACTACTTACTCTATTCATTCCAACACTTTACATATGTGTTGTTTTATGATTAATATAATTATGGTTTAGTGTGCTCATCACCATGCTTCGGGGAAGAAGGCCAACAAATTCTCTGTGTAATGGAATTACTAGAAAATATACAAGCTTATGGCATTTATTTGAGTTAGATCACTTGGCAGTTGTGTGGAGGAGGTGGCAAAATCATTCAGCACTAACAAAGGAACTATTTGTTTAGGAGGTTGTGAGTTCCAACCCTCAAAGGAACTACAAACTAGCTTCAAGAGAGGATATCCTCAAAGAGGGCTTAAATGAGTACCTTAGGGGAAGCTACAAAGAATAACAAGGCACACAAGTAGGTGGTGTCGTTGAGCGAATTACCTGACTCGGAGGAGGCTAGCTTCTTTCCAGTTCATCACTTCCTACGTATTACTAAAGAAGAGAATATGATGTCCGTTCAATGTAATACAAAGGCTTTTAAAGATCAAGAACGGAGGTAAATTTATAGCTATTTATATGGTAGTGATGTGTGCGGATGTAGGCTAATAATGGGTCGGGTCACTTTTTCTCTTTTAGGATGTGTTTTTCCTTGAGCATGTGTACACAAGCTTATGAGTGAGTGTTCAAGTGACCTTATCATGTCACTTTACTTATACTTTGCTCATTTTTATTAATCTATTTTAAATGTTATGCTTCTTTGCTTGCTTGTTGTATTTGTGTGTGTGTGTGTGTGTGTGTGTTACACGTAATGTTTGTATCCACTCCATGTATGAACCTGCACTGCCTTGCTTGCTATATCTACGTGTGTTAATATGTTTGTATCCACCACATATGTGAACATGATGTGCTACTTGCTTGTTGCATTTGTGTGTATGTTGCTACTTGCTTGTTGCTACCTTTGTGTCCACTCCATGTATGAACCTGCACTGCGCTTACTTGTTGCTGCATCTGTGTGTGTGTTGCTACCTTTATATCCACTCCATGTATTACAAAAACATTTGTTAGAACACTATAGGGTATACCTTCTCCACCTAAGAGGAAAGCCAATATGAGACAATTAAAAGAGAAACTTAAGGAGGCGATGATGAGATCAGGCAATGGAGGTGAGGGTTAAATGTATTAATGAGGCCTATTCAGAGAGTCCATTAGTGTCTAATGTTCTCACATAGCTTTACCGAATTCATATTAGGGTTTTGCAAAAAGAAGGAGATAACCACAATACCCTTATACTTGATAAGTTAGTTGCAGTGCATAAGAGAAATCCTGGTAAAAAATCAAACAGTACTATTATATGCGTGTGGGAGATCAAGCATTTTCTGCAAATTAAAAAGTTAAAGGCAAAGACTTCTCTCAAGGCAGCGCATAATTAGCCCAACTTTCTAGTAAGGATGCCAAAAAGGAGGGTGATAAGCCTAAGAAGAAACGCAAATGTAACTATTGTCGAAAGCGAGCCATTATATCAATGAATATGCATGTGGAAGATCAAGCATTTGTTGCTGCAAGTCAAAAAGGTAAACACAAAGACTTCTCTTAGGCAGCACATAATTAGCCTAGCCTTCTAGAGTAAGGAGGGTGATAAGCCTAAAAAGAAAGGCAAATGCAACTATTGCCGAAAGCCAAGTCATTATATCATGCACAAATGAATATGCATGTGGGAGATCAAGCATTTATTGTTGCCAGTCAAAAAGGCAAAGGCAAAGACTTCTCTTAGGTCAGCGCATAATTAGCCTAGCCTTCTAGTAAGGATGCCAAAAAGGGGGGTGATAAGCCTAAGAAGAAAGGAAAAGGCAACCATTTTAAAAAACAAGGCCATTAGATCAATGAATATAGAAAATGGCTGGAGAAGGAGAAGAAGAATTAGACAAGCATGATTGTGACTGATGCATTAGCACCAACTTAAAAAGGAGGAGTCAACGAAGTATACACATGATGATTGGGCATTCATTGTGCACAATAGTTATGAACCTTATGTCCTGATGTATGGATGTCAATGAAAGATCATTATGGCAAAGTCACATGTGCAAACAACACCTCATATCCAATGAAAGGAGTCATGAAGAGGTTGTGCTCACTGCTATAAATGGTGGGACAATCACTCTCTCATATGTCTTGTTAGGCATTGAAAAAAACTTGCTATCAGTCTTTACCATTGCTAGGGTAGGCTTAACTATCAAATTTATGGATGACAAATGCATGGTTTCATGATTGGAGTGATGATGATACCATTGTTGCCTTAAGTACATTATGTCATGGCCTTTATAGGTTGGAGAGGTATGAGATGTTGGCACATAATGTATCTCATCAGTTAGTGCCACACATGCTTGACCATACACTTTCGATTCCGATGATATCTCAGACCACCACAAAAGTGGTAAATTGTACTGCACCTAACCTACACCACCCAAGGTGTAAAGTATAAGTGTTATTTTACTTGGTAAAACCCAGGAATTCTCAAGGATAATCTATTGGCAGCCAATCAATAAAACATGAGAGTAAACCACACCCATCAACATTAGCTTTGATACCAATTGTTGAAAATTGGAGAGAAAGAGCTTAGCTAATCCTACTCCTAATCTACACACAAATGTAATACTCTTATACTGCCCATCCTAGAACTCTACTCATTAAAGGAAAGCAAGAAAGACATACAATGGTCATGTGAAACTTACCTTGCTCTGGATCTCGGTCCTCTTGAAGCCCATAAGCTTAACTTGTTGGAAAAGCTCCATGCTCCTCAAGACTTGTTTCCAAGTTGTCACCAATGGAATTTATATCCACACACCTCTCACTCTCTACTCTCTCACACATAGGAAGTAGAAAGGAACATGCAGCAACAAGAATCTATGAGCTTCTACTCTCAACCCTTTGACACACCATACACAAGACAAGAGCAAGTAAATATCACTTGACTCGATTGGCACAAAGGGGATTGTTTCTCTATTATGAGAAAATAACTTATATACAACTGGCTCTTATTCACTCTTGGGATCCCAAAATAACTTTTATACAACTGGCTCCTATTCATGCTTGGGAGCCCAAAATAACTTATATACAACTAGCTCTTATTCACACTTGGGAACCCAAAATTCATAAGTCAACTAGAAAGCTTGGACGCGGCTAGCTTCTCATAAAGTTTACAATAATTTATAGTACCATTACTTATTGTCTTGCTCTCACATGAAGATAACCCATAGAATGGGACTAACACCCCCCCTTAAATAATCCAAATCATGTCCTACATGAATTTACGACTTGAAATCCGAATCACCAAGGGCATGGGTAAACCTAATAGCCATGAATGAATGGAGTTTGGAGCTAAGCCCTAGGAATTTCCCCATCAACGGCACCAAATATGTTCAAGACAATGGATTACCTTAGCCTATGTCAAAACAAGTATTGAATGCAACTTCCATTGTGTGTGTGCTAGTAGCCGATCATTTGCATCTTCTCCTTACTGTCACACCAAGGAGATTCCATGGCCATGGGAGTGAAAGTAGATCTCTGTTTGCCTAGATTGAGGCCAAAAAAGGATAACCTTTGTAGTGGTTCTCTCTCACAAGTGGGTACAAAGGACGCTCAAACAAGGGAGATACCAACACTCAATCCTATCTAAGCAAGCAAACCATCACGCTATGCAAAGATTCATTTAAACACAAGAAAACAAAGGAGAGTAAAGAAGAGGGAAAGCTCACTTGTATTATATTACAAGGGAAGGCTATTGCTTAATGTAAAAAATGACTTATATACAAACAACTAGCTTTCACATTGGGCCGAACAAAACTTAAAAGAGGCCTATGGCCACTAGTTATACTCTTAACCAAGTATGTACACATATTTTTTGACTTCCCTATTTGGCATTAAGCTTAAGGTAAGGTCCTTCATAGATTTCAGCGTCGTCTTACAAAGGAATGGGCTTCCGTTACATGTGGGTAAGATAGCGAAGCACCTTATGGTATGAGCAGGTGAAACCATGCTAATCGGTGAAGTAGTTAACTCTCTCTCTCTCTCTCTCTCTCTCTCTCTCTCTCTCTAGAATGGGATTCCGTTACATGTGAGTAAGATAGTGAAGCACCTTATGGTATGAGCGGGCGAAACCATGCTAATCGATGAAGTAGTTAACACACACACACTCCCTTTAGAAAAAAGAAGATTGTGATCCTCTCTCTCTCTTTCTTTACCACTCTCTAATTGGTTTAGTTTATAAGAAGAAGGAGATAAGTGGCTACTCTCATACTAATCCTTGACTAGCAAGTAACTGAGAAAACAAAGAAATCCTACTTTAAACTCATAAACTAACTTGGCTTTGGCACTGTGTTATAATCTCTTAAAATGAGAGGCCAAGGACATCCTTTTGTAGCTCAATGATGAGCAGTAATGACACACACATTCGACGATAGTCAAACTTTCTTTTATTAAATGTTAGGACAAACTTTTATTTTGGGAATTCATACTAGTTGGCAACTAGATAAGATGAGCACAAATGGAAACAATAGTTTACTTAAAATCACTAATAAGTACAAGGTTCGTTTTTTTTTGTTCCTTTATTCTTTCTCTATACTAGCTTGCTATTTTTTAATGCGTTAAAATCCTTAACTTTGTCAACTTTCATGCAATACTCGTGTTTGCTTTCCATAACAATGCATTGGTGACATCGATTACCACCTCTTCTTCCTATGGTGATAGCAACGAGACATGGATGAATGCACTTATAAATGACATTCTCAACTTCAACAAATCATAAGAAGTAGATGCATCTATGGTTAACTATGTGCAAGCTAAGGACATCCTTTTGCAACAACAAAAAGTGATGACAATGGTTTATTGACTACTAAAGTTGGCATGGCCAAGTTTTATATGCCGTTACGTTTTGTAATAATGACCACACAAAGGAAGACTTTGTGATACCAATTACAACTAAAGTAGTAAAGAAATGAGTCCCATTTTGAGACTTGATAGAATTATTTGATGTAGAGTGCCATGTGCTATTTTTTATTTTAGAATCTTGGAATAGTTCGTGTTGTAGAATCTGATATTTTACTTGGTCCAACCGATAAGCAATGTCAAAAGATTTTATTCATTATAGGAGGGTTATCAAGTTTTTCCAAAAGGTGTGCGTGTGGATAACTGCGTGTGCATATCTAGTTGGGTGCTGTTGCTAATGCAACACGACATGCATGTGCAAGCGGGAGTCATGTGGACAACTGTGTGTGTGGGTGGGTTGGTGAGTCAAAGGTAATGTAAGAGGGAGAGTAGATGTATAACAATGTGAGCATATGTGGATGGGTGTATAAAAGAAAGAAACTCTCAAGTGTGTGTGCATGCATGCATGTGCACGCACGCGTGTGTGTGCTTGTGTGTGCATGTGTGTGTGGAGTGGGTGGCTACTCACTATCTTACAGATGCATGCTACATTACTCTTATCACTATCTTACATATGCATGTTACATTACACTTTGACTCACCCACTCTCTTACAGATGCACGTTACATTACACTTTGATTCACCCACTCACGCAATTGTCCACACACACACACATGCATGTCACATTACACTAACACCCACCCACCTAGATACACACACTCACACAATTGTCCACACACACATGCATGTCACATTACACTAACCCACCCACTTAGATACACACACACACACACAACTGTCCACATGCACTTCCTCTCACACTTGCATGTCTTATTACACTAACGCTCACCCACTCGGATACACACACACACACACGGTTGTCCACAAACAGTTTCTCTTACACATGCATCTTACATAATAACCTAGCATGCATCTGTAATAGAGAGTGCATGTATTAAAGATAGTGCGTGTAGGCTAGCATGAGTGGGTGTATGTATTAAAGATAGTGCGTGTAGGCTAGCATGAGTGGGTGTATGTGGGTGTTTGTGTGTAATTGTGTGTGTGTGTGTAGGGGGGGGTCTTCCATAAGATGCATGTGTAAGCGGGTAGTACATGCATAAAAATGTGAGTAAATATGATACGTTTCCCCATGATTATAGTTTTAAAGGGAGCCTTGTGCCACCTTCCCACCATGATTATAGTTTGAAGGGAGCCTTGTGCCACCTTCCCACCATGATTATAGTTTTAAGGGGATTCTTTTTTTTCGTTTTTGATGCCCTTCAATCATATATGCTTCCAAAATAGCTACTTCATGCCTCGTCAAACATGCTAGCATACTCTCGAATCTCTATAGCTCCCTTGTATTATTATATATTTTAAATATACTTTTTTGGAAAATATAATTATATTTATAAACTATCCAACCACATATACAATAGTCCACCTTTTACAAAATCTAGTTCATATCTCATCAAAAACCTAGTACAACTCCTCACTATTTAGCAGTCCACAAATCTAGTCCCACCTCTTATCCTCCCACGCAAAGGATGATTGGTCCCCAATTGATTTGATAGCCTAACTGCATGCCAGCCACCAGGAAATTCTCAGCAGTGGTGCACCCCTTAGGAGTTTGCTCCTCCATAGCCTCTTTCTTAGTCCATATCTTCACATCATGCCTTCTTCCAATTGGGTTCTCTATCAGTGCTATGAAGGTGTGTATAGGTTGTTTCTCCTTCAGATACAACCTTTGTATTTTAGGTCCAAACTTTGGTAACCTAACTCTATTTGTGTCTGACACCAACTCCTTCAAATCTTTCCCTATATATACTTGCCACATGACATGCATTGATTAGGTTTCCCTAGTATGTGCAACTATCCCATCATCATGTGATTGGCTCATCCTATTCCAGTTTGTAATGCTGTACCAACTCTACAAATGTATTGTCATTCATCTTATTCACATAATATATAGACCAGTAGTAATGCACACACCTATATATCAATTCAACAACATTTAGTCCCTGCCTTAAGCCCTTCTAAAATACTAGATAGTTTCTAGAAATCCAAATTTCCCACAAACAAGTATATCTAACCAGGCTGAACACCACATGAATTGACCCCCCTAGTCCAATCAGTTCCCCCATTAACAAGTCCCCCCAAGAACCCCTCAAGCCTATGCAAGTGAACACCCACTTATCTATCCTTCTCCACAGCCCCCTAATAGCAAGAAATCCCCAAAATTCATGTTTACCATCCTCAACTGCTGATCCACATCTAGGGAAAATCCCTAGTTTCTATGTACCAACTTGTAGCTAAGAGGGAGAGACCACATACATACTCTCTACAAAAAAGTATGGACTGTCAAAGGTACACTTAGACCCCATAGCACTTTCCACCTCTTCTTCCAAGTACACATACTCCACCTTACCCTCCTCTAGATTCTATTACAGTAAGCCACATTCAGCTCACTCTTAATCATCTCCTCTTACAAGAAATTGGTAGTCACCCTCACTAACTTGGCCCCATTTATCCAAGTCCAATCCTTCAACCAACATGCCTCATTAAAGGCTGTAGAAATCCAGCCCCTCCAGACTTCATCCAAGACTTGTCTTGCCACTCTAGGTCTCTCTGATGTATCCCAAATTCATCCCTTACTTGCCCTAGATCTTTCCACCCCACCTGAGTCGTATCCCAACAATCTCCAATCCATCTCATTCCCTTATTATTCAATCTCTTGGCTACTCTTACATTCAGCTAGGCTAAGGGAGGAGTAAACTTATGTGACCACCATATCCCTTATTATTCAATCTCTTGGCTACTCTTACATTCCTCTGGGCGGCTTAGGGAGGAGTAAACTTATGTGACCACCATATCCCTAAGCTAAATAAAGAGTTCCATGTGACCCTTGTGCATCCTTCCCACTTCATTAAGGCCATCACCTCCTTCCAGTTGTGACAAAGGAATTTGCAAAAGGGAGAGTTCTAAATTCTCAATGGAGCACGTGAAAATAGCTTCCCTCTCCAATCAAGTCATGTCCACTTCCCCTTACACTGCTCGTTAGAATCCTCTATCACCTCCCTTACCATTTTGGCCCAAATTTCCTACTATTTTGTAAGCATTTAGGCATCCCTTGGCACAAATACCACTGGCATGATTGACTTCACAACCCAGGGTGAAGAACCCCTTGCCCAGGTAGTAAACCTGTGACACCACTCTTTCATGCAACACTTCTTCTTGTAACCATTTCCCCAACTCCATTTTACTTGATGGACTTCTAGGACACATTAGGATTACGTTGCACATAGAGAACATCCCTATCTGTTGTTTCACAAAATCTGATGGAATATTTGCACATACCTTCCTCCCTCTGGTTGGTTTCTCCTGCGGGGTCTTGCTATTCATCCGCGACGAAATCTAGTCGAACTGCACCCTCATTGCATCCCTGCCTCCCTCTTCATCATCGTGTTCTCTCTTCATTCCCAGTCTCCCCAGCCAACCTCCCTAACATCATCATTCTGCTCCCACTGTGCCGCCATCCCTTCACTCTTGCATGCACTTAGCGTGTGCCGACCACCTAGATACCATGCAAATCATAAAGAATGCCCTCTCTCTTAAGCTCTACCTTTGGAGATTCTACCACATTTTAAATATACCACAAGCACATCTATCCTAGTTTTGGAAGACAACAATGTCTCTAAGCTTTCATCATCATCACGCGGATTTTAAGACGTCGGTGGGTGGGGGAGACTCCCCCGGGCCCCGTCCGTAAGGATGGGGAGTCCAATTATATAATTTACAAAGACTCATTACTCTGAATTTTACACGTAGTTCTGTTTTCTCAGTTGCGCAGCAAAGCAATGGCGACTAAGGGCCGCGGTAAGCCGGATTCGGAGAAGAAATCCAGCAGCCATGCGGATGAGATGCCCCTCTTCAGCGCAGAGAACATCCAGCACAACATGAGGACGATCTACTACAGGTCCGCACCTTTTGCCATATCCCATACACCGTTGTATGATCAGACTAGAGGTTCTCCTGCTTTCCCCATAGTGCAGCCCGCAAGCCGGTAGGCTTTTTTTCCCCTCCCTCCCCCTCCCCCTCCTCTGCTTTGAACAAGCCAAATATGGGCATGACTTTAAAAAAGATAGAAAGCAAATCAAATAAATGATTGTTTTCTCCAGCCGTTGTTGTTGTTGTTTTTTTTTTTCTCAAGAAAAAGATCCTTCAATTAGTTAAAGAAAAAACAGCCGCAAGGGCTACATACAAACTTGCCCCATTTAAGGGCGGGAATCAAATGATCATGAGGGGAAGAGATGCTTCTCCTCCGGCTGGCCGCTTTGTGAGAAGAAGACTATCTCATAAGGGGGGAGGGGGGGAACAACCACATAGGTGGTCTGTAATGCCAAATGGGGTCACCTTCTCTATTTGCGAGGGAAGGGTCGGACCTCCAAAGTCGCAAGAAAGCTTCCCGCCGCTTCTGCATACGGTCTGAACCTCCCTGTAGCTTTTTCCACTGACCGCGGAGGGTGTGAATGATATCAAGCCATATGCTCCTAATGGTGTCCGTCGGTGGAGTGTGGGTAACCTCGATGGCCTTGCTACATCTAGTACGCTAAATGTGCCAGGTTGCTATGCTACTGCAAATCTCCCATCTCTGGCATGAGCTTGGCCACCAGTCGCCTGTAAGTGGGGCTGTGATTGTTACTGCTGCAATACGATGGTGAGAGATCTGAAGGCCTAGCCCTCCCCCATCCTCCTCATAAGCCCTGACCACTCCAGTCTCTATGGCCCAAGTGACAGTGTCCCATGTGATGATCCGGGTCGATGCCTTGTCCATAGCAAAGATGTGGATAATCCTCTGCCAAATCTTCTGAGTCTTCGGGCAATCCCAAAGGCAATGTCTTTGAGTCTCCTGGGGTGGCCATATCGCAGGCAAGCCACTGGTTGATTACTAACTGCCAGCCAAGTACCGACTGCTAAACTCCTATGTGTCATCAACCAAAGAAAGAGGGTGATCTTTTTTGGCCGAAAGCTGTCCCATAGTCTCTTCTAGAAATCTGAAAGGAAATGTTGTGAGAGGCCCTGAGACTGCCAATGTGCTGCTGCGCCGATGTGCCATCTATATCGGGCACGTGGATCCTACAGCCTAGCCGCGCAATATATGCAAAGAAGGGGGCATCCAGAGTCTCCTCCCGATCCGCTGCATTGTGTCGCCTCCTGCAACTGTCAACCGCTATCTGAAGTGTTGTTGGCGCTACTCCTAAACTGCCGGCCGTCGGCACTTGTATAAGCAGCGCTACCTAAACCACCTGTGTATTGCCCCTGCCGCCACCAATGCTTGGACATTGCTGACATTGGAATTGATCTGATTCATACACCTCTGTGTGCCTCTTTGTGGACTCTTCATTGCTGATTACTGTTGGTAATGTTGATGCTGGTAACTCTTCATTGCTGATTACTGTTGCAGATGCAAAGAGTTACCAGCCAAAGGGAACCCCTACCCTCGACTGGTTGCGACTCTTCGTCAAAGGATGTACCTCTTCACCGAATAGCCACATCTCTTCGACGAATGGTTGTATCCCTTAATGAATGGTTGTGCCTCTACATCGACTAGACACATCCCTTAGCCTAAAAGTTGTACCCTTTCGTCTAAGGTCATGTCCTTTCATCAAAGGACATGCCTCTTCAAATGTGTCTCTTCATCTCCTATATAAGAGACCTATTGTACTCAGTTTAACAACAACAAGTCAATTCAATCTTGTCTCAAGTGTTCTCCTGAAGGTTCTTGTTCTAAGTTAATTACTTAAGTAGTAATTAGTACACAATATGCAGGATTAATAACATAATTCTCACACATATTATCCGTGTATCTTATTCACAAGCTTGAAGTTATTTTTATTTGCATCTAGATTTGGACTTAGGTCTAAACTTGGTCCTAGACATGAACATGGAACTTGGACATATAGTTTGGACTTGATCTGGACCTGGTTTTGGATCTGAATTTGGACCTGGATTTGGACTTGGATTTGGACTTGGACTTGGACTTGGACTTGGAGTCATTGGACTTGGATTTATTGGATTTGGATTTGGATATTAGATTTTGTACTAGCCCAGTGAGAGATACTTGTGCGTCATCCCCATGGCAAGGTAGGATCAAAACGTATGTACGGATCCAATCCGTACCGTACGGGGATCCGTACGTACGGATCGATCCGCACGTTTTTTTTTCCCGTGCGGCGTGCCTGCGTCTTTCGTCTGGACTCTGGAGGCCGTACGACCTCAACCTTCCGGTAAGGGCCAGCCGCCATGCTCTCTCTCCTCTACAGTCGTACACTCTCTCTCTTCGCTACTGTCGCGAGTCGCGACTCGCCGCCGCCTTCTCCCTGGGCCGCCCCCTGCTCACCGCCACCTCAGTTCGCCTCTGCCCTCACCGTCCCTGTTCGGCCACTAGCGCCCAGTACGGCTGGCAATATGCTGGCCCGGGCCCGTTTCCCCACCCACCCTTGCTCAGGCCCCCAAGGCAGCAACATAACTCTCTCTCTCTCTCTCTCTCTCTCTCTCTCTCAGAGCCTTAGCCCACCATCGGTGGACGACTCACTTGTGACAATGTGACTTGTCTTAAGTAATAAGTATTAAGTACGATTAACTTATTAAGTATGATTGACGACTTGTGATTCTAATTTCTCACTTTTGAATTAGTAGGTTTGTGACCTTGTTGTGTCTCTATTTCGAAAGTTTTATATGTCAATGTGGACATGGACTGAAATTTTATGTAGGTGGCTGAAATTTCTGAGATTTTATGTATTTTTACCAATGGTACGTATTTTTACGTACCTTAAAATTTTTTTTCCATACCAAACAACGTGCAGTACGTACGGATCCGTACAGTACATAACGTTTGGTACCACCTTGCCCCGTGGTGTGCTTGGCATCAGAGATCTCGTGCCTCGACATCGACATTGACTTGGATATCCTACATCGGCATATCTGTTTGTCTTGTATTCATTGATTGTCTTGATCCTGGCCAGCATGCCCGTGGATTGTTCTTGAATAAATTCCTGAAAGGGGACAGGGCCTATTCCCCGCTCAATGTGGTGTAGTGTGCAAGATTCCTATTCCCTTCTCTCTCCCCTCTCTCTCTATATCTCTATCTCTTGGACACGTTGAGTTTGTCACAGCACGCCCCGCTGGGCTTACAAGATCCAATAGAAAGTGAGCTGACCACTGTCCTCATCTGCTCTGTGGACCGCCACTAGGATATCGTGTCTGGTAAACACGCCTAGCCACACTGGGGCAGTCGGATCTGGGGAGTCAGCCACTCTTGAGGGATAGCTATTACCTGTGGGCAATCCAATCTCCAAGATACCTAGTTGGTCCCATGATCAAAGCGCCCCAAGAAACGTGCGGTCGGGCCCCTAGCATGTGGCCATTGGGTAAACGGATCAGGGGTTCCAGACCAAAGGCTGTCAAAGCCACTCCGAATCCATGTCATCGTCCCCCTCCATCACCATGGCTATCACCTTGCTAAGAATTGGTAATAACCAGCTCTGAGTACTAGGAACAGTTGCATTGATAGATGAAAATTCTCCTACTCTTGCACGTCAATGAATACAGGAAAGGGGAGACAGAAAGAGAGCGCGTGCGCACAAATCAATTGTTATATTTATATCAGTTTGCAATTTTGTTACCTTGCTTTCTTTAGCGTGTGCCTACATTTTACTGTGTTTTTTTGCCTGCCACGCGGCCAGCTCTGGATGCTTGCTTTTCTACAAGCATCTTAGGCTACCCAAGGTAAAGAAAAAAGGCAGGCTAATATTGAATTCTTTTCCTGTGTTCTGGGTTGTTGCTAATCTGGTCAGGGTTTTTAAAAAATCTTACTAGGGTTTTCTTTGTGACTAGTTAGGGTCTTTTTCTGCTGCTGCATCAATGTCTTTGTGAGAGTTTTGTGCTGCCTTTGGTTAATTCCTGGTTAGGGTCATTTTTGGACTTTTTGGATAGGGTTTTTCATGGCTGTTTGTTTCTGTTGTATTGATGGGGTTTTGAGGTTTTTAGCTTGGTTTTCTTGTGGCAGCCGCACTTTTCTTTCGATTGTGGGAGGGGTGGTTGCAGGGGTACTGGGGCTCACAGGCATTGCAGGATTTCTATTCTATTTTGCCATCATGATGGTCACTTCAGCTGCTGTGGCACTTAAAGCAGGATTTGACATCGGTAAATACTTTGATTCGTGGAATCGCGTCACATTAGACGGCTTAACTGCAGGCCTAATGGTATGTCGTCATTTTCTTTTATTGAAGAGTTCTTGCTGGTAGAAATTACCAAATTTTGGGTGTTTTTCTTGCACAGCATGTACATTGCTGGGATAAGTTGTATGCAAAAACAAGACATTGGTAGGAAGTTAAGAAAAACAAACGAATAAGTGCTTTTGGTCAAGTTCAGGCATTGGGATTTCAACTCTTTCAAGGGCTCCTCCTACAAGAGCATTGTGAAAATGCCTTCAGGAGTGTCTAGGGGGATACTCTGCATGCGTTCTGAGTCCCCTGTCAGGCTTTCCAGGCATCCCCACACAAGGCGTGGATGAGATCAACCCAGATAACTCTGGCTAAAATTTTAGTGTACCAAATAGCTCTCAAAGCCTAAGAGAGCATGCAATTATAGTTAGCCATACTTCTATCTACCCTAGAGATTTAGGGTTAGGGTTTATAGGTGTACCTAGGTGGATGGAAAATATTCATTGCGCTAGTGTGTGTGCAAAGGTAGAAATGAAATGAAATGTTATATTAACGTCTTCAAAAGGCCATAATGACCTATGAGACCAAAAAGTTAGAGAGAGAGAGAGAGAGAGAGAGAGAGAGAGAGAGAGAGAGAGAGAGAGAGAGAGAGAGAGAGAGAGAGATGACGAAGCTGAGAGTAATTCCTTCACCAAGTACAATGCTTTTATAGGCTTAGAGCCTTCTTTTTTGACCCATTCACACACACTAATATAGTGACACATGGCACATGTGATGATATCAGTGCTTAGTACATACACACACACACAATATCTAGCCTTTTGAGGCTATTCACACACATAGGCACACTTACACACACTAAGAGGTGGTTCACACACATACACAGTATCTAGCCTCTAGAGGCTATTCACATACATAGGCACAGAGGAGATAGGGACTAGTCGGGCATCAGAGGACACTGGACCAGACAGAGGACATTATGGGGACCACTTACTAGAGTTGGGAGCCAGGCATCGTCTCGTTATTTATAACGGGATGCTACAGTGGCCGGGATGAGGAGGGCTGACATGCTTCCCACATGGGGGTCATACACGGACCAGAGGCACGGTGGTAGACTACATTATGGGGTCTTTGGAGGCATCACAGCTTGTCACCTCATTCTCCATTCCACCTCGTCCTATTGGGGCAGATCATACATACTTGGCATTTTCACTAGCCGGATCACCAGTATCACCAGCCCCCCACATACCAACGCCACACACTACCATCTACTTCACACATGACATGGCAGACATACACACTGGCAGAGTAGAGGATGGGCTCCTACTCATGGATCCCCTGGCACCTATGGATACCATTACAGCCCAGCTGGCATCACTCCTACACACACGGCTGCGTTACAGAGCTTCCCACATCGTGTACACTCAGGAGAGCCTGCGAGACCTGGGACTATGCCCCAGAACAGATGGTATGATGACGAGTGCAGAGCCCTATACTCACGGCTCCGCATACACAGAGCCTTGGGAGCCATCACAGAGCAGGAGTCGAGGAGAGAGATGAGGAGACTTACTCGCCGCAAAAGGCGGGCCTTCGCAGAGATACAGGAGCTAGAGATCTTTCATTTCTTCATGAGTAGAGATAGCCCTGTCTCATGGCGGCACTTCAGAGAGCCCCCGACCCCGACACCTATTGCAGACCCACAGACATGGCACACATATGCAGAGGGCCTATACCATGCCCCACAGCAGCCACCTATACCTCAGCCACAGGAGCCTCGACCTACCACAACTAGCTTCTTTACCCACTCGATGGTACAGGCGCTATCCGCCGCCTATAGCATGGACGGGCCGCCGACCATATGGGCCTGCAGGGTGAGCATCTCATATATGCAGTAGATTCTTTAGCTTCTTTTCTTGCACACCTGTTTAACAGGGCACTAGCAGAGGGTTTGCCTGCGGAGTGGACGATGCACACCATTGTGCCGACTCACAAAACAGGGGATATGCTCGATTCGAGCAACTACAGGACGGTTATGGTTGGCCACGTGCTGGCCAAACTCTATGGTGCAGTGCTGGAGCAAGAGCTTAGCTTATATGCTGAGCGAGCAGGTTTACGCTCATCATGGCAGGCAGGCTTCAGGAGAGCTTTCTCCACCACTGACCATGTATTCACTTTGAGATGTATGATTGATCAGGCCAGAGTGAGGAAGAGAAAGCTCTATTGCTGCTTTGTGGATTTCCGCAAGGCATTTGACACAGTACCACGAGAGAGGCTCTTTCAACGCCTGCAGTCTCTTGGCATACCAGCAGATATGACATGGGGCATCTATGCATTATATGAGCAGGTTTTTGGGCGAGTCAGATGTCCTGGAGGTATGTCCGAGACTATTGCTAGCACCATTGGTGTGAAGCAAGGATGCCCACTTTCCCCCACGCTATTTGGGTTATACATTGATGAGGTGGCTGACTTCATTACACGGGGAGGCAGAGATGGAGTTGATTTAGCAGGTACCTCAGTACATATTATGCTCTATGCTGATGATATTGTATTAGTGTCTGAGTCTCCAGGTGGTCTACAGCAGCATCTACATGCACTCGATGATTTCTGCACACAGAGGGGTCTTACTGTGAACCTTGGGAAAACCAAGGTTATGGTCTTTCATACATCGAGACAAGGCAGGAGTCAACTGACATTCACTCTCGCAGGACGCCAGGTGGAGGTGGTGACATCATACGTGTACCTAGGGGTTACCTTCTCTACAGCAGCCATGCACTTCACCATGGGTTTAGCAGCCATAGCTAGATTGACACGGGGATATGCAGCATTGGCTATGCTAAAGAGACAGTGCCACCGTGCGCATTTTCAGGAGCCCCAGACGAAGGGGTGGCTATTTGACACATTAGTCACACCGGCACTGATGTATGGAGCAGCGGTATGGGCGCCAGGCCTTGCTACCCATTGGTGGACACAGATAGAGAGACCACAGGCCCTCATGATGGCACGCATGATACGCAACAAACCATCAGTACCTCATGACATTATCCGAGCAGAGTTTGTTGCGCCTCCTATGATGGTAGAGGCCATATTCCATACTATATGCCTGCTAGACAGATTTAGAGAGATGCCACAGGACAGATTGTCATACAGAGCTTTTGAGGCATCTAGACAGCTGGCTGAGGCAGGAGACAAAGGATCATGGTATGCACAGGTCACACATTGGTTCTCACAGCATGGCCTAGACATGGATCATCTACCACCATTCCAGTATGACAGGGATGCACCACATATCCGTCTCTCTCATAGTGAGAGGAACAGAGTATTGAGACAGGATCTATGGCAGCTCTATACACGAGAGACATGGATATGGCCGACACAGCCTCTTCCACCGAAGATGCTATACTACAGAGATCACTTCATGAGTATCACTGATGATGGATTTATAGAGAGGCCTAGATACATGGAGGGCTTTTTACCACACGGCTCCCGAGTGGCTATCGGCGGTCAGCTCAGAGTTTCATCACACCGATTGGAGATTGAGACTGGCAGAGCAGCACGGATCCCCCGAGAGGAGAGGGTATGCAGATTGTGCAGAGAGGAGGTGGAGAGTGAGGAGCATTATGTATGCAGATGCAGAGCATATACAGCCATCAGAGAGAGATATCCCATTTTATTCAGGGAGCCACATTCCCTACGCCAGATCTTTGAGGCAGCAGACCAGCGCATACTGGGGAGATACATTCTAGACATACAGCGCCACAGAGAGACATTATTACAGGCTCAGACAGCTCCCGAGGAGGGGTGACAGACACAGATTACTACATTTTTTCAGAGATCCATCCCCCTCCCAGCCCCTACACGGCAGGGAATTACTCTCCAGAGAGCAGAGACACTTAGAGCCCGCAGGAGACAGAGGACACCTGGCTTTCGGACACCACGCCTATACCAGAGAGAGATGACAGAGATCAGAGCTCAGTTTCACAGAGAGGGTGCGGAGCGACTGGCTCGCTTCAGAGCACACCCAGGCATGTTCTTCAGGGAGCTGTGGACACCCCCTTCACTGATGTACACCATTTTATACCCCCAGTATGGTACAGGATGGAGCTAGCTAGGTTGCATATCATGATTGTATACTCCATGCATATAGCTTTGCATTCTCCTAGTAGTAGAGCTCCATCCCCTGCACACCCAGATTCAGCTTTTTTGTTCAGTACTTTTACATTTTGTTGGGATGACAGAGGATACCCCATACAGTTACTCTGATTTGTCTCATAGGCCGAGTTCGGTCTTTTGGAAGACGTTAATAAAATCTTTCTTTCTTTCTTTCTTTCTCTCTCTCTCTCCCCCTTACAGTATGACCTAGCTGCACCACACAGACGCCTCTCTCAGACAGAGAGGAATAGAGTCATGAGACATGACATTTGGCAGGGCCACATAGAGGAGACTTGGCTATCTCCCAGTCAGCCACTCCCGACCAAGATGCTCTACTACAAAGACCACTTCTTGAGCACCTCCACAGACGGCTTAATCGACCACGATACTTGGAGGTCCACTTATCGCATGGAGCCAGAGTAGCCATTGGGCGACTAAGGGTCTCATCACACCAACTAGAGATCGAGACTGGGAGAGCAGCACGCATCCCTCGAGCAGAGCGCATTTGCAGATTATGCCAGACGGGGGTAGAGACAGAGGAGCATTTTGTTTGCCAATGTGGTGCTTTGCAGGAGATCAGGGCATGCTATCCTGAGGTTTTTAGAGGGACCACATCACTTAGACAGATGTGGGAGAGATCGGCGGACCAGAGACAGCTAGGCAGACTACTACTAGCACTACAGAGACACAGGGAGATCTTACTTCAGACACCCGCACATCATAGCGGAGGAAGACAGTCCCAGTTGACTGACTTCTTCCAGAGATTGGGACCAGTAGCCCAGCCACACACATTGGGAGTGACATCTCAGCGAGCGGAGGAGATTCGAGCTAGGCGACCCAGACTAGCCGGCTACCAAACACCACGGCTACACCACAGAGAGATCGCGGCCATCCGGTCTCGACACCAGCAGGAGGTCCAGGAGCAACTGGCACATTGTTGCTCTGATCCAGGACGCATGCTCCAGACATTTATGGCATCCTCAGATCGGATGTATGACATATTGTACCCAGACTATGGGACTGGATGGAGTTAGGAGTAGATAACATATCATACTTGTATCACCCCTTCAGCATATAGAGATGCATTAGTAGCCCTAGTACTCCATCCACACCCTCTCGTTTGTACACCACCATTGAGTCCCCTATGGTCGTGTTGTCATACTTGTACATTTTATTCTCACTCCACATTTTCCTCTTGAGGACTGGAGGAACATCATTGTACTACTTGTTTGTCTCATAGGCCAATTTTGGCCTTTTAGGTCATTTTGGCCTTTTGAAGACGTTAATATATCATTTCATTTCATTTCTCTCTCTCTCTCTCTCTCTCTCTCTCTCTCTGCACTCGGGCTTAGGAAAGTGCTCTCTCTCCATGGCTTAGTAAACCCATGGTATCTTTGTATTATTCATGGTCTCATAGACCCTTGTGGTCTTTTGTAGACGTTAATATTGCTTTCTTTCTTTCTTTCTTATAAGAAAGCAGGGCCTATGGGCCTCACCGCCTCAGTGAGAGTTATGCTTGTGTTCTATGTTAAAAATAGTTGTGATGGCACATTGTATCTTTGAGAAGGAACGCATGAGGTCTGTAAATATGTGCACATGTGTGATTGTCTAAAAGGGTGATCATTTGTATGGTGTGTTCAAAGGTTAATTGTCCAAACTTTGGTTAGTGATATTGTAAAAGATAGAGAAGGTGAAAAGGTAGATTCTATAGAACACTTGTGCCTATGTGCTAGGGTTTTCACAAAATGAAAGGAATGTGGCAGAATCACACATACAACACACACAAGAACCCTAATCTATTGATCTGTGTTATGTACTTCATGCAATACAGTCCGTACAGCCAGTACAGCTCTCCATTCAACTAGTACAACAAGTATATGGGTTGGTACAACAAGTACATTGCTTGGTACAATAGGTACAAGGGTTGGTACAACAAGTACAATGATTGGTATAGCAAGTATAGTAGCTGGTATAGTAGGTACAAGGGTTGGTACATCAAATATAGTGGCTGGAAATTATAATACAATGATTAAATACCTTTGCATTCAGTATTTCTTCACAATGAAAGCCTTCAAAACAGTCCCCAAAAGCCAGTATACTTCATGGGCAGCCTTCAAGAGAGAGAAAAAGAGCAGCCAGCATTGGGATAGCCTGCAATGGTGCTAGAGAGCCATAACTTTGGAGTAGAGAACCACTGCTGGAAACTAGCCTCTCTCTTCATTTAGAGGAGGCTCTACTACTGCTGCAAACTAGCCTCTACCATGTTGGCAACTAGTAGAGCCTCCTCTAAATGAAGAGAGAGGGCTCCAATTTATAGATTTGGGCCTGCCATGAGCTAAAATGGCAAGAGAAGGCTATAATGACAAGTGGAGAGCCACACAATAGCTGAACTGACAAGTGTGAGGCAACTTGTCTCACTTTGCCACATGTCCCAATCTAAGAGATGGGCTCTTCCATAATATTTACCTTTAAAAATATCCCAACTGGTAGCCCATTTGTTTTAGGTACTCTGGCAACTCTTGGTATTTGCTCAATTCCAGAGGTAATGAAGCGAACATAATTTCCATTGGAGTCGGGCCAAAAATAGCAACTCTCCTAAATTTTAGGCGTGTGATCCTTTGTATTCTAGGATAGTCCTCCATTCCCAAAGCTTGTACTTTCCAAATATTTAGATGTTGAGGAGTCCACGAGACCCCTTTCTGTAACATGCGGAAGCTTCGGGGCCGAATCAGTAACTTCAATGCTCAGAATTCAGCAATCTTTCATGACGAACATAACGCACAAAACTGAAGTAGATGTGCAGAAAATAAAGATAGATAGATAGATAGATATATTAAGCGTCTACTAAAGACCCAATGGGCCTATGAGACCAAAATGATACAATAATGTCCATGGCATATCTCATCATGGAATGAGAGAGAGAGAGAGAGAGGGAGAAGAGGACACAGTATTGGGTCCCAAATACCCTATGTATTTGCTTTATTAGAATGATGCAAATCAGCAAAATAAAGACTAAAATCTTGACCTTCAATGTTCACCTTGGTTGGAGCTTCCCCTTGGCTGTCCTGCCCCTTTTAAGGCAGCAATACTTTGTGAAGAATGAGATGCTTGACTGAATTTCTGGCTTGGCTTTTTATAGCCCTTCTAGGTGCTGGTTGGCTGGCTCATGCATGAGTTGGCTTGTTTATAAAATACCCCACGACCAGGGAAAAGTCACTTTATTCAAGCGCTTTCACACTAGGCTTTGCTAGCTGCTTTGTGCATACTGTCCAGACCAGCACTGGCTGCTGGGCAGCCCTTGTGCCCTGGCTGCCTACAGTCCTGGCTGCCCCATGGGCTAGCCGACTGGCTGGGTTGTCGGGTGGCTGGCCAAGCCCTTCTATGGGCTGGGCGATAGCCTGCCAAGCCCTTCCATGGGCTAGCCGACAGGGCCACAGCTTCCTTGGCTGGTGGGCAAAGGCCATGGCCCTCTTGAGTCTTGGGGCCCTTGGGGTGGCCTAAGGCCTACCCCTTGCCCATTCACGGGATATAATACCCCTTTCTGGGGTAGCCCTAAGGGTTGCCCCCCTTCTATATGCAACCTACATGCTTCCTATACAAATGCCTAGTGTTCGGTTGCACACCAAACACTTAGAACACCTGACATCATTCCAGAGGGAGACTCACCTCTTTGTCAAGCCATGCCGCTTCGTGGGTCCCTCGGTCTTGAAACTTTGTGAGGAACTGTCTTTGTCTTCGGCCTGAGCCATGCTTGAAGCGGTACAAAAGGATCTATTCGGGAATTATCACTTCAGCTTCATCAATGATATCTGGTTCCACTTCGTCTTTCACTTCTGAAGGGATTGGACCTGCATACAGTTTTAGCCAACTGACATGGAACACATCATGCATAGTCCAGCTCGGAGATAGCTTCAACTTCATTGAAACCTCGTTAATCTTTCTGTGGATGGGAAAGAGTCCGAAGCTCTTGAATGATAGCTTGGGGCATCGCTTGCCCACCTGTTTCAATCTTTGCTTCATGATCCGAAGATAAACCCAATCTCCTTCCGAGAACTTCATATCCCTTCGGTCTTTGTTGGCCTCCTCTACTTTAGCCAACTTATCTTTCACTAACTCCAAAATCTCCTGGTAGGACTTTGTCATTCTGTTTGCTTTAGGTACTGAAGACGAGGTTCTGGTCAATAGCAACTGGAATGGTCATCCAAACGTTGCTTCATATGGAGTCCTGCCAATAGGTGAAGAAAAGGAATCATTCAACACAGCCTGAACTAAAGGAAAATACGATTCCCACTTACCTAGCTGATCGTGGACATAATACTTCAGCACATCAAAGGCCAGCTAGTTGTAGATTTCTGTCTGCCCATCCATCTGTGGGTGAAAAGCATTGGAAAGATTCAATTTAGTACCAAAGTTATCAAACAATGCCCTCCAAAAATGACTGGTAAACTTGGCATCTCAGTCTGACACTATGGTCCTAGGGATCCCGCCAATAGGGTACCAATGCCGAATGAACAAATGTGCAATATCCTCGGCGGTCACATTGGCCCTGCAAGAAATGAGCATAACAAATTTGCTAAATCTATCAACAATAGTCAAGCACTGAGTATTACGCTTACTCGGACTGGGAGGCAAATTTGTGACAAAATCCATGGATATATCTTGGAAAGGTCCTTTGGGAATTGGTAAAGGCTGTAACAACCCTATCTTCTTCCCACGAGGAGCTTTCACTTTCTGACGAATGTCACACTGTTGCACATGTGCAAACACATCGCGTCTCATTCTTGGCTAATAATACTGTCTTTCTAACTTCTCTAGAGTCGAATTCATGTCTTGATGACCACCAGTGGTGACGTCATGGGCATCATGGAGAAGAGCTACCCTGAACGACTTCATGACACAAAGTCGGCCTTTGTAGAAAGCCAATCGTCGCATATCAAAAAGTGGCATGGTCCTCTGGCATCCAATGCCTGTTTCCACTGTGTACCGAATTTCTTGGAATCCGCGTACGTGTGCTTCATGTCATGTAGTCCCATACCAGAGAGGTCAATTCTAGTGGTCTGAATCAAAGTCACTTGTCTCTTCCTGCTCAAAGCATCGGCCACTGGGTTGGCCTTTCCTAGAAGGTACTCGATCATACCACCAAATTGCTGGAAGATCTGGCTCCAGCAGTGTTGTCAGTCACTCCAGTGTGTACTTGGCATTGTCTGAATCCACTGTAATGCTTGATGGTTAGTGCGAACCTCAAATTCACGGCCATAAAGGAAATGTTTCCAATGTTTCAAAGCTTGAATGATCTCTAGGAGTTCCCGATTGTAGACTGAGTAATTCTTTTCTGCGGGCAGTAACTTAGGAGACATGTAAGCTACTGGATGGGTATTCTATTGTAAAACACCTCCAATTGTGATGTTACTCGCATCGGTGATCACTTGGAACGGCTCGTCCCATGAGGCAAGCACTAGACAAGGCACTTCTGACAAAGCAACCTTGAGGTTCTTGAATGCCTCCAACGCTCGTGGAGTCATTCGAATCTGTTGCCTTCTAGTCTTGACACCCTTTAGCAGATCAGTGAGATCCACCGAGAGGTCAGAAAACTTGTCTATGTGGGTGGAATATGCTTGGCATATACCCACAAAGGATCTGATGTCAAACGCAGTCTGTGGTACTTCCCAATTGACAATCTCGGCCACCTTGGCCGGATCAAGTCGGATGCCCTCGGCACTGATAATGTATCCAAGGTAGTGAACCTCGATTAAATAAAATTCCGACTTCTTTCAGGACTTTCTCCACATCAATGTCATGCTGCTCAATGGTAGCTGAAAATACTAGTATGTTGTCCAAGAATATGAATACCCACTTACCTATTAAGTGCTTGAACACATGCATCGTCATGCGGTTGAATGTGGCTGGGGCGTCCGTCAAGCCAAAAGGCATGACAACAAATTCATAGTGGGCCCATTCTGTACGGAAGGCTGTCTTGGGGATGTCCCCCTCAACAATCCTCACTTGGTGGTACCCACTTTTCAAGTCTAGTTTCATGGTCCCATTTAGCCTCTCGAGAATGTAATCTATTCGAGGCATCAAGAACTTACTCTTGATAGTCAGCTTATTGAGTGCACTGTAATCGACACACAATCGAGAAGACCCATCCTTCTTCTTGACAAACAAGATCGGAGTTGCAAATGGTGACACATTGGGACGTACGAAGCCAGATTGCAATAGTTCTTGGAGTTGGCGGTCCAACTCCGATTCCATTGCTTTGGAAAGGCGATATGGAAACTTGCTCGGGGGATCTGAGCTTGGGAGGAGATCTATTTTGTGGTCCTCCAGTCTAGACGGGGGAGTTGGGGAGGGAGATTGTCCAGAAGAAAAATCTTTTGGGATCAACTATGTCATCCTATGTGGGTAAGATTGAAACATTTGTGTTATATCTGCGTTGAAACCACTGAATGTCCAAGATTATGTTTGCTCCTACAAGAGGGGCAACCATAAAATCACGCACAAACTCTCTGTCCTGAATGACTAACCTAGCACTATGAGCTTCAAACTTGATGCTCGTCGTCATGCTTGTGTTAAATCCCTCAACTTTCTTGTCCACCAAAGTCAAGACAAAACGGGCTCGCCAAGCGGCTGTTCTGTGACCATATCCTCCGTATTGTTGCTGTCAAACAAGACAACGACCCTCTCGCCACTTACGTAGCCAAAGGGCTTGAGCAATTCATTGCGCTCATACTCCTGGCCATGGGCGCCCTTCTACTTATCTTCGAGCTACTAGCTAACGATTGCACCAACCGAAGCACTGGGATCCGAAGAACTAGGGACAGCCGCTGGGGTCTGTGTGGGAGCTAGGCTCACCACGGAAGCCGTGGAGGTTGGGGTGGTTGTCTGTGGAGTGGTAGTCTTCTTAGGACACTCCCTAGAAGTGTGTCCTTTTGTATGACAAAAGAAGCACCTACCCTCCTTCTTATATTGAGTTGTCTCCTCCGCACTCAATTTACCACCTATCTTGCCATGAGCTTTCTGGTCTGGAGTAAGTTTGGGCGCATTGGTCGAGTTCTTGGAGCCAGAGGCTCCCGTGCTCTGTCCTGGGGAAGACCCCATCTGGTCCTTGCCTTTTCCCTCCAAGGCGTTAGCCTTGGGAGTAGTAGGCTGGAAAGTCTTAGGCTTTCCGCCATTGTGCTTCATTTCAGCACTCTGTGCAAGCGAGAGTGCGTCTTCGAAGGTGGCTGGCCTAAACATACGCACCTCCCATTGGATTTGCGTGTCAACGCCATAAGGAATTGCTCTTTCTTGTCCTCGTCAGATAAGCCCTACTACAAATATAAGTTTGAAATCTTATTGGCAAACTACAGGGACTGGTTGCGCATTTTGACGCGCTCCCCTAAACTCGTCTTCGAGTCGCTCAAGGTAATGGGGTGGTAGAAACCGTCGCTTAAGGTCGAAAACTCATTCCAAACATAAGCTGCCATACCTAATCTGGTGTGGGCATAAGCCCACTGGGGTCCACCAAGGAATGGCCTCACCTTCCAAATACCAACTAGCCAAGATCACTCTGTCAGTATCACTTTTTCTAATTGCGGAAAAATAAGCTTCAAACTGATGCAACCAGGAATAAAGAGTTGTGGGATCAAGTTTACCATTATACTTACTGAAGTTCATTTTCTTGGGAAAATGACTGGAGGAAGCCGTCGGTGTCATTCTTGTGTCCAAAGCCGCAAGGTATCTTTCGTGTTCCACACGTCACCTGGCGTCGTCTTGTGTAGCAGCACAGGCTATTGCCGCATGGTCTTCCATCTGTCAAATATCCAATGCACGCATATGCACCGCGAGTGTAGAACTCGGCTACGGTTGTGACCCCTCAAAAGGGTCATTTTGTAGAGGATCTGGAATCTGGGAAACGAAAGGAGAGGGAGGAGGAGACGGAAAAAGAGGAGGTGGAGAATGGGTGCGCTCTTCCAGGGCCAAGATCTGCGCCTTTTGCTTTTCCAATTTGGTACCCTGTTTTGCAATTGCTCGCAACATCTGGTGGAACATCTCTATTACACTCATGCCTGATGCCCTAGATGGATTGCGTGGTGCACTTTGGTCCCACGGTTGTCGTTCTCTCTCTTCGTCATAGCTCGCCATACCAAGAAAATGCACTTCCTTTCCGGAGTGCAATCTGACCATCCACTATGTGTGTGGGAGACTTCTGGAGGCTTCTGGTGGTTGAAAACCAACCGTCCTTTGAGGGACAGGAGTTACACCGAAAGAGGGTGGTCCACCGGAGTCTAGAAACCAACCACACGAGTGAAAAAAAAATTCTTTCTTTTTTTTTCTGGTTTTTTTGCTTGAATCTTCACACTTGAAGAAGGCTCTGATACCAATGTAACATGCAGAACCTTCGGGGTCAAATCGGTAACTTCAATGCTTAGAATTCAGCAATCTTTCACGACGAACATAACGCACAAAACTGAAGTAGATGTACAGAAAATAAAAAGAGGGAGAGAGGGAGAAGAGGACATAGTATTGGGTCCCAAATACCCTCTTTAGGGCCCCCACCACGAATGGTGTATTTGCTTTATTAGAATGATGCAAATCAGCAAAATAAAGACTGAAATCTTGACCTTCAATGTTCACCTTGACTAGAGCTTCCCCTTGGCTGTCCTGGCCCTTGGAAGGCAGCAATACTTTATGAAGATTGAGATGCTTGACTGAATTTCTGGCTTGGCTTTTTATGGCCCTTCTAGGTGCTGGTCGGCTGGCTCATGCATGAGTCGGCCTGTTTATAAAATACCCCACGACCAGGGAAAAGTCCCTTTATTCAGGCGCTTTCACACCAGGCTTTGCTGGCTGCTTTGCGCATACTGTCCAGGCTGCTGTCCAGACCAGCGCTGGCCGCTGGGGAGCCCTTATGCCCTGGCTGCCTACAGTCCTGGCTGCCCCATGGGCTAGCCGACTGGCTGGGCTGGCCTCTAAGGGTTGTCGGGTGGCTGGCCAAGCCCTTCTATGGGCTGGCTGATAGCCTGCCAAGCCCTTCCATGGGCTAGCCAACAGGGCCACAGCTTCCTTGGCTGGTGGGCAAAGGCCATGGACCTCTTGGGGCCCTTGGGGTGGCCTAAGGCCTACCCCTTGCCCATTCACGGGATATAATACCCCTTTCTGGGGTAGCCCTAAGGGCTGCCCCCCTTCTACACGCAACCTACATGCTTCCTATAAAGATGCCTAGTGTCCGGGTGCAAACCAAACACTCAGAACACCTGACATCATTCCAGAGGGAGACTCACAGCGCGGACTAGCACTGCTTCATGTGTAGGACAATGCACACCTAACCTCGGACACATAGAGTCGAACCCTACCGGACTGGGCTCACATGGGACGAGTTTCCACTCCAGGTCCTGCACCTTCTTGTTCAGATATGTCCACGTGGCATCCAAGTGCGGGATGCATGTGACACTTTCATACTGGGAAATGTCCCGGTTGGTGACATCCTCCCCAGCTTCTTCAAAGTTGTCCGCAACTTTCAAGCTTGGCATAGATGTAAGTCCTATGCCAACTAGGCGTCATGTCCACTCTACCACTTGCACTCCGTTTTGGTACTTTGATGACACACCTTGGAGGAGAGGTGTGTGTAACATAAGATACAAATCACTCACATGCATAGATATCTTGGTGCTCCATAAAATTTTTTGCTACACATAGTTTATAGGCATTTTGGCCGCCAATGGAAACCTCGATCGATGAGATAACCATGAGTTCCATAAGTCAAGGCAAAAACATAATCCATCCCAGTGAAGGGAGCCATAAACTATGTCTCCCTGAAACTATCTCAAGGGAAACAACTCACAATTCTCCTTGTGCAGGCATACAACATTTAGTGAACATCAAAGGCACCAACTTTTCAAACTCAAAGTATACTTAGCTTTTCTTTTCCTGGTTCGATCTTGTGACATGAGGGTTATGAAGTCACCTTGCCAGCCGGCTGCCTTTGAACTTGATAATAAGATCCATAAATCTAGCATAAATAGCCAATTTCATATAGAAGAGAATACAAGCAATAAAGCCAATTCCACGATTCCGAAATAGATTCTAAGAACCCATAAATCAAATTGTCCTTTGCACATGCCTTGATGCAATATTGGCCGGGTGTATTCAACTACAGTAATAGCCGGTATTTATACCCCAACAAGATCGTCTTTACACGAGTGTGAAAAAGCCAATGCTCTGATACCGATGTAACTTTGGTGAAGGCCCAAGGGTTTCGCAAGACACTTGACCATTAATGCAATTAAACATTGAAATTGGCCACGACCTTAAACATATGCCACTTAATCCACAAAACTGTAAAAGAGAGATGTGCACAGCCTGACACTGCATAGAGGTAGGAATGGGCCAACTCCCCCCTTGGAGTATTTTATTACCCAAGGAGAGAATATCATGTACAAGCTTTGAGGGCCTTACCCCACGGGAGATGCTGGATTATCCAAATACAAATGCCATAACACAGCCCAATACGAGGCAACCATAAAATTCAGCCGATACATAGGCTGTAGTAATGCCAAGCCAACAATATAATCCATATACCTCTGTGTGGGTACTGATTAACGTTTGTGAAAGGCCAAAGTGGCCTATGAGACCAAAACATAGTACACAGCTGATGGTGTCTCATCAAAAGTAAGACAAAAAGGACTAAAAAGTCCTAAAACAGTCCTAAACAGCTATGAAAGGAAAAAACTCCTACTGAGGTACAAACAAAAGTGTATAATATCTACAACTAGCATAAGACTGGTGTAATCTGCTCATCTCAGTATCTCTCTCATGGG
>NC_141064.1:33041470-33150498 GCF_041138505.1 Cibotium barometz
CTTAACAGGTGTCCAACGAAGGCTTTGTAGGCCATCATTCCTTATGAAGCTTGGCATAATAGGAAGCCATCAGTGGTTTATATGCGTGTCTTTGGATGCTTGGCTTATGCTCTTATGCCCGAGCAGCATCGCACGAAGCTTATGGTAAGGCAGTGAAATGCATTTTTGTGGGCTACAGTATAGAGAGCAAAGGGTACGATCTCTACCATCCTACCTCACTGCGGATTATGGTTAGTAGAGATGTGGTTTTTGTGGAGAATTCATCACAGCCCTTGCTTGAATGCAAAAAACAGCCAAATGTAGGGCTCACAGGATGTCTTTGATACTCTTCTTCCTTTGCATGGTACACATTTACCAGGTGTTGGGCATTTGGAGACAGCCTATGGCTGGAAATCAGCCCATTCACGCTGAAACTCAGCCCTTAACAGCTGAAAATCAGCAATCAGACATGCCTGATGTTGAGCCCATTGGTCATGTAGATGTTAATGATGCAGTGACAAAAAAGGAGAGCCATGCACGAAGCTAAAGTAGTACCTCGTTGGCTGTTGCAAACCTTACGGGACAGCCATGTTGAGGCTCCTTTGCAAGGGAGAGTGTGTGCTAGTTCTTGCCATGCATCTGGGTACTTTGTTGATCATGCTCTCATGAGCACCTTGTGCAATGAAGAGGAGCCTGTTTCCTTTGAGGAAGCACAGGAAGATATCATTGGATGCATGCTATGTAGGATGAGTATGACTCTATACTCAAAAATGACACAGGTACTACCATAAGGCCATTGGTACGAAGTGAGCTTACAAGTTGAAGCAAAAAGTAGATGGTAGCGTTGACCGCTACAAGGTGAGTATTGTTGCCGAAGGGTATGATGAGACTTTTGCACCCACGTCTCGTATGACCAGCATTTGATCCATCATTGCATTGGCAGCACATCATGGATTGCATGTACATCAGTTGGACATTAAAATTGCTTTCTTGAATGGTGACTTGCCCGAGGAGGTATATATATCTCAACCTCGTGGACTTGTACGAAAGGGACAGGAAAGCAAAGTATGCAGGTTGAAGAAAGCCTTATATGGCCTTAAGCAGGCTCCTAGGGCTTGGTATGAAAAGATTCATGCATACTTGGTTGCACATGGTTTTTGCAACGGTCCTATTGAAAGTACCCTCTATGTCAAGAGGACTCAAGATAGTTTCTTGGTCGTCTCGTACATTGATGACATGTTACTCAGAGGCCCTGATGAGGAACAAATTTCAGCTTTCAAAGTCGAATCACATTCATCATTTGAGATGTCAGATTTGGGTCAATTGCGTTTTTACTTAGGCTTTCAGTTTTTACAACGTGATGATATATGTACTTTAGCGTGATGATGTAGTCAAAGTACATCGAGAGATTGCTTAAAAGTTTTTTGAGTTGTGAAGCCGAGTACATGGCAGCTTTTACAGCTACAGTTGAGTGTGGCTCAAACCCCTTAATGGCTGATTTGGGTGTTGGACAACCGTCCCCCACACTACCATTTTCACTGACAGTTAGAGGGCATTGGCAGCTGCGAAAAAGCTAGTGTTTTATGCTCGCATTAAGCACATTGAGGTGCATTGTCATTATGTCAGGAAGAAAAGACTCTCTACAGGGGAGATGAGCTTGGTATATGTGCCTACACATGATAACCTGGCAGATTTATTCACGAAGGCATTTCCTCGTGAAAAGTTCGAAGCTTTCGGCAAAGCTTTGGGCTTACAGCATTTTGGGGATTGATCCGCCATCTCCCTGTATGAGCATGCGCTGAGCTAGGACCGTGTGAAACAACGAAGTCTTTCTTTAAACCTGAGTCTTTGGCAATCCTTTAAAACAGCATACATGAAAAAAATAGATGTAGTAGAGACGGCACCAGATGGGGTCCCGAATTAACACCCCCCCCCCCCCCCGGCGGCGCCTTGCAAGCAGGAGTATTTGCTTTATTTCTTCTTCTGGAGAATTGTATACAAGCTGAACTATGTCCACAAGACTGAGCAGACAAGCTAACTGATTGACCGCCAAACGCAAGGACAAAGCCACCAAACGTTGGGCAAAACTGTGCATAAGCTTTAGGCAACTTTGAAGCTATCTTCGAGAGAAAAATACACCGGCCCAAGACTAAGGGAAGGTGTGCTGAAAACTCCTGAAGAGACTGAGCTTCTTTGCCTTGGGCTGAGAGCACAAGTAGGGCTGTAAGTATGCACAGGCAAGAGCCTAAGCATACATGCTTGAATTTTGATGATAAACTCTGATTTATGACTGATGATTTTGGGACTAATCTGAGCCTGCCTTTATATACCCTTCAGGGTGCCCAATCGGCTGCCCATAAGCCTGTTGGCTGGCTGGAAATGTCCACGACCAGCAACAAATGTTTGGTTGGCTGCAGCAACTGCACATGCGACTAGCATCTAATGCTTAGTTGGCTGCTGTAAATGATCATGACTAGCATCTAATGCTTAGTCGGTTGCTGTAGCATGGTCAGGTGGCTGCCAGTCCTGGCCGACTGGTGCCCAAGACCTCACATGGTCTGGACGACTGCTCCAAAGCCTTCCAATGGCTGGTCGGGTGAGCCTACAGAATGGCTAAGGGGTTTGGCTACCCCCCTTGCAAGGCAAGCCCACCTTGGGGGCTGCCTTGGGGCTGGCCCCTTCTAAATGAAGTGCAACTACATGCTCCTAATGCATCTACTGCTATGGCTGACCTTTGCATGCTCCTAAATGATGAACACTTGCTGAATTCTCCATAGTGGGTTAAGAGGACTAACCTGACACAAGGCTGGGAGATTGGCCTACATAGCTCGTGCCTGACATGTCTTGGACTAGGCTCACAAAGGGGTCACGGCATACGACAATAAATCCTAAAAGGTACGATTGCACATGATTCTTGCACGGTTGATGAGTCAGTTTGTCACCGTGTACCACAGTGCATGGGTACATGTGACATTCCTTCCTACTTAGCTTGGCGGCAGGTTCATAGCTTCGAGGTAGTCCACCAATAATTGTGGATAGGAAGAATTCTTCATCTAGCCAAACGACTTCATGGGTCTCTCGATCTTTGAACTTTGCATAAAATGAGCGAAGACGTCGTCCAAAACCATGCTTCCAGCGATGTAGAAGGATCTGGTCAGGCTCTATCACCTATGCTTCATCAACCATTTCTAGCTGCTCCTTGTCTGGAACATTCTGCAATGAAGGTCCAATATAAGGCTTTAACCAAGAGACGTGGTTGTGCATCGTCCAACTGTCTGGCAATCTGAGTTTCATGGTGACGTCGCTTATCCTCTTTATGATGGGAAAAGGACCAAAATTTCTGAAGGACAACTTTGGATAGCGCTTGCCCACTTGCTTGAGTCTTTGCTTCATAATCCTTAAATATACCTATTCACCTTCTTTGAAGTTGACGTCTCTCCGTGACTTGTTTGCGTGTCTGGTGTAAGCCTTCTGAGCTTTGGTAAGACGCTCTTTGATGGACTCAATGATGGCTAAAAAGATTCGGTGGTCTTGTTGGCTTCCAAGGAAGGAGAGATCATCCTCGTGAGAAGGGATGAAAATCTTCGACCAAAGGCGGCCTCGTACGGAGTTATGCCAACACTGGATGAGTGAGTGTCATTGAGAATCACCCGTACCAACGGGAGATGAAGCTCCCACTTCGACTACTGATCATGGCAGTACGCTTTAAGCACATCGAAAGCCAACTGATTGTAAATCTCGGTTTGGTCATTGGTCTAGGGATGGAATGCACTGGACAATTGTAATTTGGTACCAAAGTTGTCGAACAGAGCTCGCGAGAAGTGAGATGTAAACTTTGGGTCCCGATCTGAAGTAATGGTCCATGTTAAACCACAAACTGGATACCAATGTCGGAGAAAGATCCGGGCTATATCTTCTGCTGTGGCCGCCTGTTTGCATGGCAGAAGCATACAAAATTTACTGAATCTGTCAACTATCATCATACACTGAGTATTCCGAGATCCAATAGATGCGGGAAGGGGTTCAACAAAATCCATCAAAATGTCGTGAAACAGACCCTCAGGAATGGGCATTGGCTGAAGCAGCCCTGCTTGTTTGGTATGGGGGTTACTTTCACTTTTTGACATATGGAACACTGAGAAACATAGTTGTACACATCCATGCGCATCTTCGGCCAGTAAAATGATCTTTCTAACTTCTCCAAGGTACTGTTGATCCCACGATGACCACCAACAAGGGAATCATGGGCATCATGGAGGAGTGCTGGTCTTTTCTCCCTGAGAACACATAGTCTACCCTTGTAAAAAAGCCAACCGTCTTGAATAGTGTTGTGACCCAGTTTTGAATAAAGGGCCATACTGTAAGGAGTTTCAAATTCTGGACAATCTATATACTATGTCTTCATATTGTCTAAATCTTTCCCTAGTATCTCCAACACAGTGGACTCCTGTACTGTCTGAATACTACCTTTGCAACTTAGAGCGTCAACCACGGGGTTGTTCTTGCCCGGTACATACTCAATCATTCCTGCAAATTGTTGGAACAATTGGCTCCACCAGTGTTGTCTATCGCTCCACTGGGCACTTCGCATAGTTTGTAACCACTTCAAGGTCTGGTGGTTTGTCTTCATAGTAAATTTCCTTCCATAAAGAAAAGGTTTCCATGGCTTAAAGACTGTGATAACCCCTAGCATCTCTTTGTCGTGTACAAAATCATTTTTTCCTACATCATTCAACTTTCTGTTGGAATACGCCATTGGTCTGCCGTCTTGTTGCAAAACTGCTACTATGGTGAGATTACTAGCATCGGTGATTACCTTAAAAAGGTCATCCCATGATGCAAGTTTAAGAATTGGTACTTCGGAAGCTGCCTTTTGCAAAGCAAAGAAAGCCTCCAAAGCCTTACCTGTGACTGAAACTTTCTGTCTTCTAGTCTTTACTCCCTTGAGTAGATCTATCAATGGTGCTGCAAGGTTAGAAAACCGATCCATATGCGAGCTATATGCTTGGCACAAACCCACGAAGGAATGTATCTCTTGGGCTGTCTTTGGGACATCCCAATCAAGGATTGCCTTTATCTTTTCGGGATCAAGGCAAATGCCATTGGAACCGATCACATAGCCCAGGTACTGGACTTCTTGAACTCCGAATATGTTCTTTCTTTGCATTAATGTAGAGTTCGTTGTCTCGCAAAAGCTGCAAGACCTTCTGCACATCTTTCATGTGTTGTTCTGCAATGGCAGAGAAAATAAGAATGTCATCCAAAAAAATGAATAGACATATACCAATGAGTACGGCGAAGTTTCATGACATCATCTTGTTGAATGTCAAAGGTGCATTGGTCGAACCAAAAGGCATGACCACAAACTCATAATGCCCTTGTTCTGTTTGAAAGGCAGTCTTTTGGATATCGGCCTCAAAAATCCCGACTTGATTATAGCCACTTTTGAGGTCGATCTTTGTAAAGTACCAAGCATTGTTGAGCCTTT
The DNA here is from genome assembly GCF_041138505.1 of Cibotium barometz. Taxonomy (NCBI): domain Eukaryota; kingdom Viridiplantae; phylum Streptophyta; class Polypodiopsida; order Cyatheales; family Cibotiaceae; genus Cibotium; species Cibotium barometz. The sequence continues at coordinate 33,046,938 of NC_141064.1, forward strand.
CAAAGGATGTACTCTATCCTTGGCATGGGGAACATATTCTTGATTGTGAACTTGTTCAAGGCTTGGTAATCCACACAGACACGTGCGATCTTATCCTTCTTCTGAGAAATATAAGTATGTAGGCTGGGAGTGAACCCGTCCACATCCAAATGGTACAGCACAAGGGCACATTTCGTCTTGGTCGCCAACTGTAGAGAGATGGCGTCTTCTAAATTGGCCATGTCGAAGAGGACAACAAACTGTTGTCCCTTCACGGTGCCATAAGCTCTGATAAGACCTTTGTGTTTTGTGACGCTCTTCAATTCCGCCCTCTTGCTTATCATCGAATACCACTTCAGGTACCCCATTCAAAGCAAGCAAAAGGTGAATAGCATTGGTGGTTGAGGGTGGGGGTGGAGGGGATGGTACAGTTGTGGTGGCAGCGACTGTAGAGGCTGGTTGTTTGCTCTTTTACACGTGCCATTTGGTACAATCCTTCTTGGCATGTCCTGTGTGGTGGCAAAAAAAACAACGGTTGTCTTTGAAGTATTGTTCCTTCTCATCTGACTGTAGGAATCCTCTAGTAAGGCCCTCCTTGATCTTTTCTTCAAGGGTCTTCTTAGGTTCATCTTGTCACTCCTTCTGGGAGCTATTATGGCCCTTCTTCTTTTGATCCTTGTTGTTGTTGTTGGGAGCCCGATTGCTAGTTGGACGCCTAGTTCTGCTGGTTGGTCTTCGTCTACTGTTGAGTTTTGGGGGTGATTGGAGCAGCCTTGGTGGGCTTGCCTCCATTGAGCATCATCTCATGATTCTGTGCAAGAGTCAAAGCCCTGTCATATGTCTGAGGTTCAAAATTTTGAACAGGGAACCAAATTTTTGGATCCAATCCCCGAATGAACTACTTGAGCTTCTCCTCCTCGGGCTTCCCCAATTGTTGAGCTGATGTGATCACCTTGTTGGAGTAAGTGAGCATAGGGGAACCGTTCTGGGTGAGTTTGTAGAACTCATCTTCTAGATTTGTCATGTACTGCGGAGGTAGAAACTTGGTCTTCAAATCGGACACAAAGGTGTCCCAATCATAGTCTGATAAGCCAGTGTAAGGATCTGTATGCAAATGGGACCAATGTTGCCACCAAGTGACTGCATCACCGGTGAGGTGTGGAGCCGCCAGATAGACTTTGTCGTGGCTTTGTGTGATTTTTGAAAGAGGAAAGTGGGCAACAAACTGGTGAATAAACAGAGTCACAACTGAATGGTCGCACTTGCCGTCGTACTAAGTGAAGTTCGGTGAGGCACGGATAATTGTTGTCAAGGCTGTTGCTGGGGCTGTGGAGGATTGAGCAGGGTGGAAAGTAGTTACCAGCGTCTGGAGTGTCTGTTGGAACCGGTCCCTCAAGTCTTCTCGGGCCTGTCGCTCGTGGTTCGCATTCGCTTCGAGCTCCGCCCGCAATCACTCCTCTTTGGCCTTGCGTTTGGCTTTCTCGGCTAGTCTTGCTTCACGGTATCGCTCTTCCTTTTCAGTCATCCATCGACACCATTGGTCCACTGAGAAACTTTGTTCTTTAGGTGTCTTCTGTTGGGCCAAGGTTGCCTGGAATTCTGCCAGTTTTTTTTCCATCTGCACTCTTTTGAGTTGAATTTGGAGTTGCCGTATTTGCTCCTTTAGCTTTTGGTTGTCTTTGTCTTCTTTTTGTGGAAGCGTTTCTTCGAATGGTTCTTCTTCTTTAGTCATGTCTTTGGAGCTTGATGCCATTGTGGATGGGCAAGTGGTTTTTCGCGATCTCAGCTTTACCATCCACAGGATGCCCTCACCCTAGGTTGCCTGGTTGAATCACGTCCCAAGCTCTGATACCAATGTAGCATGCGCTAAGCTAGGACCGTGTGAAACAACGAAGTCTTTCTTTAAACTGAGTTTAGTGAGTCTTTAGCAATCCTTTAAAACAGCATACATGAATCTGAAAATAGAGTAGTAGAGACGACACCGAATGGGATCCCGAATTACCCACTGAAGGGCTCCCCCCTGCAAGCAGGAGTATTTGCTTTTTTTTCTACTTCTGGAGAATTGTATACAAGCTGAACTGTGTCCACAAGACTGAGCGGACAAACTGACTCAGTGACTGCCAAACGCAAGGACAAAGCGACCAAACACTGGGCAGAACTGTGCATAAGCTTTAGGTGACTTTGAAGCTATCTTCAAGAGAAAAATAGAGTGGCCGAGACTGGGGGAAGGTGTGCTGAAAACTCTTGAAGAGACTGAGCTTCTTTGCCTTGGGCTGAGAGCACAAGTCGGGCTGTAAGTATGCACAGGCAAGAGTCTAAGCATACATGCTTGAATTTTGATGATAAACTCTGATTTATGACTGATGATTTTGGGAGTGATCTGCCTTTATATACACTTCAGCTTAGTCGGCTGCTGTAAATGATCACGACTAGCATCTAATGCTTAGTCAGTTGCTATAGCATGGTCGGGTGGCTGCCAGTCCTGGCTGACTAGTGCCCAAGACCTCACATGGTCTGGCCGACTGCTCCAAAGCCTCCCAATGGCTGGTCGGGTGAGCCTACAGAATGGCTAAGGGGTTTGGCTATCCCACTTGCAAGGCAAGCCCACCTTGGGGGCTGCCTTGGGGCTGGCCTTAGGCCTGGCCCCTTCTAAATGAAGTGCAACTACATGCTCCTAATGCATCTACTGTTATGGCTGACCTTGGCATGCTCTTGAATGATGAACACTTGCTGAATTCTCCATAGTGGGTTAAGAGGACTGATCTGACACCCTAAGGCTGGGAGACTGACCTACGCAGCGCGTGCCTGACATGTCCCGGACTAGGCTCACAAAGGGGTCACGCCATACGACAATAAATCCTAAAAGGTACTACTTCTGTACATGATTCTTGCACTGTTGATGAGCCAGTTTGTCACCGTGTACCACAATGCATGGGTGCACGTGACACTTTACATGTGCACATCATCACTCTAGGGGGGATTTTAGACATCTATGTCAGTCATGGTAGCAATGGGTGAACTGGAGTAGGACTGGCCATGGCACTTTTTACCCTTTAGAAGAGGGGGTTTTCCCCAAGCACTCCAGTCTCTAGGTATGAACCCACCCTTATGTCATTATACGGTTCACATCTTATATTGTACTTTTGGCACTTATCATGTAGTCTACAGTATTGCTTTGTGTGTGTCTCCTTGTACTCTCACGACTGTACTTCTTTGTGTGTTTGTGTGTGGATTTATGTGCTTGGCTGTAGCATCTCTCCAACAATTCTCTCTCTCTCTCTCTCTCTCTCTCTCTCTCTCTCTCTCCCCCCCCCCCAATAGGAGGACCTTCTCTTGCCAGCTCAATCCCACAACCTTGAGCACCATGCAACAGCGTCGGATGAGGGATATATTAGGATGAGGGTAGAGAGCTATATGCTCTCTATTCTAGTACTAGCTTTAGCTTTCCATTTTTAGTTCCTAGCATTTCCATTTTTTATGTAACTCAAACATTGTGTCACATAGACTCGATGTAATTATTTTGGTCTCATAGGTCACTTTGGCCTTTTGAAGACGTTAATGTACCTTTTGAAGACGTCAACGAAAATGCACTTCTACAGAGATCACTTCTTCATGCTCACTGAGGATGGACTCATCAGCAACCAGGCTACCTGAGTGTTCACATGTCCCAATGCCATGCTGATTGTGATCGGCTAGATACGGGTTTCATCCCACCACCTCAGAGTGAAGACAGGTAGAGCTGAGCGCGTCTTCAGAGCCAGGAAGCTCATACGGAGACCTAGAGAGGAGAGGATCTGCCGATTATGCCAATAGAGGTTGAGACGGAGGAGCATTGCATATGCTGCTGCCCAGTATACTATGAGATCCGTGGGAGGTTTCACTATCTGTTTCGTGAGGGATTTTGTCCACTCTCCATGACCATTGACTCTAGACCAGCATTGCCTAGGCCTCTTCTTGCTTGAGCTCCGTAGACACAGGGACACTTTCTTGAGAGAGCTTCGGCCCCAACCACCCCGCCCCCTCCCTCATGAGCCAACCATCACCAGTTTCTTGCGGACCCAAGAGGTGGAGGACACCGATACAGTGGATCTTGTGGACCCACCTCGAGCTGCTTTGGACGCACCTCGCCCAAGAGGAGTTACCTCAGACTGACCTCCACAGTCTAGCGTGCCTGACGCCCCCGGCCCCTGGGACGTTGGCCATGATCCCCTCATCAGCTCCAGATCCAAGACATGCTCCACCACCATCGAGCTACCTTTCCACGTGACGTAGCTGAGGGAGACCTCTCGGCCATACTCATTAGCCCCATGCTTGATATTTTGGAGAGTGGTATACCATCTATTGGGAGCTGATGCTGCTCTCATGTTTCTATGTTCCTAGTATTCCATGATGAGTTTCCATGGACAATTTTGTATCACCCCAGTGAGATAGCTATGTTTATGTTTTGTTTCTGTTTTATTCTCCATTCCATGATGAGATATGCCATGGACATTATTATATCACTTTGGTCTCATAGGCCCATTAGGTCTTTAGTAGGTGCTCAATATATCTTTCTTTCTCTCTCATATGAGAGAGACAACCTTGAAGAGGATTATGCTTGAATCTTGTTGTGGCTACAAGATGCATGTGTATGTTGTTCCCACTCTCTTGCACCCAGCGAGCCATGTCACGTGCTTGTGACATATAATCAATCACCTGCTGAGCTGGAAACCTTGCAAATGGATGAAACAAGCACACTAGGGTTTACAATCCATGCCCTAGATGCTGCACTTAAATCTTTTAACCAGCTTTGCTCGAAAATTCTTAAGATCAAGGTGCTTAAACATCAAGTTAAACATACTTTTATTGTTATGGACTTTTCCAAACAACTTGAATCGTATGAAATGATCTTAGGATGTCCTTTCATGAGAGAAGCCAAGATGGTATATGACTCATCCAAAAACCATGTTTACCTCCAATTTGATGATTGAAATGATTCAATCATCAGGGTTGATGGCTGCATACATCCTATGGGTAATGGAGGATTATTTGACAATCGTTCTAACACCACCATCCATTCAGCCCCATTGAAATACTGTTACAACAGGCGAGAGGAGTTGAGATTTGAATGCGATTTGGAATGCAGGAATGTCATGATGAAGGTTGACCAGGAGTCTTTGAATTGTGAATTTTTGTGGACCAGAATCTGTGTGTGGACCACAATGTGCTACCAGATCAAAACTGGCTCTCCTAGTCTTTGAAATCCTAAGTTTGATGATATAGAGACCTGGCATACAATGGCCCACACAGTGGATACGTCAAACGTGCATTGCAGCCATGCGGATGGCCTCCTTGGAACATTACTAATGGATGAGGTTGTCATGTTCTTGACAACCGAATGGAGTTCTGGTTCAAAAAGGCCTACCATAGACAACCGTGTATCAACATGCGAAGTCTTAGAAAAAAGGGGGAGAGGTGCTGATGGTTTTCTGAGCACTCATCTGAAAAAGAGAAGTCCATTTTTGGCAATGAGCTCAGTTAGTGGTCCATAATAGGCCAATAATTTTATCTATACTTTATTTTGGCATCAAATCTTTTTCTGAGTTCTCCCTTTTAAGACTTTGATTTGTGCTTTGTTATTGTACTATCACGTTGCAATAGTTTTCAATGTTACTAATCTCTTGCATTGTATTTGGTTGCAGTCGTTTGTACTATTTTGGACGTATCCTTCCATTACTATTTGCAAGTTCCTCTTGGGTCATTATCAGGCGATTGCTTTTGTTTTCTTAATTGCCTTGCTTAAAACTAGTTGTTTCCTTAATTGAACTTAGGTTTGCCTATGATATTGTACACATATTTTGAGTTCTGGAGTCGCAGGTCTAGGTATGCCTTTGGAGGCATATGCTGCAGGGAATCTTTTCCATGGTGTTATGCCTCCTTTATTTTGCAGAGGTCCAGGTTTGCTGTATGGCCATACTCTGCTACATAGCTGCTTGAGGTCAGCAGTTACATAGGGTCCTTCTTTGCGAAGTTAAGATCTTCATTAAATATCGTGTAGTGAAGATGAACATGGAGATGATTTTTTGTTTAGTACAAAACAAATGAATGCACACATGAACTCAAGTTTATTGGATTTCCAAACGATACTATCAATTTTTAGTGGTCTGGTTTTACACGTGCTTGGAGCTGATGCTCTCTCTGTCTCTCCCCTTCCTGCTCTCTTTCCTGCTTTTAAGTCTCAAGACATCAAACTATGATCAAGGAACCTTTGAGGCCTGATTGAACCACGAGTTTCAGATTATAGTCTATTTTCATTCAAAGACACCACCCTACTTTTGTAGTTGTCCTAACCTCATATATCATTTCACATGAAGCCTTACCCACAGGGCTGCTATAACCATTCTTTCAGCGTTGTCATTTCTAGGTGAGGCAACACTAGTGCATCATATGCATACTTATCATGGATTCTACCATCCAAATACATATGCATACATGAATCAACTTGCCTAGGCATTAAGAATTTCTCTGGAAATCTCAAGTTAATTAACTTGCCTTGGTCTCAATAATTTCTTCAGAAGCCTCCAGCCACTTGAGTGTGCATTCAGTGATTGCAATTCAAAAATAGATATTACAATTGGTACTTAGAAGCTTGTGTGATGATGTTTTGCGATTTCATTTCTACATTTTAGATGTGTGGAAAATGCTTGATTTGAGTTACGTCTACTATTACTTATCCTCTCAGTTTTTCCATTGCATGGAAGTGGAAAGCTCACCAAAGCTTCTTCTAGTTGCTGCTCAAGTTGAAATTTTTATTCACAATAGCATTGATGGCATAAGTGTAGATTATAAATAGTGGCATCTCTTATCAATGATGACGAACCCAAAGGCGAGTTTTGATTTCCCAAAGACAAGGGAGAGCTATGCTCTTGGTTCTTACATCAAACTTATTAAGCAATTCTTATACATGGTTGAACAATGTATATCTCAACATACTTTATTTTTATGTGAATGGAGTAAAGATCAGCTTCATTGTATAATCCATTTTTGGTAGGTAGGACCTTGGCAAATACCCTTGCCTTGGGCCTTTCATCGACATAACTTGTGAGGTCCTTTGATTGCTTCAAAACACGCTCAAATACACTTCAGATTTGATTTGGAGATCTAAGGTGGAGAATGCTCTCTATGCATGGTTCTTTGCATTGAGTCAAATGGTACCTCATTAATGGTCTATTCTTGGGTTTAAGAACAATCTTCACATTAGACTTTGTTTTGTTGTTCAAAGCATGCATACTTACCAACCAACGTGTTGCTTGTTATTTGCAATCCATGATATTGAAACTTCGGTTTTGCAAGAGATGGGGATATCCATGAAAGTTGCCTTAAGCTTTAACCACTTAATCCATCAATTGAAATGATTATGCATTTTGACTCCATGATATAGGAGCTAAGGTGAGCTAGGTTTTGGTAGAAAATGCAAGTAAAACTATAGTTGTTGAAGCCATTTGGTTGGTGATGTCACGCATGGTTGGTTTAATAAAATCTTGGAAGGTTAAAGGTTTTCGTAAAAGAAGTTGTGAGAGATGGGGATCCATGAAAGAAGCCTTGAGCTTTAACCACTAAATCCATCAATTGAAATGATTATGCACTTTGACTCCATGATATAGAAGCTAAGGTGAGCTGGGTTTTGGTAGAAAATGCAAGTAAAACTATAGTTGTTGAAGCCATTTGGTTGGTGATGTCACATGCATGGTTGGTCTAAAATCTTGGAAGGTTTGCGAGAGGTATTGAATATCATGGAAATGAATGTACTAGAAGAAATAAAACTTGATAAGGTGCCTTTTAATGAGTAGACACAAGTGGATTCCAACTCTAGGGTAGAGCGGAATGAGCTCTCCCCCCTCACCCATGCTCTAAAAATGGTTTAATTATTGAAGCAAAGGGTCCATCTATTTTCTCTTCATTGTTAGCTATTGCTTCTAGCTTATTCTTGTAGCTTTCAATCTAGGAATTAGCTCTCTAAACTTTAATAGTATAGTTTTGATTTTCATTTTTTCACCATGTCTCGGTCCTTTTCTAGTCATGTAACTTGAATAAAAATAATCTTTGTTGTTAGGCAGCTTAATATAATTGAGATGTAACTATATTCACATGAAAATGCACTACTAATTTAGATTTTTGAATCAATACTAAGCTCTATCAATCCACAAATGATACATGTGACATATTTCAAGCTCTAATGAATGATGGTTGCAAGCACAAAGCCATATTAAAGTTGGGAATATAGGGGCTTTACTGGAGAGTAAATAATGTGTCCATCATGAATATCATAAGGTGTAAAATTGTCCCCAAGAATAAGAGCTTTTGTGCCATATTAAAGTTGGGAATATAGGGGCTTTACTAGAGAGTTTAAATAATGTGTCCATCATGAATATCATAAGGTGTGTGAAATTGTCCCCAAGAATAAGAGCTTTGTGGTATGAACTCTAGAATATGGAAGATTCACTAATTCAGAATTTGACTAGTTATGAGGTGGAGTTATAATTAAGCATACATATACACTTTTGCAAACAATAATGTTATATTTATATTTATCTCTTTGCACTTACGTATAAGATGCATACAATTCTAGAGTTAACTCTAGTTGTCCTTGGCTAGCTCTGGTGTTGAGTTATATAATTAAGCATACATATACACTTTTGCAAACAATAATGTTATATTTATATTTATCTCTTTGCACACGCTTACAATTCTTAAGCTAGTTAATCATACTTACCATTCAACAAGCCGTAGACGTAACTATAAGGTTGAACCAAAAAGCTTACCGATTCCAATCAAACAAGACAGAAAAATGCAAAGCTCATGATGGTGATAGGTATCACCTTCAAGTGCAAAATCAAGAAATTTTCCTGTCAACATGGTAGATATGCGTTGCGAATGCAAAGCATGCAAAACATGAGCTATATTGTCATGTCAAGCATAAAGTGGAGTGGGCCACATAGACGAAATTCTACTCTAGAGTACTACAAATTAAGGTGAACTTAGGATGGGATGTGATAAATTATGTTACAACAGTGAAAATTACCTCTCTTAAACAAGCACAAGGCTTGCAACCCTTGGTTGCTATTTGAATGAGATTTCATGCTTGTAACATACATGCTCTCAAGTTTCTAGCCTCCAGAAGAGGAAGTGGCAAGCCTTTGTATCAAATTATAGACTGGAGCCTCGAAACTAAGGGGATAGGATAAATAGAAAAAAAAAACTGCAAGAGACATCATCTTGATGGTAGGCAGATCTAGATCATAATATGGTGTGGTGGAGGCGAAAAGCAATTTAAACACTGCCCCAAGAAAGCCTTCAGGGTGCTCACGTATGGTCAAAGAGTTTTTGGTGGTGGTTTATTGATGTGCCCATAAAGAGCGTAAGGCAAAACATCAAAGAGCTTGCAGTGCCCAAACAATACAGATGAAAGAGCTTGCCGTGCCCAAACAATACATAACCGCTAGGAGTCATTGCTTCAGGTGTGAAGGAAGGTGGCAAAAGAAAAGCCATGGCTCATAACCTAAAGAAATGCTTCTACACTGTTAGTAGGTCATGCAAATAAATACACACCATGTGCTCTCTCTGACTGATGTTAAAATACAGCATTCTGTCCTTAATCCAACACAGACCCTTACCCAAGCCCATATTTACATAAGTGAAACTGAAACCTACAGTAGTTGCACAGCTGCTATCATTGGAATCTTTTCCCGCAGCTTCTGTGTGACAGCAACTCGAACTGTCATTACTTGAGCAGCTGGACCCCCTATGCGAACCTTCACAACTGGCCCATCAATCTTAACTAGTTCCAGCTCCCCTCCACCAGTCCCACTTAGGTATGGCCTGATTTCTGCAAGAACCTGCAAAAAAGGTTGAAAATATGATGTGATCATATTGGTCCGAATGTCTACCCTTTAAAAAAAAGCAAATATGATGTGATCATATTGGTTGGATTAATATCATGCATTAGTGAAGTTAAATTGTCTGGATTATTGCTATACTTAAAGTGAGTGGGAAACCTTTTAAAAAAAGCAAAAAATGAAACACTAACTTGAAGAGCTATTTATATGTATGTGTGTGGGCATGTGAAAATGTGATTACTGGTCAGTTCTCCTGAGTCCTTCACACAAGCAAATCACAATGATTTCTGCACCTTCTGGCCCTTTATATGTATGTGTGTGGGCATGTGAAAATGTGATTACTGGTCAGTTCTCCTGAGTCCTTCACACAAGCAAATCACATTGATTTCTGCACCTTCTGGCCCTTTGTGTGTGTGTGTGTGTGTGTGTGTGTGTGTGTGGACTGTATGGCTAGACAAGTCATTACTTGCAAGTGGCGAGACTGTATTAGCAAGCCATTTCCTCTTTCTGGGGTGTACTCTGGGGTGTACTCCTTGAATGATTACACCTCTTTGGGTCATCCCTTGAGCTCTAGCTTAGGAGCACCTTGACACTTCTTGATACCACAAACCCAAGCCATCACTCTTTTCCACGATGCCCATGATGTCGTTACTAGCAGTCATAGGGGCATAAATTCGACTTTGGAGAAGTTGGAGTTGCAGTTTTATTGGCCGAGAATGAGGCGAGACGTGTTCACTCATGTGCAACACTATTTGGTTTGTCAAAAAGTGAAAGCTTCTCGTGGGAAGAAGATAGGGTTGTTACAACCATTACCTATTCCTGAAGGACCTTTTCAGGATATCTCTAGGGATTTTGTGACGAACCTGCCTCCCAGTCCAGGTAAGCGTAATACGCAATGTTTGACGATTGTTGATTGTTTTAGCAAGTTTGTTATGCTTATTCCTTGTAGGGTTAACGTTAGTGCTGAAGATGTTGCTAGGTTGTTTATCAGGCATTGGTACCCCATAGGTGGCATACCTAGGACCATTGTGTCAGAACGAGATGCCAAGTTTACCAGTCATTTCTGGGAGCATTATTTGATAACTTTGGGACTAAGTTGAATTTTTCCACTGCATCCCAGAGACGGACGGCCAAATGGCGATTTACACTCAATTGGCATTCGGTCGACGTGCTGAAGTGTTATGTTCATGACCAGCAAGGTAAGTGGGAACAGTTTCTGTCTTTAGTTCAAGCTGTGTTGAATGACTCTTTTTCTTCAGCTATTGGCAGGACTCCATATGAGGCAGCATTTAGAAGACCATTCTAGTCTTTTTTGACTAGACGTCGTCCTCAGTGCCTGAAGCTAAGGTTGATGGAGTCTTACCATGAGATTTCGGATTCTGTGAAAGACAAGTTGGCTAAAGCGTAGGAGGCCCATACTCAACAAGCCAACAAGGACAGAAGAGATGTTATCTTCTAGGAAGAAGATTTGAGTATATCTCAAGATCATGAAGCAAAGGTTGAAATAGGTGAGCAAGCGATGCCCAAAGTTATCATCTCGAAGCTTCCGACCTTTTCCCATTCTAAATAAGATCAACAAGGTTTCTATGAGATATCCGGCATTATTGACGGACTATTTGGAGGCTTTGCAGCTTCTGTCAAGTTACGCAGAAGGGGATGTCACGTGCATTCGGCACTTGTGAGCCCCATCTAGGACGAGTAAGCCAAGGTTCCACTCTAAGCGTCTAGGGCTATGTGTACAAGTCCCATACATGGTCTTGGTCAGGTGTGCAAGTCCCACACATGGAGCAGGGCTAGTTTGTATTATGAGTCACCCTCAGGAATCATGACAGGTGTTCGGGTCATTGATAGGCTTGTAGCCAGATGAAAGGGCACATAGTGAGCATATAGCTACATTTAGAACTGCATAAAAGTGAAGGGCCATGGGTTTATCCATGCTGCCCTACATTTGGGCCATCGGGGGCAGCCCATGGGCCATAGCATTGGCCCACAAGAGCCCCAAAGCTTTATTGGCCAGCCCTTATAGAGCAAAGGCCTACTCGGCCAGCCTCTAGGAGGCATGGGCAGGCTGTCGGCCAGCCCATGAAGGGCCAGAAGCAGTTGGCCATCACTTGGGTAGCCAGCATGAGAAAAGCGCCTATTTAATGGTTGGGTGGTGAGTCACTAGCCACAATCTATATCAGTCACGCAATGAGTTCGACGTCGGGTGTATGGAAACCTTGCTAAGGTTTCTCGGGTATGTCCTCTATTCTGATCCACAATGGTTCTATGTCGATAATCCATAGGCATGGTCTAGTGAGAACTTTACATCGGTATCAAAGCCTGGATCTGACAAAGCATGAACCCGAGGCATGAAGGATGTACAGGATCGTGCCATCGTGCGGGTGTGCAAGGACAACACGTGGAAGGAAGGAGATTTGTGCTGATGGCTATCATCTGTGTGGAAAAGCACACAGTGGGATGCATAAGAGAGAGGCTATGATATGTGTCGGCCTCAAGCAGCCAAGAGAGCCCAACTAGGCGGCCAGAAGGGCCAGCCAGGTATGGGCTGTGTAGGGCAGCCAGCCGTAGCAGCCATAACCCAAGGGTGACCAAGACAGGCCACAGGGGCGGTAATGCATGGGGCTCGGCAGAAGCTGTGGGCTGAGAAATAATCTGAGCGGAGTGTTTGGACTTTACATCCACACATATTTTCAGCCATTGCTACAAAGTGTCGAAAGCATGTAAACACATCTGCTTTCGCTTTCAAGGGGAAGCCCAAGCAAACCTGGAGTAGTCATCAATGAATGTGACGAAGTAAAGATGCCCCCCTATGGATGGTGTCCGCATTGGACCACATACATCACTATGTATGAGCTGTAATTTACTTTCAGCTCTAACAGCTCCATCTTTGGGGAATGGTTTTCGTTGCATCTTTCCCAAAATACACCCCTCACATACATGTCTTGGTGGAGACTCAAAAGGCGGCATATTATCAACCATATGATGCTTCTGCAAAAGCATCAAACTCTGAAAATTTACATGCCCAAAACGAGCATGCCATAGCTCTGCATCATGCATAGCAGGAGTGTGGGCAGCCACTGTATTTGCATCATAAGTACGCTTGTCATAGCTGTCCAGCTTATACAAGCCTTTGTATCGTGTTCCAGAAGTGACTATTTCATAACCCTTTGATGGGTCTTTTACCAAACACTTCCCGTCTTCAAATTCAACCTTAGAACCTTGGTCGTTTATGGCTGAGTCAGAGAGCAGATTTTTCTTTATTTTTGGAACATACAATACATTTTTCATACAAATATTGGCACCATTGGCTGCAATAAGTATGACATTGCCAATTCCCTTTACTGGATATGTGGTATGATCTGCACATGATACAGTGCGGCCTTTTGAATCATAAACCAAGTGCTGAAAAACATCTTTGCATGAAGTGATGTGGCTCGAAGCACCACTATCAAAATACCATGATGCATTCTGTTTGTCAGATGCAATGCAAGACATATCAGTGTCTGAAGCACTTGGTGTGCCACTAGTGCATGTGACCAAAAAAGTGTACTCTTCCTGGATTACATTAGCTGATTGTTGTGCTTTGTCATCAGAAGACTGTGCCATGCCAACAAAATATACCTGCAAGCAAACCAAGCACCAATGTGCACTGCCAGGCAACCAAATGTCCTGTGCAAATGTATGCCTGCAAACCAAAGCAAGTGTAAAGCTGCACCAAATTGTCCAATTACACACAATGTGTATACATACGGGACAAATCACAGCTGTAATGCCCAATTACATGCTCCAATCTGAAAATCCCCAATTTTTATGCACTCCAATCGCTTCAATGTGCATTTAATTGGCCAATTTTCACAAAAGCCCCAAATTTCTGCAGATGAAAGAGGTTCAATTTGCTGATTTTGACCTCAATTTTGAAAACCCCCAAATTGCAAGCAAAGCAACATGCCCAATTTTTTCAATTTGTCCTGAAATTGAGAAATCCCCCAAATCGCCTGAACCCTTCACTACATGCACTGTAGTGTCTGCAAAATTGCATCTGACCTGCACTGAAATGGCTGCAAAATCTGTATTTGTATTTGAACAAAAAATGTGTACAGAGAATACCTTCGGGCAATGGCAGCACGTGTGGAGCAGGTGCTAGGCACAGGCGAATAGAGCTGACGGGCCAGCAGTCTTGCTAAGGCGTTGGAGGGTGAAGACTAGCGTTGGAGGGAGCCAGCAGGGCGGTGGAGGGCTGTTGGCAGGCCGACGAGGAGCTGGAGCGCACTGAGCTGATGGGACTCCCGTATCTGCGCCAGCTGGAGCGCACTGAGGTGACGGGACACGCGTATCTGCGTCAAGGACGTCGAAGCTGGAGCGCAGGGTCGACGGTGAGGAGCAGACGGAGTCGTCGTATGCGGCGGACAGGCAGAGGCGACGCGCAGAGCAGAGGGGCCAGGCGACGACGAAAGGCGCAGGACGAGCACCGAGCTGGAGACGGGGGCCGCAGGCGAGGCCCGGGGCACGTGCGACCGACGGAGCAGGGCCCGGGGTTGGAGCCGTGAGGAGCGACGGCGGTATGGACGGCCAGAATGGAGCGCTGACGGATGGACATCGGCCGGAACGGAGCGGGTGCGGTGCTGGGCGGCGACGGGCCTAGGGGCACTATCGCTGCCGGCTGGGCAGAGCGGTGCCGTCCACGAGCTGAGCGGTGGTGGTGGGGAGTCTCCCCACTAGTGCCGCCGGTTTCCGGTGGCCGGACGGTGGAGCAGCGATGGAACCGATGGACGGAAGCAGACAGTTCGGCGACGGAAAGCCACAATCTGTAAACGGAAAATCGCAGGTGCTGCTTCTCCCCACAGGCAGAATTCCAGGGCCAGCTCCCAGCTCTGATACCAATTGTTGGGTGTTGGACTCACACACTCACACACACAAACCTGCACATTAGGGTTAGGTGCAGGATGGAGAAGCTCACACAGAAATGAGAGAGAGAGAGAGAGAGAGAGAGAGAGAGAGAGAGAGAGAGAGCGCCAAAAGTGTTATCCACAAAATGCAAGTCAACCCTTGCATGTGTGCCACATCCATATAATATACAAGTACAAAATATTAGTGTCCTTTCACACTTGATGTCCAAGGGGAAAAACCACATGGTAAAAAAGTGCCCTTGGTTAAGCCCTGTTCACATATAGCACTACCATAAGTGAGGAGCATGAGGGAAGCCCGTAGGTGCTGTACAATGGTAAGAAGCAGAAGCAACTGCTAATGACCTCAACTGAATGCTGAAAAATGAGATAAATTGGGGGAATTCCCCCAAAGTGCTAGTCGGCCAACTGTAGCAAGCTGACAGCAAGACAGTAGCATAAAATGCTACAAAAAGGCCTAAACATACTCCAAAAAAAAAATGATAGAAAAATGTTGAATAATCTTTGCTAAGATATGCCAATGCACGGCCTCATAAATGGCCAATACAAGCATGAAAAAAAAAAGGTGATGTAGACCCTGTGGAAATGATATAATCCAACAATTGGACCCCTCAAAGGTTCAAGAGATCTTGGATTGGGACATCCCTCAGACCGCCCAAGAGATCCGTTCTTTTGCAGGTCTTTGCCAAGCCTACAGCACTCATGTTCACAAGTTTTCCAACCTTGCAACACCTCTCACCGACTTGCTCAAGGGGGTGAAAACTCGTAGACAAAAAGTCACAATCACAGGCAAGGCGCTTGATGCATTCCGTGCACTCCAGAAAGCAGCCTTAGAAGTGCCTGTTCTGAAGTTAGCATCTTGGGATGAACCTTTCGAGGTCATTACCGATGCCAACAATGTAGCCATAGGTGCAGTTCTTCAACAGGACAATAGACCCGTGGCCTACTACAGTAGAAAGTTGAATGTCGCCGAAAAGAATTATTCAGTTTATGACAAAGAGCTTTTGGGTGTGATCACAACGATCAAACATTGGAAGCCTTTTCTTTATGGATAGGTTTTCACAATCAAAACAGACCACCAAGCACTTAAGTGGCTTCAAACCATGCCAAGTGCCCAGTGGGATCAACAAGCCAGATGGAGTCGGATCTTCTAAAAATTTGGAGGAATGATCAAGTACATCCTTGGTAAGCATAACCCAGTCACAGATACTCTTAGTCGAAAGGCCAGCATCCAGACCATGCAGGAGTCTACCATTCTCGAAATCACTCGGAAAGACTTAGATAGCATAAAAGATCAGTATGTCGATTCCCCTAAGTTTGGTACTCAATACGGTTTGGCCCTCACCTTTGAGCCTAGCCATTACTCAGTGCAGAACAGTTGGTTGTTCTACAAGAACCACCTCTGTGTCATTCGGGAAAAGCGAGCAGCTCTTCTCCATGATGCCCATGACTCCTTAGTTGGAGGCCATAAAGACCGCTTGACCAAAGCCCAGAAAGCTTATAGCAAACAGGCAAATAAGTCTAAATGAGATGTCCACTTCAAGGAAGGGGATTGGGTCTATTTGCACATCATGAAACAGAGATTGAAACAAGTGGGGGCAAACGCTGTCCCAAGCGTTCTTTCCGTAGTTTTGGACCCTTTCCTATAGTTAAAAAGATAAGTGATGTCTCCATGAAATTGTAGTTGCCTAACAGTTAGACAATGCATGATGTTTTCCATGTTTCTTGGCTAAAACCATACGTTGGACCAAAAGTGTTTGATGTTTCAGATGAACAGCAGCCAGACATGAAAACGAATCAAAAGTCATTGAGCCTGAGTAGATCCTTCTTCATCGTTGAAAGCATGGTTCCGGTCGAAGACTCCATCAGTTCTATACAAAGTTCCGAGATCGAGGTACCCACCACGAAGTAGTTTGGCTAGACGAAGAGTTCTTTCAAGAGTACCCCCAGTTGTTGACAGACTACGTGGAAGCCATGAACCTACCGCCAAGCTAAACAGAGGAAATGTTACATGCACTCTGCACTATAGTGCATGGTGACAAGATGGCTCATCATCAGTGCAACGCTGTACAGCAGTAGAACCCTTTAGGATTTGATATTTGTCGTACGGCGTAACCCCATTGTAATCCTCAGTCCAGGATATGTCAAGCACGAGCTACGTAGGTCATTCCTCAACCTTAGAGAGTCAATCAGCCAGTTAAGTCCCTTAACCCACTTAGAGAGAATCATTCATGCATATAGAGTCAGTAGAAGCCTTAGAGTTTGCATCAAATCATGTTTGCATTTTGCATATCATTCATCCCATATGCATATAGACCGTCTAAACCATTGCAGAAGCCTCAAAATATCATTCAATATTTTATCCTATTTATTTGGCATTTTTTCCATAATATTCCGGCATTTATGACCATTATTCTATTCATCGAATCGTGTAGCTTTATTGAGCCAGTCGGCCAGCTTCACAGCCAACCCACCAGCCCCTAAAGCACATATAAATAGCATTGCTTCACATCATTCCATCATCATCTCATAAGCGTTTCAATCTTCAGTCTCTTGGAGCTTCATCGCTTGAGCATATAGAGCATACATCAACAAACGCATCAGCCCATATTCAGCCAAGGAAGGAAGCGCTTCAGTAACCTGCGTTTTCAGCCTTCATGTAGAATTCAGCACTCCTACATATCATCGTTTTGCTACAACCACTTTGGTGAAGGTAAAACGCTTCATATTCATTCATTCCTGATGCATAACACATATACCTAGATGAATCTAGGAACATGCCCAAATTCACCTTATAAGAATGTGCAATTTATAACCTCATGGTAGTCATCCACAAGACAATAAACCATCAACTCCATCATGAATAGTATGGACTGGAAACTATGACATCCCCACTAAGTTACTAACGTCATCAATGCCCAATAGTGGGTGTAGAACTTGATATCAATATATGCTCCCACACACGCACACCCCGCACGCGCGCGTGCACACACATAAGAGCATACATTCATACAAAGGTCTCTGTACTGAGTTTCTGTCAAAGCTCCGGAGATACAAGGGGCAAACTCAACCATAATGAAGCCTAGTGCATAACACAACATAGAACAGTCCCAATCAGCCCCTTCTCTCAACCTCAGATTTGTAGCCTTCCTACATTCCATCGGAAGAGTGCGGAGGCTTCAGATCGGTCATCATTGGTGCTTCTACAGCCATCTACAGTTCAGCCCGACTCTTGGTCTTTCAAAGGTCTTGCGTTTGGCTTATCTACAGTCTCAAGTCAATCATAAAGTCATTCTCTTCAAAGATAATAAAGCAAATACTCCTAACAATAGGAGAGGGCCCTTCAGTGGGTAATTTGGGACCCAATAAGGTGTACATATCTCTCTCTCTCTCTCTCTCTCTCTCTCTCTCTCATCTCTTAAAGTTTGAAGTGATAAAGTGGATTGCTAAAGACTCGCGAAACTCGGGATAAAGAAGGCGGTGTGAGACTGTGTGTGACAGGATCCTTAATTACGCATAATTCTGCTCCATGTTATAGGTATACCATCTATTCAATTT
Organism: Cibotium barometz; assembly: GCF_041138505.1. Taxonomy (NCBI): domain Eukaryota; kingdom Viridiplantae; phylum Streptophyta; class Polypodiopsida; order Cyatheales; family Cibotiaceae; genus Cibotium; species Cibotium barometz. The sequence continues at coordinate 33,065,257 of NC_141064.1, forward strand.
TGGCAGTTGATGCTCCTCTCATGTTTCATGTTTCTCGTATTCCATGGACAATTCTGTATCACTCCAGTGACATAGCTTTATTTTGTTTCTATTTTATTTTCCGTTCCATGACAAAATATGCCATGGACATTATTGTCACTTTGGTCTCATACTAGGCCCATTGGGTCTTTAGTATACGCTCTCTCTCTCTCTCTCTCTCTCTCTCTCTCTCTCTATCTCTCTCTAGTGTACCCCCCGTCCCGCATGATATTGTATCCCCTCATTGTACTCCACTCACCTCCATAGCGTACCCCCCCCCCCCCCCTCACTATATTCACACCCTCTAAGGGTTTCTGTTTACCTTCAAGTTCTAGTTTCATTTTCTAGGTGCCAGTAGTATCATCTTTATTTTTCATTTTCTGGTTTTTTATCCAGACATTGTATCAGATCCACCATGATGTAACTTTTTGGTCTCATAGGTCATTATGGCCTTTTGAAGACGTTAATATAACATTTCATTTCATTTCATTTCTCTCTCAACAATTAACACATCCATAATCAGAATCAAGAAGACTTCCTCTATGCTGCATGTAACGCCTAGTTATGAACCATAAAAGATTATTGGTGTGAAGAACCAAGCACACTCCATATACTCATACTTGGAATAACTCATGAGGTGGAAGGATAGGCTAGAGGAAAGCCCAACCTGGAAAAAGGTAAGCAAATTAAAGAAGAGATTCCCTAATGTTGTTTTCGAGGATGTAAGCATTTCTTAGGGGAAGTGTTGCATGCCTTGTATTGATGGGATTCCCCTAGGAACGGGTGCATATTTGGGGGTCTGAAGGGCTTAACCCAATGCTTGAGGTGGTTAATGTGAAAGGTTAAAGAGACCCCTAAAGACATTAATTGAATGGATGAGGTGAAAGGCCTAAAAGGGTTTATACCTTAGAGAAGTAATTGACCACATGTCAAGCATTAGGTAAGGGGGAGAACGGTCTAGCACAGCCATAAATTGTGGAAATGCCCAATTGGGGATTGGGGGTCTTGAAGGAAAAGTCAGTCACGCAAGGAGACCAATCTATGATTGGGTGGAAAATAGAGTAGCAGCACTCAGCTGAGAAGTAGGGTCTAGACCTATTTAATACTAATCTACTGATTACGATTAGATAGCTGATTTAGGGTTGTGGACAGCATACCTATGCAAGCCTTGATTTCTTATCGAAGTACAATTGACACAAACCAGAATGCATTTTCCAACAAAGCAGTCTCTAGTATAGAACACAGGAGGCTGACACATATAAATAATGACAAAGACAATCAGTTCAACACTTTATCAAAGTTCCACAGCCTTAAGCATGGAAACAAGAAAAACTCTCAACTTTCTCACGTGTTCATATTAATCACGAGTCCCTGAACCACCCAATACAGCCCCGCCACGAGGTTGAGAATTGAACTCTTACCTTTTCTATGTTCTCTTCTGTCAGTGCCAGGCCCGTTTCCTCATCCATGACCTGTTCCACACCTACAATCTCAGGTATCTTCTCTATTAAGCGTCGTTCGATGCCCATCTTCATTGTCATCATAGAGCTGGGGCATGATCCACAAGCTCCTTGAAGCTTCAACTTTACAACTAGTCCATCAATCTCATACAGCTCTACGTTTCCACCATCCGACATCAAATACGGCCGTATTTCATCAAGGACCATTTCAATATTTTCCTCCGTCAAAGCCAAACCCTCCGTTGATGCCTGAGGACTAGCTACAGCTTCGATGCCTACAAGGACACATGAGGAGCATATGAATGCTGATAACCAGGGACAAATCGATTCCAAATAACACAGTAGAATGAAAACTCAAGTGATACCTTTTCTTGTCGTCTTAGCATGTGTGATACTACTTGCATGTAGAAGAGGACCGGAAAAAAGCAGGTAGGTCTCTCTGTCTAACATTGTGTTCTTCAACCCACCAGCATAACCTTGGGACCGTGAAGCCTGCTGAAAAGTATGGCATAGCATGAGTTAAGTTAAACATGCCTTTCTACTACACTACGTTTATCTCCAGCAAGCACTCTTTCACTTCACTGTGAATTTGTTCCTAGAGGCCCCTTCGTTTTGATTTGACCCACAGTATGGCAGAAGCAACAGCTCAAGCAAACAAGCAAGCAGAGGGCCTGCCTCCTTTGCACTAAGCCTTAAGGATCTGCCATTATCATGAGTGGAGCTCAAGATCTTGTCCCTGTCCGAAATGGAACTGGACTCTTCACACACACACACACACACACACACACACACACACACACACACACACATGAAGCGAGATGGTTCTCCTTTGACTTGAAGAGAAGAGCCAATTGAGTTCCCTTCGGATTGTCTTCAGGAGGAAATGGGGATGTGATCCCTGCAGAATATTTGGCATCAACATATGCAACACCTGCTGAACAGTCATAATACCACAGGTCCCTATGATTTCTGAACTATGTTTGCCCTCCAAAGCCAACACAGTGTTACTCACGTACTGCCACTTTGTGATCCTGTTTCTCTGAACATGGCACTCACAAGACTTTCATAGCATGAAGAAAGAGAGCTAAGCTGTCGTCTGTCATGGTCATCAGTGGATGAAGCATATGGCCACAACCTTCCTGGCCATTCTGCACTTGGATTTATGCATTATTACTGAGCCCTCAGAATTTGTGATTGGAACCTTTCCAGCAGTCAAAAAATGGGTGAACCATCAATGAAACAGGCCGCAGGGACCGCCTCCTACACTGTCTTTTGCCTTAAGCATGATGAGCGCTTAAGGTAGAAAAGCTCTACCACAGAGACATCCATGGCAGGGGTTGATCTGTGGTTCAATTAAAGGCTTGTACCATGCAAGGACGGAAGGGCTGTCTACAGTATACTAAAATGTATGTATACTGATACCAACGAATGGATGAAAAGTGGATGCATACCTGGTGAAATAAGCGCGCGTGAATAGGAGGCCCTTCTCTAGAAGACACGCATGTGACCCCCATGAGAGAAGAGGGCTGCACGTGCAGAATCTGCATCTCTCCCTCCCTCAATCTCTCGGTTCTCTCTCTCTCTCTCTCTCTCTCTCTCTCTCACACACACACACACACACACACGCAAAATTTAGTGAAATGAAAGGGGCAGGCCCGCACACGTTTGCTTGGATTGGCGCTGTGGAGTCTGGGCGATGAGGGGACTAAAAGATGATCAAATTGAAACTCTCACGGCCAACAAAGAGAAACAAAGACTCGGAGCCGCCTCTCTTCTGGAGATTTTATTATTACTTATATTTATTATTCTTATTCACCCTTCTTTCGTCGGTATTGAATATATTCCACTCCTATACCTAAATTATCAAAGATTCGGTATTTTTTAAAAGCAAGATAAAAATTCACGTGGAGAGAGAGAGAGAGGTAATAACGTCGGTAGAATGCAACACGAGGGGTGCTCGGTTCAAAACCAGCTAGCTGTTTGCTAGCGGCATGGAAGCACACATGCACACGAGCACAAAAAACCCAAAAATTAAATGCATTGAAAGCTTTGGTTGGTCGTAGGAAAGGGAGGCGCCCGTTAATCAATTCTTCTTCTGTAATTTAATGAATACGTAACAATACATATTAAAAGTGTCTTATATTGCCAATTTATTTATGTGGTCCTATACAAATGAGAGAGATATACCTTCACCCTTTTTTATCTTAATTAATGCCTTGCACATTAGGTTAGTCTAAGGTATTAAAACCTTAATTCCCCTTGCTTTGCAGTGTCACCAGTCCCCTTGTGTACCTCATCAATACCTCGCCTCCATCGCCCTCCTTCTTGCTACCAATGATGTCGACTCCCTTGCCCTCATCACAAGGAACCTATCCTCCCTACAATCTTTTATCGTGCCCAACAGTGCATGCAACAAATACCTATGGTCGTTGCCCTCTTTGGCACATCTAAAGGGGTCCTTATGGTGCTTGCGAGTGTTCCACCATGTCCTAAGACAACCCAGCATCGAGTGAGCCATGCTCCTCCCATCCGCCTCGACCCTTAATAGCCTTGAAACCTTGCTTCTCCATACACAACTATCAAACATATGACTACCAACAAGGGGTACTTCTCCATACACACAACTATCAAACATATGACTACCAACAAGGGGTACTTCTCCATACACACAACTATCAAACATATGACTACCAACAAGGGGTACTTCTCCATACACACTTTTGCACACATTATTAGAAAAGCTTGTTGATTTTAGAGTCATTAAAATGTTACGAAAAGTGAATGTAGGAGATAAGAGAGAGAGACTCACCTACTAATCCATTGACACATGTAGAGACTGCCTCCGTCACCATCCTCCTTGCTACCAATTCATTAAAGATGCGAAGGTTGTTAAGAAAGGAGGCGGTGTGATTGATGTGAGAGTCATTTATAAAAGCATTTGATTTTTGTGATTTCAAAGGTTTTACATTAAACCTCTTTCAAAAAATTAACGATTTACATTATTCACTCAGTGTAGGCCCCTATTCGTGTTTTGTTGTTTCTAAGGTTCAAATTAAGCAATAAATATTTTAAAATATCCTTTATATTCTCTTTCCATGCATGATCCCCTTCTCTCTCGCACGTATAATGAGCAAAGATCTAGCTCCCTCTCTCCTCCTTAACTAAAGCCACGTCTCTCTCTCTCTCTCTCTCTCTCTCTCTCTCTCTCTCTCTCTCTCTCTCTCTCTCTCTCTCTCTCTCTCTCCCGGTCGCCAGTCCCTCGCCCCCCTCTGCCCCCCCTCCCGCCAGCAACCCCCTCTGCGCCCGTCCTCTCTCCAACCAGCCCCCCTGCCCTCTCTCTCTCTCCTCTTCTCTCTACGCCAACCCCCTCTGCGCCCCCTCTCGTCGCCAGCCCCTCGCCCCCCTCTGCACCAGCCCTCCCCCCGCCCTCTCTCCCGCCAGCCCCTCTCTCTCTCTCTCTCTCTCTCTCTCTCTCTCTCTCTCTCTCTCTCTCTCTCTCTCTCTCTCTCTCTCTCTCTCTCTCTCTCTCTCTCCTGCGCATCCCCTCCCACCTCTCTCTCTCCCCGCTGTCCCCCTCTGCGCCCCCTCTCTGGCCAGCCCCTCTACCCCCCTCTGCGCCCCCTCTCTCGCCAACCCCTCGCCCCCCTCTACGCCAGCCCCCTCTGCCCCCCCTCCCGCCAGCAACCCCCTCTGCACCGCCCTCCCCCCACCCTCTCTCCCGCCAACCTCTCTCTCTCTCTCTCTCTCTCTCTCTCTCTCTCTCTCTCTCTCCCACCTGCGCATCCCCTCCCACCTCTCTCTCTCCCTGCTGCCCACCTCTCTTTCTCTCTCTGTCTCTCCCGTCGCCTTCGCATCTCTCTCCCCGTCGCCTGCGCATCCCCTCCCCGTCGCCTGCGTTTTGGTCGCCGCCATGTGACGCCCCAGCCCAATCCAAGTTATGTTCGCTACCCTTTCCTCATCCACCCTTGCTCAGGCCTCCAAGGCAGCAACATAAGTGTTAGGGTTCTATCTCTCCGAGGTACATCGACATGGCCAAGGGTGCAAGCAAAGAGGAGATAGTCAAAATGGAGGATAAGCTGAACATCTCTATCATAGAAAACAAGAAGACGGCAGACTTCGCCATCAACAACATCATCAACCGACTTTTCAAAGTCAAGAAGGAGATCGAAGCTTTACAAAAAGAGAAGGAAGCTTGGAAAAGGGAGGAGACTTGAGAGAAGGAGAGGGAGAAAGAGAAGGAAGGAGGGAAAAAGGAGAAAGAAGCATGGAAAGAGGAGAAAGAGGGATGGAAGAAGGAACGGGACACTATGAAGGAGGAAATCGACATCCTCAAAGTGGAGGTGATCTCTCTACGGGACCGACCACCACACGAGAGGAGGGGGAGATTGTGGAAGTTGACAAAGAGGCCATCAAAGAGGAACTCACCAAGGCAATCACCAAGAGCCTAGAAGGTAAGATGGAGGCAACAAGGGAGGGTTGGGTAAAAGTGGTGAAGAGGAACATCAAAAAGGAAGTGAAAGAGGATGCCCAAAAAGAAGGGCTCCAAATCGTCAACACCACCATTGAGGAGGAGCGGATGCGACATGCTCGTAGACTCAATGTGAGAGTCACAGGGATTCCTGAGGTAGCCGACTCTACCCCCGAGGGGGATGGGCGGACACTATGCACGTAGACTCAATGTGAGAGTCACGGGGATTCCCGAGGTAGCCGACTCTACCCCCCCCCCCCCCCCCCCCCGAGGGGGATGGGCGGACACTATGCACACGACTTGGATAATCACATGAGGGACCCCCCCTTCCTCAAAGCTTGGAGGGCCGGGAAAGACATGACAAAGAAGAGAGGTCTCATCATACAGTTTCGGGATGTGGAGGCACGCACCATCTTCATGAGGAAGAGAATCATACTACGAGGCTTAGAGGGAGCTCCTATTTTCTTGGATGATGATCTCACAAGGATGCAGCTAGAGCATAGGAGAGCTTGCATGCCACGAGTCTAACACACGAGGAGAGAAGGCAAGAAGGCCTTCTATCGAGATGGTCGGGTCATCATTGTGATGGTCGGCCCATGGATTAGCGGTTTGGGGCCTATGGCACACAGACTAGGCCACTAACAGAGCTACACATGGTAGTATGAAACTGTAATGGTTCACTATGGGTGCAGCCTGGACAACTGGAGCATGTTATGGTGAGGAGAGACATCATACTTCTGACAGAGACACATCAGAGCCCAGAGAGAGGGCTACCTCGAGTAGAGGGATTCCAGTGGGGATTCCAGTGGGAGTCAGCATACAGGAGGACCACACCCCAGGGTACCTCGAGAGGGTCAGGGGGAGTAGCAGTTCTATTCAGACGGGAGCTACAGGGGAGACTGAGAGTGGTAGCACAGGATCCAGAGGCCGGATACATGTGGATCAGCTTACAGCTCTCACGGGACAGGGTTATATACGATTTAAGGATGCAAAGTTAATGGACCCATTAAGGGTAATAAGGGGTAGAGAAAATGCCTCGAGTTTTATATATTTACTTTCCTCCATCAGGATCCTCCTATGTCATTACAGAGGACTGCCACAGGAGGAGGAGACAGGAGCCTCGCCATACACTGGTCTGTCTCTCAGAGGAGATTATGCATTATTCTACACTAGGGGAGGTATTTCTTACGGGTGACTTCAATGCCCACACACAGAGCAGACAGTGTGAGGTGTATGACTATGATGACATGGAGATCCTCCACCCTGTGGATCCAGAGGAGATAGGGGATAGTCAGGCATCAGAGGACACTGGACCGGACAGAGGACATTATGGGGACCACTTACTAGAGTTGGGAGCCAGGCATCGTCTCGTTATTTATAACGGGATGCTACAGTGGCCGGGATCAAGAGGGCTGACATGCTTCCCACATAGGGGTCATACACGGACCGGAGGCACGGTGGTAGACTACATTATGGGGTCTTTGGAGGCATCACAGCTTGTCACCTCATTCTCCATACCACCTCGTCCTATTGGAGCAAATCATACATACTTGGCATTTTCACTAGCCGGATCACCAGTATCACCATCCCCCCACATACCGACGCCACACACTACCATCTACTTCACATATGACATGGCAGACATATACACTGGTAGAGTAGAGGATGGGCTCCTACTCATGGATCCCCTGGCACCTATGGATACCATTACAGCCCAGCTGGCATCACTCCTACACACGGCTACATTACAGAGCTTCCCACATCGTGTCCACTCTCAGGAGAGCCTGCGAGATCTGGGACTATGCCCCAGAACAAATGGTATGATGACGAGTGCAGAGCCCTATACTCACGGCTCTGCATACAGAGAGCCTTGGGAGCCATCACAGAGCAGGAGTCGAGGAGAGAGATGAGGAGACTTACTCGCCACGCAAAAGGCGGGCCTTCGCAGAGATACAGGAGCTAGAGATCTTCCATTTCTTCATGAGTAGAGATAGCCCTATCTCATGGCGGCACTTCAGACAGCCCCGGACACCGACACCCATTGCAAACCCACAAACATGGCACACATATACAGAGGGCCTATACCACGCCCCACAGCAGCCACCTATACCTCAGCCACACAGGAGCCTCGACCTACCACAGCTAGCTTCTTTACCCACTCGATGGTAAAGGAAGCTATCCGCCGCCTACATCATGGACGGGCCGCCAACCATATGGGCCTACAGGGTGAGCATCTCATATATGCAGTAGATTCTTTGGCTCCTTTTCTTGCACACCTGTTAGCAGAGGGTTTGCCTGCGGAGTGGACGATGCACACCATTGTGCCGATCCACAAAAACAGGGGATATGCTTGATCCGAGCAACTACAGGACGGTTACGTTGGCCAAACTCTATGGTGCAATGTTGGAGCAAGAGCTTAGCTTATATGTTGAGTGAGCAGGTTTACGCTCATCAGGGGGCAGGCAGGCTTCAGGAGAGCTTTCTCTACCAATGACCATGTATTCACTTTGAGATGTATGATTGATCAGGCCAAAGTGAGGAAGAGAAAGCTCTATTGCTACTTTGTGGATTTTCGCAAGGCATTTGACACAGTGCCACGAGAGAGGCTCTTTCAACACCTGCAGTCTCTTGGCATACCAGCAGATATGACATGGGGCATCTATGCATTATATGAGCAAGTTTCTAGGCGAGTCAGATGCCCAGGAGGTATGTCCGAGACTATTGCTAGCACCATTGGTGTGAAGCAAGGATGCCCACTTTCCCCCACGCTATTTGGGTTATACATTGATGAGGTGGCTGACTTCATTACACAGGGAGGCGGAGATGGAGTTGATCTAGCAGGTACCTCAGTACATATTATGCTTTATGCTGATGATATTGTATTAGTGTCTGAGTCTCCAGGAGGTCTACAGCAGCATCTACATGCACTCGATGATTTCTGCACACAGAGGGGTCTTACTGTGAACCTTGGGAAAACCAAGGTTATGGTCTTTCATACATCAAAACAGGGCAGGAGTCAGCAGCAGCAGCAGCTGACATTCACTCTCGCAGGACGCCAGGTGGAGGTGGTGACATCATACGTGTACCTAGGGGTTACCTTCTCTACAGCAGCCATGCACTTCACCATGGGTTTAGCAGCCATAGCTAGATTGACACGGGGATATGCAGCATTGGCTATGCTAGAGAGACAGTGCCACCGTGCGCATTTTCAGGAGCCCCAGACGAAGGGGTGGCTATTTGACACATTAGTCACACCGGCACTGATGTATGGAGCAGCGATATGGGCGCCAGGCCTTGCTACCCATTAGTGGACACAGATAGAGAGACCACAGGCCCTCATGATGGCACGCATGATACGCAACAAACCATCAGTACCTCATGACATTATCCGAGCAGAGTTTGTTGCGCCTCCTATGATGGTAGAGGCCATATTCCATACTATATGCCTGCTAGACAGATTCAGAGAGATGCCACAGGACAGATTGTCATATAGAGCTTTTGAGGCATCTAGACAGCTGGCTGAGGCAGGAGACAAAGGATCATGGTATGCACAGGTCACACATTGGTTCTCACAGCATGGCCTAGACATGGATCATCTACCACCATTCCAGTATGACAGGGATGCACCACATATCCGTCTCTCTCATAGTGAGAGGAACAAAGTATTGAGACAACAAGATCTATGGTAGCTCTATACACGAGAGACATGGATATCGCCTACACAGCCTCTTCCACCGAAGATGCTGTACTACAGAGATCACTTCATGAGTATCACTGATGATGTATTTATAGAGAGGCCTAGATACATGGAGGGCTTTTTACCACACGGCTCCCGAGTAGCTATTGGTCAGCTTAGAGTCTCCTCACATCGATTGGAGATCGAGACTGGCAGAGCAGCATGGATCCCACGAGAGGAGAGGGTATGCAGATTGTGCAGAGAGGAGGTGGAGAGTGAGGAGCATTATGTATGCAGATGCAGAGCATATACAGCCATCAGAGAGAGATATCCCATTTTATTCAGAGAGCCACATTCCCTATGCCAGCTCTTTGAGACAGCAGACCAGCGCATACTGGGGAGATTCATTCTAGACATACAACGTCACAGAGAGACATCATTACAGGCTCAGACAGCTCCAGAGGGGGGACGACAGACATAGATTACTACATTTTTTTAAAGATCCACCCCACTCCTAGCCCCTACACAGCAGGGAATTACTCTCCAGAGAGCAGAGACACTCAGAGCCCGCAGGAGACAGAGGACATCTGGCTTTTTGGACACCACGCCTCTACCAGAGAGAGATGACAGAGATCGGAGCTTAGTTTCACAGAGAGGGTGCGGAGCGACTGGCTCGCTTTAGAGCATAGACCCAGGCATGTTCTTTAGGGAGCTGTGGACACCCCCTTCATTGATGTATACCATTTTATACCCCCAGTATGGTACCGGATGGAGCTAGCTAGGTTGCATATCATGATTGTATACTCCATGCATATAGCTTTGCATTCTCCTAGTAGTAGAGCTTATTGCACACCCAGATTTAGCTTTTTAGTTCAGTAATTTTTCATTTTGTTGGGATGACAGAGGATACCCCACACAGGTACACTGATTTGTCTCATAGGCCGAGTTCGGTCTTTTGGAAGACGTTAATAAAATCTTTCTCTCTCTCTCTCTCTCTCTCTCTCTCTCTCTCTCTCTCTCTCTCTTCTAATTGCTCCCCCTGAGCATAGCCCTACTAATGCCCACCAGGGGGAGGCATAACCGTAGGGTCTCCACCAGCTCGCCATCATTCCAAGTCACTTCAACCTTATCTTCGCCAATCCCAAGTTCCAACTCCCAATGGCTCACTATCGACTAGCTTACCATCATTCACCAAGCTAGCTAGCCTCAACGCTTCACGTGGAAAAACCCGCTTACTTAGTTGAGTCACATAGTATCACCCCAATAGTTGACATCCATCAAAAGCAGCCATAACCACATTTTTGTAAAGGCAATTCATATGCCCAACATTGAGAATGTGGTGCCTAGTGCATCACCCAACCAACATATTGTGGTATAGCAGCTTTCTTCATAGCTACAACAGACAGTCTACCACCAAAAACAGTAAACACAAAAAGATATTCATATCTATTCCAACTTTAAGAGTGGGTTCACACACATCTAAATTCAAACATGCCAGAGCTTTCCTTTAAGGGTGCTTTGACATCACCAAGAAGACCACCAAATCACTTGACAAAGGGAGTGGTCCATTTATCTCCTTAAGCAAATTGACAAATTTGCAAGAAGAAGATGTTACACTCAAAGTGCAACTTCGTGAAGTAGAAGATAGACTTGCAACGTTAGAAAATAGTCCAAGCCTGGCAATTGGAACCCCTCAAAAAGATTAAATTTTTGCCAAGGTGATTGACTTGCAACTTGAGAAAATAGTCCAAGCCTAGCAGTTAGAATCCCTTAAATGATGAAATTGTTACTAAGGTGAAAGAAGAGATGAAGCAAGATTTGCACGAGACCATTAGTGGTTTAACATCAAGGTGGTCAAGGAAGATTTGAGTGAACACATCAAATCATAAGTAACAATTGAAGTTGAGGAAAAATACCTAAGACAATCAAAGGCCCTTCAAATCTGTGTGGGTAGTTTACTCAATGCATGATACATGGATGGACTGGGAAAAGATTAAGAGGAATCTTCCCCCCCCCACCCCCAAGAAAATGGAAAGTCTCATTATTTGGAGTTTATTTTGCATTTATGTTCATTTATTGGTAGGACAAAACCTTGATTTTTTGGTGATTTGCATGAAGTTAAAGCACAAGAGGTTAAGATTTCATTGCTTTGATCCAAGAATGAGCTTAGTAATTTTGATTAGGAGTGGAACCCACTCCAAAAACATGAGTGTTTAGTTCCATTAGGTTGAATTAGAGTGAAGTTATTAATTTAGGTTTATGTATTTCACTAGTTTTCATAAATTTCTCATGCATTATTGAATTGGTAGAGTAGGAGCATGCAAAATCATCCAAAACTAATCAAAAAACACATAATTAGCTATATGATTATATCACAAACCTCCAGGCACACTTGGGTATACCATTAAAGGCAAAGTTAGAGGTTTTTACATGCTTTAGACACTTTGTTTCTATGGATGAAAATGTGTCTATGTGTAAAGTTGGCCCCTTTCGTATAGATCAGGGGGGATTTTCATGTATATATGTTGAAAGAGGTATAAAACATCAATGCATAGTACCTTATACACCTCAACAAAATGGTGTAGCTGAGGAGAAGAACATATCTCTTATGGAGATGGCACATTGCATGGTTAAAGGGAAGGATTTGCCTTATGTTTTTTGGTTAGAGGCAGTTATATGTGCCACTTATGTGCTAATTAGATGCCCCACCAAGGCCTTGTAGCCTTATGAAGCTTGGAATGGCAGGAAGCCCTATGTGGCTCATTTGCATGTTTTTGGTTGCCTTGCTTATGCTCTTGTGGCAACATTCTAGCACAACACTCCAAAAGGGGAGAGAAACTTCTTGCAGTAAGACAACTTATTACCCAGTCTGTGCGGAATCAACTGCACCAGTAGCACGCCCCACTCGGCTTGGCAAATGCTCCACATCTCCCCACAATTCATCAGCATCAAATGGCTCACCAATGTGAAAAAAAAATACCCAATCTACAAGCGTAAGAAGGCTGAAGACCCTGACACCCATGTCACGAAATTCGAGGCTGTGTGGAAGGTAAATCACACTCCTGAATGTTCCTGATGAAAGGAAGTGGGACCAGTTCCAGGCCACATTTGAGGATATACCAATTGAATGGGTATCCCAATATGACCCAAACCACTTCCACACCTTCCATACACTAAGACAAGCATTCCTTAAAAGATTTAGAAATGTCAAAACTAACTCTAAACTATAGGACAAGCTGCGAAGTTTGAAACAGAAGATGCTGCCAATAGAAGATTATGCAGCCAAGTTTTGCACTTTACGTGCACGACTTTCCCTAGCTTTGAGACAGACCATCTGAAGCAATTCTTGTGGATTGGTTCCTACATGGTCTCAACAAGAAACTAAAACTGATGGTGGCAGCCACCAACATCGACACTGGAGGGTTTGATGGGCTTGTGGAAGTAGCTAAATGAGTGGAACGCAACATGGAATTGGAAAAGAAGTCAAAGAAAAAGAAGAGCAAGAAGTACGACTCTTCAGACATCGACTCAGAATTAGAAGACTCAGAGTTTGAGTCAAACGCTGTGGAGGAAACCAGACGCAACAAGAAGAACAAATATAAAAAAGCAAGAAGGATGATGTGGATGTCCTGGCCAAGAAGGTTGCGGAGAAGCTTGTTGTACACTCTGGTAATACCTCTAACTCCTCTGACTACATAACATGTGTCTTTTGCCTGATATACAAGAATGAAGGACATTTGAAAGAGGAATGTAAGATGCAGCCGACTTGTGCCATCTGCCAAACATTCATGCACCTGACATTCAATTGCCAATACAATGTCAGAAACATGGCAGGCGCAACTGTCAATGTAGTAATAATAGCCATAGTTGTTGCACTAGCACCTTATAGACCTTATTATGGCCAAGGGCAAGATAGAAGAAGAGGTGGCACTGGGCAGTCAGATGGGTTCCAATGAAATCTTGGACATAGGTAAAATGACTGTTAGGCTGTTTCAGAAGCACCAACAAGAGCTGCAGGAAAAGGTAGGAGGGGCGGATGCACTAGCAATGTCCATAAACGTCATGGACATCAAAGAGCTAGAAGGTGTACAACCAAATGTGGACGTACACCATATCCCAAAAGGGAAAAGAGAGGGTGCATCAAAGAAGAGCTAGAAGGTGTACGGTCAACTGTGGCCGTCATCACCAGATCTCAAAAGGGAAAAGAGAAGCTGGCTGTGTCAGATAAATCAGCTAGTCAAGAAAAGCAATGTGGAATGGGAAAAACAAAAACAAGTCAGAGACTTTGTAACAAAGAAGGTGCAAGAATCACAAAAAGGAAATTGGAAGAAAACCCTTCAGATTAGATAGAATCCAAGGAGAATAGAGGGAAGCTTGGAGGAAAAAGAACAAAAACTGCAAGAAGATAAGCCTCGCAGGACTCAGATGAAGAAGTGTCACGGGAGGATAATCCTCACATGATGGCCATGATGGCACACCAAGGGAAGCTATGAGAAGGTAAGCTTTGCAAGGTATAAGAATTGACAAACCGAAGGAAGAAGAGGAGCCCAGGCAGACACAGTCAATAGAAGACAGTGGGCTCAAGAAGTAGGAACAGCCTGCCCAAGAGTAGAAGAATGGAGTGGGGATAGACAAGTCTACAGAAAGAGCTCAAGCAGCAACAAGAAACAACAGTGAGGCAGAATCCTCAAGGGATGCGGAAAGAAGACAACAAGAAGCAATAAAACAAGTTCCTCAACAAAACAATAGGCCATAGGAAAAGGTAGGATAATATGAAATATGGGAGGATATGAAAGGGTTGAAGCTGGACATATCGCTTGATCAACTCTTGTCCTTAGTGCCCAACTATAGGAGGAAATTGCTAAACAATCTGCTAGGTCCCAAGGAAGAGCACAATAGCTTGTCTGATTCCTCCAACACTGAGTCAGAAGCCAATTGCAAATCAGTTGAAACAACAAAAATAATAGTAACAGACAATGATGTACCCCACATAATAGTAACGTTAAAAGGGAAGCAGATCCAAGGAGCGATACTGGATGGAGGCTCGGGAGTAAACATACTGTCAGAATCCACAATAGAAGAACTCGGCCTCACAAACTATGACCATGCTCCTTTTGCTGTGAAGATGGCAGATTAGCGCAGAGTCCATTCCCTAGGATTAGTCCGAGGGGAACACATTCAGATCACTGGATATGATTTCGCTATCATATTTCTTGTTCTCTTAATGGAAAATGAGGGATGTTGCTGGAAAGATCGTGGCTTCGGCAAGGCAAGATCAAACATGATTGGCATAGGGAGCAAATCACAATCAGAAAAGGGAAAAAGAAGGTAAACATACTGTTAGAATCCACAATAGAAGAGCTCGGCCTCACAAACTATGACCATGCTCCTTTTCCTATGAAGATGGCAGATTAGCGCAGAGTCCAGTCCCTAGGATTAGTCTGAGGGAAACACATTTAGATCACTGTGGATATGATTTCCCTATTATCATATTTATTGTTCTTTGAGTGGAAAATGAGGGATGTTGTTGGAAAGACCGTGGCTTTGGCAAGGCAAGATCAAACATGATTGGCATAGGGAACAAATCACAATCAGAAAAGGGAAAAAGAAGGTAAAAATCTCCACAAATCCCAAGAGGGAAGTCAATCCCTTTGTCAAGCCGCTGTATGTAGAAGAATAGAATATGCTAGAAGGAATTGAAGAGAATGAGGAGGAAAGAATGAGGACAGAAGAATGTTGAAAGGAATTGAAGAGAATGAGGAGGAAAGAATCCCAGTCTTTGTACTCAAATCCCGCTGTAGTAGGTCGCAAAATGTGTTCTTTCCTGGATGGATTCAATGGATACAACCAGGTCATAATAGTACCTGAAGACATGGAGAAGACCTCACTCATCACGGGGTTGCTTTAAACATCATGGTCTTTGGACTTCAGAATGCACTCGCAAAAAACATTCCAACGCATGGTACAAGAATTTTTCTATGACTACTTAACTGAATTCATGCGTGTGTTTGTAGATGACTTCGATGTCTTCGAGAGGTGTGTGGAGCATCTGCACTAACTATGCCTATTCTTGGAAAGATGCAAGCGAATGAAGCTGAAGCTAAACCCAATGAAGTGCACGTTTATTGCTGTGAGGGGCGGAACACTCCTTGGACACATAGTGTCCAAAGATGGGATTGTTGTCGATCCGGCCAAGGTGAAGATGATTGAATCCACTACAAAACCTAAAGGAGCCCAATAGATTCCTGGGCCAAATTAAATGATGGCACAATCGATTCCTGGGCCAAATTAAATGATGGCACAATGGATTCCTCAGGTACCTTGTCGATGTGGCATAGCCACTGTACACCCTCACAAAGAAGGGGGTAGAATTTCTCTAGATAGAAGAGCACAAGGATGCCTTCCAAAATCTGAAAATAATGCTTGCTAGTGCACCAATAATCCAACCACCAGAATGGGACAAGACATTCCATGTATTTGTGGATGCATCGGATATAACAATTGGAAGTGTGTTGATGCAACAGACATAAGAAGGGTGGTACAGACCCATTATGCTAGTTAGATGTTGTCAAATGCTGATAAAATTTACAATACCACCAAAAGGAAAGCGCTGGGATTGATTTAATTAGTCAATAAATTTTGTCATTATCTATTGGAAAATCATTTTGTGTTCCATGTAGATCATCAAGCCCTACTATATCTGGTGAATAAGCCAGATCTGACCGAGAAGTTAGCAAGGTCGATGCTTCTACTGCAAGAATTTTCGTTCACCATCATGCAGATTCTAGATGCAAATGTGGTTATTGTTCAGTAGTCAGCACCCATGCAAACTCCATGCAAAGAAATTGGTGCTTTAACATGCTGTAGTTCATCACAAAAGGAACCTTGCCTACTAACACGAGCAAAGATCAGTGGAAGAAACTCGCTCTTTGAAGTAGGAATTACCTTGAGATTGTAGGAGCTTTGTACAAAAAAGGCATTGACCAGGTTGTCCGCAGATGTGTGCTAGACCATGGACAAACACTTGTGGATAGAAGCACATCAAGGAGTGTCAGGTGGGCACTACTTTGGAGAAACAATGGGCAAAAAGAGTCTTGCAAGCGGGCTTATTGTGGCCCATTGTACTTAAAGATGCATGGAATCATGTTAGGCAATGTGATGTGTGTTAGCGGATCAGACAGCCCCATCACCTTGCTACTATTGATCGGATGCCTCATCAGCCAATCCTACCACTTGAACCCTTTCAGAAGTGGGGAATGGATTTTGTAGGACAATTCAAACCTTCAACAAGGAGGATTGGTAACAAATACATCCTCATGGCAAACAAGTGACTACTGCACTAAATGGGTGGAAGCAAAAGCAAAGTTTAGCATAATGCAGTAGTAGCCAAGTTCTTGTAGGAGAACATCATGATGATGAGGTTTGGATGTCTAGTGGAGCTGGTAAGTGATCAAGGAGAATACCTCATCAATGAAGTGATTCGGAAATTGACTCTGCAGCACATGATCCTACACAAAAAATCAACTATTTAGGCAAATGGTCAAGCAGAATTTACAAATCAAGTGTTGAAGCAGATCCTCATAAAGACAGTCAGCTTAAAATAGAACAGATTGGAATGAAAAGCTCCACTCTTCACTATGGGCATTCCACACATCATACAAGGTAAGCACTGGATTCACCCCATTCTCTTTGGTCTCTATGGCTTAGAGATAGTAGTTCCAATGGAGTATGTTGTCCCAAGCCTCATAATAGCCCTGATTGAAAGACTCAGCACAGAGGAATCAGTCAAGTAATAGATGTAGCACTTCATGCACATGGAGGAAAGAAAGCTACATAGTGCATGGGTGGCAGACCACTCAAAAAAGAAGAAAGAAGTGGGATAGAAATAACAAGCAAAAGCTCCAATTTTGCAGCCTCTTGATTGGTCTTTACCATTCCATGTATTTGTTGATGCTTCAGACATTGCAGTAGGAGCTGTTCTTATGCAGGCAAAAACCAAGAATTGGTTCAGACCTGTCTACTATGCAAGTAGAATGCTTACTTCAGCCGAGAGAAATTACTCAGTTACATAGAGAGAAGCTTTGGGCATGGTGTTCTCTTTACAGAAATTTTAACATTATCTCTTGGCTAACAAAGTTTTCTTCCATGTTGACCAGCAAGCTCTGTTATTTCTTGTGAAGAAACCACAGTTGACAGGAAGGTTAGCAAGATGGATGTTGTTGTTGCAAGAATTTGACTTTGTGATAGTACATACTCCAGGGAATCAGCATGCTGTGGCAGATTATTTAAGCAGACTTGAAAGTAAAGAAGATGCTACAGGAGTTAATGATTATTTCCCTGACTCTGATCTGTTTGTTGTTCAGAGCTGGAGCTCTGACTCCTTTTATGATCAAATGTTGCTGTTTCTCACTGATGGATTGTTACCACCAGAAGAGATGAGTGTGGATCAGAAAAGGAAGTTTGTGCTGAAAAGCAAACCATTTTTAGTCATTGCTGGAGCATTGTATAGAAAGGGGATAGATCAGATAATAAGAAGATTTGTTCCTGATTTTGAACAAGCACTAGTGGTACAAGAGGCACATGCAGGGTTATCTGGAGGTCATTTCTCAGGGGAAATAACAGGAAAGAAGATTTTACAATCAGGACTATGGTGGCCAACAGTTTTGAAGGATGCTCACACACATGCCAAGGAATGTTTGGTTTGTCAGCAAGTGGGCCAACCCAATTCTAAAGATAGGATGTCAGACCACCCTGTGCCACCTTTAGATCCATTTCAGAAATGGGGATTAGACTTTGTGGGTCCTATTAAGCCAAAAAGCAAGACAGGTAAGAGTTATGTTCTGGTGGCTACAGATTACTGCACTAAATGGGTGGAAGCAGTGGCTCTCAAAGACAATAAAGCAGCTAGTGTGGCCAAATTCTTGTATAGTAGCATCATGACAAGGTTTGGATGTCCCATTGAGCTTGTCAGTGATCAGGGAACACACTTCTTGAATGATGTTATCAGAGAGCTGACTCAAACCCATATGATTTTGCATAAGAAGTCCACTCCCTATCATCCTCAGGCAAATGGACAGGCTGAGAGTTCAAACAAAATCCTGCTTAAAATCATCAAGAAGATTGTTCAGGACAACAAGTCTGATTGGGATATGAAATTGGACTCAGCTTTATGGTCATTTCGAACAGCTTTTAAAGTAACCACTGGAATGACTCCTTTTAGGCTTGTTTATGGGTTAGAAGCAGTAGTACCCATGGAGTTTGTGGTGCCTAGCTTGAGAGTTGCTACAGAAAGCAGATTCCCACTCAGAGAGTCTCTGATTTATAGACAGCACAATCTGAATCAGTTGGAGGAAGACAGAGCAATGAGTGCTTATGTTTCAGAGATCATTCAAAAAAGGAGACAAGCTTGGGTGAATAGGAATGTCAAGTTCAAAGTCTTCAAAGTGGGAGATTGGGTCATGCTTTACAATTCCAAGTTAGGGCCACACCCAGGGAAGTTGAGGCTCAGGTACATTGGGCCCTACAGAATTGAAAAAGACTTAGGGCAAGGAACCTTCATGCTTTTAGATGCCTTTGGAACATTGGTACCAAAGGGGGTAAATGGGTTTAGACTTAAGCCATTTGTGGGCACTCCCCCTGCAGTTCAGAGTACATGTTCAGATCAAGGCGGAGTAAAAGATCAGAGAACAGAGGAAATTCAGAGCTTGTGTGTGGATCAGAGTCCGCTTGGATTTTTAAATTTGAATGGTGGAGAATACATTTCGCACGAGTCGGCTGTCAATTGGCTTGATTTAACTTTTTGTCCAACATTATTTGCGATAATGGCCGACGTGATGCATGAGAATCCTTATAAACTCGCACCAGTGAGGGACGGCATGCACGAATTCATCCAGCCCATTCTAGCAGTGTATGGAAGGGGAGATTGCGAGAGGTGACATCTGCATCTCAGAGGCGTCCATTCTAGAAGCCTCATTGTGCTGTGTATTGTGTGCCTCATTCTTCTTCTCTTTGTTCTCCTTATTTCCCTGCTCACATGCCCCGTAGTTCTACCACTAGGCCGGACCTTCTTGCTCTGAATACAGTTAGGCAGAGGTTAGCCATGGTGAAGGGTAAGCAGCCTATGCAGCAAGGGCGACCTAAGGCAGAGACCACATCAGTTCGACAGTCCCTGCGAGAGCATTCAGCGCCAAGCAAAGAAGTGGAGCAGTGTTTTAGCTCGGATTCTGAAGAGACGGAGCAACAGGAGGAGACTTCTATAAAGGATATTTCTACTACTGTGGGTAGCATGATGGAGAACTTTGCACCTTTTAAGTACAGCGTGGATTTGGAGAATAACGCAAACGTTCAGTGGCTTACTTCAATTGGGTTGATTGGGTATGCAAAGTTAGCCTAGGCTGAGTGGCAAGACAATATATATGCTCCCACACAGCTAGCTTTGCTGAGAAAGACAGAGGGAGTACTCAAAGGAGGTGCAAGGATAACCCCAGCTCTGATTTCTCAGGTATTTGAATTACCTTTTAACCCAGGTTTAGAAGCTTTGAATTTAGTTTCTGATGAGGATATGGAGAGAGAATTTGGGAATCCTGTGGGCTCCAGGCATTATTATCATTTGAAGATAGTAGAAGCCGCCAGGAAGCAGCAATTGCGATGGTTTATGGAGCGTGTTCTTTTACTCTAGAAGGTTGATTATATGTCAAAAGAATCTTATACCCCTTTAGCTACAGAGCAGAGGCAGGAGTAGATGTGGATTGGGCCACTATGGTACATCAGAGGATTATGATTGAAGTGGGAAAGAAGGATAAAAGGAGAGCAGTTAGTAAGAGCAGGTTAGGCCCTTTCCTTAAGGCTTTATTTGATTATGACTCTTTTCAAACAGCTATACCTGCAAAACCTATGGACCCTAGACTTTCTTCACATACAGTGGCTCTGACTCTGAAGAGGAAACTTAGGGATAGATAGTTGACAGAGGAGGAGCAGAAAACAGTAGGGTGTCTCTTGGAGGCAGGTTATAGTTTGGAAGAGGCTACAACTTCTGTGTTGCAGTCTGGGATAGATGATGATGATGAACCATTTTTAGGGACAAAAGTCTCTGGGATAGGGCAATCTCCGACTCTTTCTCAAGCCAAGTTGGCGAAGAAGATGCAATTGAGTGCAAAGGAACATGTGGCAGGAGGCAGCAGAAGATCTGATTTTTTGAAGATGCAAGGGATGCCTTCGAAGGTGACTTCGTTGGCAGTTAAATCTGGTTCAGAGCAGTCTTGGACTATCACTTCAGAAAATGTGGGAGATACTCTTGAAGTTCTGAAGAAGTTTTGTCTGCAGAGCAAGTTGAAAAGATTAGGGAATATCAAAATAGAGCTTATGCGGAAGAGCAGTTGCAGAAGGCTAATGATCAATTTAGACAAATGCTTGTAGAAAAAGCTCAAGAAGTTGAATTGTTGTAGAATCAGATTAAAACTCTGAATGCTGACATGGCTGAGTTGAAAGTTTCTTCAACTAAGGAGATCTCTGAATAGAATAGTCAGTTGGTTAAGAATAGATTGTCTCTGAAGTTGTTTGAAATATCTTTGAAGGATGGTGTAGAGTCAGAGATGCAAAGACTTCTTGAAAGACAGGTGGAGCTTGAAATAGAGAATAGGATGCTTCTAAATAGATTGGAACCCTTAGAACAGATGAAGGAGCAAATATTAAGTGAGCATGAAGAACTGTCTATAGGAGGTGTTCTGGTCTCTGAAGCAGATGTGGGGAGAATCAAATCAGAAACGATTCAACAGGGATCAGTGATATGGAAAGAGATCAAAGAAAGAATTGGGCAGTTTGTTTTCAAGCCTTATCAGAACCTCGAAGGCGTTGTGAACATAATGGAGCAAGAGGTGAATTTGAAGCGCATTTCTCAATTGGAAGCTGAGGTGGTAGAGCTTGTAGCTCAAAAGTCCAAATTTCAGACCAAGGTGGATGAAACAGAAGATATGCTAGAATATAAGACGTCGAGTGGTTTTGCTCTGAAAAGCACAATCAGGCCAGAGGAATCTCATATGATGGGGATAGAAAGTCCAAGTTCTAATCCTTTTAAGCTTGTTAAGTTGAAATCTTCTGCAGGGAAGCTGAAGAAGATTAGAGCCCTTTTTCAGACACAGGAAGAAGGAGCAGGTGCTGCTGGACTTCTAGATCATAGGTCTGGATTCCCAAGCAGAATTCCTTGAATTCTGAATTCTTGATCCTCAGATCAAAATCAAAGGTCTCAACTTAGTTTTGAAATTCGGTGGGTGATTTGAGTGTAGTATACTGAACTGGTCACATCGTCATTTCTTGAAACTGACGAAGGAGTTACGTCTTCTGATTCAAGGTTTGAGTCTGGAAAGGTTCTCCCTGAACTATGTTTCTCAAAGGTAATATTTCAATTACTACTTTACTGAATTCAAAACTAAACACGAATTCCTATGAGGAATAAATTAGTCATTTATCTAAATTCCGACTTCGATAGTTTTTCTGAATTTTCTCATTACCATCCTAGAGAATATAAAACGGTATAATTTTTCTTCACTCAGTATTTACTTATTCATTTTTTCAATATTCATGGGATTTAAACATAAGATTAAAGTGAACTCTTATTTTGATAAAAAAAAATTTTATGCATAAAAATCAATATTGGTGAAAGCAACACTTTTGTAATAAAAAAAATTCTTTTATGCATAAAAATCAATATTAGTGAAAGTAACACTTTTATAATAAAAAAATTTCTTTTATACATCTATTTATGCATAAAAATCCATTTTAATGAAAGTAACACTTTTATAATAAAAATATTCTTTTATGCATCTATCTATGCATTAAAATCCATTTTGATGAAACTAGCACTTTTATAATTAAAAAATATTCTTTTATGTATCTATCTATGCATAAAAATCCATTTTGATGAAAGTAATACTTTTATAATAAAAAAAGTATTCTTTTATGCATCTACATATGCATAAAATCCATTTTGATAAAAATAACACTTTTATAATAAAAATATATTCTTTTATGCATCTATTTATGCCTTAAATCCATTTTGATGAAAAATAACACTTTTATAATAATAATAATAAATATTCTTTTATGCATCATTTTATGCATAAAATCCATTTTGATGAAATTAACACTTTTGTAATAAAAAAATAATCAATATGCATCTTTCTATGCATAGAATTTAATTCTATTAAAAATCATAATAATAATAAATAATCAATATGTATCTTTCTATGCATAGAATTTAATTCTATTAAAAATCACTCTTTTATAATAATAAAAATAATCAATATGCATCTTTTTATGCATAAAATTTAATTCTATTAAAAATCACTCTTTTATAATTAAAAAATAATCAATATGCATCTTTTTATGCATAGAATTTAATTCTATTAAAAATCACTCTTTTATAATTAAAAAATAATCAATATGCATCTTTCTATGCATAGAATTTAATTCTATTAAAAATCACTCTTTTATAATAAAATAATAATAATCAATATGCATCTTTCTATGCATGAATGAAAATGACACTTTTAGAATACACAAATGATGGGGATTACTCTTTTTGATTAATAAAAGATAAAATTTATTTCACAAATTTTTAGAAAATTTTACCATAGCCTCCTTTGTATGGCTGATCATTTTTTAATTTTTCTAACCTTAATCTACTTAGGAATTATCCCCAATTGGTTTAAAGCATTCTAAACTAATCAATTTTCACTTTTAAGAGAGAAACAATATGAAAAGTTTAATTCCAACAATTAGATCACTTAACCAGGATAAAGAAGGGCTAATTTTAAGAATGAGAGAGGGGGAAAGCCTTTCCAAGAAGGCATAGCATCTGTTTATCATTTTAAGATAACAAACAATTTAGAAAACCATTAAAGGAATAAAGAAAAATATAAGATTTCTAACTTACATGAATTCTGGGAGCTTTCCTTTGGCTTGATGGTTTGAGGGTTCTACTCTTGTTTGCAACAAGAGTGGCCACCAATTCTTTAGAAGAGGGAATGGTCAAAAACTAGTGAATTATTAAGAAATTCACAGTTCTTGGCTCTTGGGAGGAGTAGAGTAACAGTGCATAAAACACTATTAAGCTTCAACAAAGGGGGAGGCTTGTATTTGTAGGAAAAAGTGAGCTCCTAACCAAGCAAATTGATTCTAGAATTTTCCAGATCAGTTTGGTCAATTTTGACCATTTTTAGGTCACTTTAGCTTACTTTTTGGAACTAGACTTGAAATAGGAGAGAGGAGAGATGAAATATCTCAAGTTTTGATGATTTAAAACTCCACCACACATGTGAAGTAGGCGCCTCATTCATGAGGGGAGAATTCCTATGTGAGGTGTCAAAAATCTATTTTTTTAGTAATTCCTTTGGTCCTTAGTCCACTCTTTATCTTATATGTGAGTATTTACTCATTTTTGGGGAGATTTTCTTTATTTCTTCTATTTATCTTCTCCACACATTTGGATGAATCTGATTGGCCCCTCAAAACCTTAATTTAAAATTTTTCAAAAATCAGGACCCCTAGGGTAAGGCCTCTTGAACAGATTATACTTGATTTCTAATGCACCTTCTGAAAATCTTTTTGAACTTCTGTTTTGGGGGAACTTATTTTAATAAGAAGAGATATTTTTCCACCCAAAAATATTCAAAATCTGAATAACCTCTCTTTAGAACATTTTCTCTCTCTAGGCCAAAACAGGTAGAAACAAGATCTTTTATATTTCTGAAGAGGGATTTGATTACAGGGGAAGATGCTGGACATTTTGGGAGGCTGGAGCAATTAAAGAGAAAGAGTTCCGCCTCTCAGACTACAGCAGCAAGAGCAGTCACAATTGCAGAAGTAGTGGAAGAGGAAAGAGGACAGATTTATGCTGCAACAACTGAAAACCAAGGGCCAAACTGTCAATTCTCCGTCATTCATACTCCAGCTGAGTATTAGGGTAAGCCTTTTAAGCTTTTGATTGATTCAGGCAGTACTCATTCTTTCATTTCCCTTGGATGCTTGCGTAAGCTAGTCTTAGATCGGAAATCAGGGAAACCTATGCAAGTTAAATTGGCAAGTGGGAAGATTCTTTTCACTCACCTTGAGACAGATCGTATTCAGTTCAATCTAGATGGGAATTCAACTGACTATCAGTTCAGAGTTATACCTTTGGGAGCTTTTGACGAGATCCTTAGAATGGATTGGCTCCACAAAAATCAAGCTGACATTCACCATCATAATGGAACCATCTCCTTCCGTGACCTTCACGGAAACAAAGTTCAAGGAACCAAAATTTCAGGATCCCCTAGTCTGCAGTTAGGAAAAGCTTCTAAGTTACTAAAAGGACTTAGAAAGAAGCAGCGCATTTATCTTGTCAAAATGAATCAAGTAGACTCAAAGTTAAAAGCTAAAGAACCTGAATGGTTAAGTGAATATGATGATTTATTCCCAGCAGAATTAACAGAGATGCTCCCAATTCGGGAAGTAGATCATGTCATAGAATTGACCCCCGGAACTCAGCCCAGTAGCCTTGCGCACGTACAAAATGCCAGCTCCTGAAGCTGTTGAACTCAAGGAACAGCTTAGACAACTGTTGGAACAAGGGTTTGTAAGACCCAGTGTTTCACCTTAGGGTGCGCTAGTTCTCTTTCAGAAAAAGAAAGATGGAACGCTAAGACTCTGTGTGGAGGTCTCAATCAGCTCTGACAATTAAGAATAGGTATCCTATCCCCAGAATTGATGAGCTTCTGGACAGGCTAAGTGGTCACAAAGATAGATCTCAAATCAGGGTATTATCAGATCAGGATTAATGAGTAAGATATCCCGAAAACAGCCATCAATACTCGGTATGGGCATTATGAATTCACTGTCATGCCGTTTGGATTGACAAATGTCCCAGCTACATTCAATCGCTTAATGCAGGACATTCTCAGAGAATACTTGGATGATTTCGTTCTTGTTTTCTTTGATGATATTCTGATCTACTCAAAGAATGCAGCTGACCATGAAGCTCATGTCAGAAAAGTTCTTGAGATTCTAAGGAAGCACCAACTCTTTGCAAAAAGAGTTGGTTCTTGAGATTCTAAGAAAGCACCAACTCTTTGCAAAAAAGAGCAAATGCACTTTCTCTGCCAACCATGTTGAATACTTGGGCTTTCTAGTATCCAAAGATGGAATTTCTCCAGACTCCACGAAATTCCAAGCAGTCATAGATTGGCCTAAACCAAAGACAGTGAAAGAAGTGAGAGGATTCTTAGGATGATTGACTGGTGGTATAGAATTTTTGTACCAAATATGCTCTCATAGCTTCCCCCTGACTAATCTTCTCAAGAAGAATATCCCGTTTCAATGGTCTGCCAAGTGCCAGAGTGCTTTTTTGATAAGCTGAAGACCGCCTTGGTAACCAATCCCGTTCTGAAGCTGTCAGATTTCTCTCTACCCTTTGAGGTAGTAATAACTGATGCCAGTGGTTTTGCCCTGGGAGGTGCACTCATGCAGGAAGGTCATGCAGTGGCCTATGAATCTCAGAAACTCAGAATGCATGAGAGGAATTATGCTGTCCCCCCCACGACCTGGAACTACTTTTAGTAGTATATGCCCTGAAGTTGTGGAGACATTACCTACCGGGTCAAAGATTCACTTTGATGACATATCATCAGAGCTGAAAGTGGATCTTCACTCAGAAGGATCTCAACATGTGCCAGAGAAGGTGGATGCAGACCCAGCAGGAATTTGATTTTGAAATCAAGTACCACCCAGGCAAAGAAAATGTGGTAGCAGATGCCCTCAGTAGAAAAGCCTCCTTGCTTGCAATTACTGTAGTGTCAAATCCTTTGATTATTGAAGCAAGAGAGAAGATCATGCAGGATAGATTCTTTGGCCCTATTGCTACCCTACTTATACAGGAAAGCAAAACTCACGAGTTGAACCGAGTTCAAGGGTACAGCCTGGATGATGGAATTATGTATTATAATCATCGCAGGCTATGCATTCCCAATGATGAGGGAACTAAGGGTCAAATTCTGAATGAAGCCCGTGACAGCCTTATTACAGGACATCCAAGTTTCATCAAAACCTACATGTCTATGAAGAAAAGCTTCTTTTGGCCTGGTCTAAAAAAGGATGTGCTTAATCATGTACGTCAATGTCTGACCTGTCAGAAAGTCAAGGCCGAGAGAGTAAAAATGCCTGGGAAATTACATCCATTAGATATCCCCCAGATGAAGTGGGAATGCATCAGTATGGATTTTATTACTGGATTACCTTCAGGCTACAACTCCATCTTCGTGGTAGATGATAGACTAACCAAAGTTGCCCATCTGATTCCAGTAAAAGAAACCTACACTGCAGTGGATGTGGCCAGAGTGTTCCTCAAGGAAATCTTTCGATTGCATGGCCTACCCAGAAGAATAGTAAGTGATCGAGGTCCCAAATTCACGTCAAGATTCCGGACTGTATTTTTTGAAGCAGTAGGAACTTTCTTGGATCTCAGCACAGCTTACCACCCCGAGACCGATGGACAAATAGAAAGGGTAAACCAAGTAATCGAAGATATACTTCGGTCAATGATGTGGCAGGGAACCCAAGAAGTGGCTAAGCTATCTGCACCTAGTCGAGTTCACCTACAATGCTTCTTATCACAGAAGTATTGGGATGAGCCCTTTCAAAGCTTCGTATGGACAAGATTGCTTACCTCCATTAACGTGGTCCGACCCATTGATTAGGGTCGAGATGTCCAGACAGATGCTTGATGACATGGAGCAGCAGATGTTATCAATTTGCAAAGATATAAAAGCTGCCCAGGATAGACAGAAGCAGTATGTAGATAAGAAGAGGAGAGAGAATTCGAAGAAGCAGATATGGTCTTCATGCGAGTACGCCCCAAAAGAAGTTCTCTATCTCTTGGGAAGTACAAGAAGTTATCCCCCATATATTATGGGCCATATTTGATTACGAAGAAAGTAGGTGACTTAGCCTACGAGCTTCTTCTGCCTCCTCATCTCAAAGTACATAATGTATTTCATGTCAGCCTTCTTAAAGAGTATGTACCAAGCCCGAATCATGTGCTTGATGATGAAATCTTAACTTCTTCAACCCAAGGGAAAATGGAACTCCAACTTGAAGAAATCCTTGATGTTCGAGACAAGGTTCTCAGAAACAGAATTATGAGAGAATTATTGGTCAAATGGAAGTTCTATCCTTTTGAAGATGCCACCTGGGAGAAAGAAGCCGAACTGTTTTGCGGGATTACCTCTAGTTTGCGAGATGAGGACATCTCGCATTTTTCAAGTGGGAGAGAATGTAAGATTCCTCCCCAGCCTCTCAAAATGTCCAACATCTTCCCCTGTAATCATATCCCTCTTCAGAAATATAAAAGATCTTGTTTCTACCTGTTTTGGCCTAGAGAGAGAAAATATTCTAGAGAGAAGTTATTCAGATTTTGAATATTTTTGGATGGAAAATATCTCTTCTTATTAAATTAAGTTTCCCCGAAACAGAAGTTCAAAAAGATTTTCAGAAGGTGCATTAGAAATCAATTATTATCTGTTCAAGAGGCCTTACCCTAAGGGTCCAGATTTTTGAAAAATTTTAAATTAAGGTTTTGAGGGGCTAATCAGATTCATCCAAGTGTGTGGAGAAGATAAATAGAAGAAATAAAGAAAATCCCCCCCAAAAATGAGTAAATACTCACATAAGATGAAGAGTGGAGGACTAAGGACGAATTACTAAAAAAATAGATTTTTGACACCTCACAATAGGGATTCCCCCTTCATGAATGAGGCACCTACTTCACATGTGTGATGGAGTTTTAAATCATCAAAAATTGAGATATTTCATCTCTCCTCTCTCCTAATTCAAGTCTAGTTCCAAAAAGTAAGCTAAAGTGACCTAAAAATGAATTTGAAACTAAGTTGAGACCTTTGATTTTGATCTGAGGATCAAGAATTCAGAATTCAAGGAATTCTGCTTGGGAATCCAGACCTGTGATCTAGAAGTCCTGGGATATGGAATTAAGATATACTCATTGTATTCAAAAGAAAATCAAAACTGAAAACTTGCATAGAAACCCTGTTTTCTTAAAGGACTGTCTTACGCCAGAATGCTGGAGGGAGCATTTGGTATATGTGTGTTCTAAGGGAAGTTCGATTGCAAACGGCTCACGCTGCAAACCAGCCTCGGTATGGTTAAAATGGTGCGCTTCCGGTACGATGGACGAGGGCCGACGAAGCGGTCCTTGAGTGAAGTGCCAGGACACCTAAGGAGGATCCTGGAGGGTTCTGACCAGACGATGTACAGGCTCGTGGTGCCGAGGACACCCATGCGTATGTCGTGGAAGATATATATGTATGATGACGAGAAACTTATTGTAATCTGTTTTACTGGATCTCATTGTTGACCTGCTGGTCTCAATGGAGAGTCTAGAGTGATTCTGTTTTGTGAGAAACAAGGATTGAATGAAAATTTTGAGTTGTGACATCTGTACCCAGTAATTGTTTGTCGATGGATTGTTTTATAAATTAAAGTTTAAAGAGGAGTGTGTGAGTATCTGTATTCTAAAGCAAAAGTTAAGAAAAGCTTTCAATTATGGGTGGGTGAGTACCTGTCTGCTTCTACTATTCCAGTAGTTGGGCGGTGGCTAACCCATGGGCCGGATGGCTGGAATCAGTAGAGTTTTAATAATAAAATTGATTAATAGGATTACGCTTAGAACTCGACTAGTTAATTAAAAGCCTGAAGACTTCAACGGCTGTGCCTAATTTAATTAGGAAAAAAGCGTTGATTCCTTCAAGTTAAGTCTGTTATAGTTTCCCTTCTATCTAGTTTATTCAGATAAAGGTTAGATCAATCTTGACTTCGTTCGAAAAATTCGTTAAGAAATTCAAAATGGTGGAATCGTCCCCGTTTTTCGGGCATGGAAAATTCTCCCGGTCACAGTTGTTCGGAATGACCACCAGCTTAGTCTCGTGCCGCCCGGACATTCGAGGGCGAGGCCTCGAATGTCCGGGCGAGGGCGAGGGCTCGAGTGGGAAACCCTGCCCCGCGCATGAGGAAGCTACTTCCGCTGCTACCATCTGGGAATCCGGTGCACAGAGGGGGCAGTGGGATCTCACAGTATTATTCTTTTAGTACTTGTCTGGTTCTACTATTCCAGTGGTTGGGCGGTGGCTAACCCATGGGCCGGATGGGGTTAGGCTAGAATCACTAGAGTTTTAATAATAAAATTGATTAATAGAATTACGCTTAGAACTCGAGTAGTTAATTAAAAGCTTGAAGACTTCTCAAATGAATAGATCAACGACTGTGCCTAATTCAATTAGGAAAAAAGCGTTGATTCCTTCAAGTTAAGTTTGTAATAGTTTCCCTTCTATCTAGTTTATTCAGATAAAGGTTAGATCTGTCTTGACTTCGTTAGAAAAATTCATTAAGAAATTCAAAATGGTGGAATCGTCCCCGTTTTTTGGGCATGGAAAATTCTCCCGATTTCGGTTTTCGGAATGACCACCAGCTTAGTCTCGTGCCCGAACATTCGAGGGCGAGGCCCCGAGTGGGAAACCCTGCCCCGCGCATGAGGAAGCTACTTCCGCTGCTACCATCTGGGAATCCGATGCGCAGAGGGGGTAGTGGGATCTCACAGTTGGTATCAGAGCCAAGTTGTAAATTTACGTAACAGCAACAGAAATTGCTTAAAATTTTTAAAGTAAATCTGGAAAAATAATGTTTTTGCTTGTTAATATTATGCTGAGGAACTTTAAAAATTGAAAACTCATAAATTGAATTGGAATTTATAGATGGATACCCCGAATCTTTCTGGCATTCTTGAACTCTCCCAAAGTCAAGATATGATAGCCTTTGCATTCGAGCACCTCATCAACTCTGCTACGACCTGAGTAAGCAGAGTGAGACTCGCTCGTCATTTTGAGAGTCTTTACTTTCCCGATCCTCTTGAGCGACGTCGCTATATGTGGTTCTGTGGAGGATGATGTATTAATGTCAGTACCAGTCAGCGTCAGAGGCTCATGCAGAATATTTCCTTAGCCATGATTCTGATAAGGCTAGGGCTTGTTCAACATGTGCAACTCTTTGATCATTCAGCTAGGATCTTTAGAACTTCATGCCGAGTTTTTAGGCTTCTTAGCCGCTTTATCCCTAGAGATAGAATTACAGCACCTCTTTTTGTAATGAATCGTGTGTACCATGGTATGTCACCTTCGCAGTTTCACTTCTTTATGCGAATACGATTGAGGCAGTGATTTTTGGGAGCCGTGATGCACTATGTATATATAAAAAACTTTTGATAATAAATGATGTTTTGCAAAAAAATTCCAAATTGTTTTCATGATTGTGAATGTGGTTAATCTTGTTTCATGAAGTATGATGAAATAATTATCTGTTTAAAGAATAAATCGTAAAAATTGAATAATCATAAATCTGTTGTCAAAGTCAAGTTGACGAAAATCTCATTTCGTCAAAATCATGAGGCGCGCGGCCCGTGCAAGGCAACCGAATCCTCTAACCGATGACGAAGAGTTAGATCCGGATGTTCGAAAAGCCTTGCACAGATCCCAGCCTGGTCCCTTCAAGGGTAAAGGGGAACAGTTAGGTGAAGTAGTGGAAAAGTGGATTGAGGCAATGGAGGAATACTTTGATGTAACTGGCTACAATGAGAGAAGCAAGATGGCTCTCGCCAGGTTAAAGATTGTGGAAACGGCCAGGGTCGCTTGGAGGAATCACTGCGAGACTAACCGTCTCGACCGGAATACCCGGACCTGGACCGATCTTAAAGCTTACCTCAGAAAGAGGTTTTGTCCTCCGGGCTTCCTTGAAACTAAAATGAATGAATTCTTGGAATTAACACAGGATAGCCGGACAATTGAAGAGTACCATCAAGCTTTTGCCCTTCTTCTCAAATATTCCCCTCAGTTGGATGAAGAGCAGCTGATGGCCAGGTTCATTCGAGGAATGAACAAGCCATTGGACACCTTAGTAAAGAATGCCAAACCTGTCTCAATGGCCGAAGCAGTAAGAATGGCAAAGGACTTTGCCAAAGCCTTTGTTGTTAAGGTCCCGCCAAAGCCTACACCCTCTAGCTTTAAAAGATTCCAAACTCCGGGAAGTACTTCAAACTTTCCTCCCCCAAAGAGGCAACAAGGCCCAATTTAGAATCAGGATATGGGAAGATTCAGAAGTGAAGGAAGACCCTCCCCCAGAACACTTTCTCAGGAGCCCCACCTATTTCAAGGATTCAGAGGGATGAGCTCAGAAGTGAGAACCGGTGTTTTGGATGCCAGGGTTTTGGTCACCAGCTGAAAGACTGCCCGACTCCTGCCATGTCAAGGGGACAGGGAAGTCAAGGACCAAGAGTGCAAAGACCAACCCCTTTCTATCAGTCAAATCTCGCCCAAATCAGGGAAATCCCAGGAGAACTCAAGCTCAGCCATCTGCCTCTATCCAAAGTAGCCTCAGAACTCCTTCCCAGAACTGGGGCAACCAAAGAGAAAGAGTTCAGCCTCATACTACAGCAGCCAAAGCAGCCACAATTGCAGAAGTAGTGGAAGAGGAAAGAGGACAGATTTATGCTTACAATTGAAAACCAAGGGCCAAACCGTCAATTCTCCGTCATTCATACTCTAGCTGAGTATCAGGGTAAGCCTTTTAAGCTTTTGATTGATTCAGGCAGTACTCATTCTTTCATTTCTCCTGGATGCTTGCATAAGCTAGTCTTAGATCAGAAATCAGGGACACCTATGCAAGTTGAATTGGCAAGTGGAAAGATTCTTTTCACTCACCTTGAGTTGAGACAAATCATATTCAGTTCAATCTAGATGGGAATTTAACTGACTGTCAGTTCAGAGTTATACCATTGGGAGTTTTCGATGGGATCCTTGGAATGGATTGGCTCCACAAAAATCAAGCTGACATTCACTGTCATAATGGAACCATCTCCTTCCGTGACCTTCACGGAAACAAAGTTCAAGGAACCGGAATTTCAGGATCCCCTAGTTTGCAGTTAGTAAAAGCTTCTAAGTTACTAAAAGGACTTAGAAAAAGAAGCAACGCATTTATCTTGTCAAAATAAATCCGGTAGACTCAAAGTTAAAAGCTAAAGAACCTGAATAGTTAAGTGAATATGATGATTTATTCGCAGCAGAATTAACAGAGATATCCCCAATTCGGGAAGTAGATCATGTCATATAATTGACCCTTGGAGCTCAGCCAGTAGCCTTGCGCACAAAATGCCAGCACCTGAAGTCTTCGAACTCAAGGAACAGCTTAGACAACTGTTGAAACAAGGGTTTGTAAGACCCGGTGTTTCACCTTGGGGTGCGCCAGTTCTCTTTCAGAAAAAGAAAGATGGAACGCTAAGACTCTGTGTGGACTACAAAGGTCTCAATAATCAGCTAACAGTTAAGAATAAGTATCCTATCCCCAGAATTGATGAGCTTCTGGACAGGCTAAGTGGAGCCCAGATCTTCACAAAGATAGATCTCAAATCAGGGTATTATCAAATCAGGATTAATGAGTAAGATATCCCAAAAACAGCCATCAATACTCGGTATGGACATTATGAATTCATTGTCATGCCGTTTGGATTGACAAATGTCCCAGCTACATTCAATCGCTTAATGCAGGATATTCTCAGAGAATACTTGGATGATTTCGTTCTTGTTTTCTTTGATGATATTCTGATCTACTCAAAGAATGCAGCTGACCATGAAGCTCATGTCAGAAAAGTTCTTGAGATTCTAAGGAAGCACCAACTCTTTGCAAAAAAGAGCAAATGCACCTTCTCTGCTGACTATGTTGAATACTTGGGCTTTTTGGTATCCAAAGATGGAATTTCTCCAGACTCCACGAAAGTCCAAGCAGTCATAGATTGGCCTAAACCAAAGACAGTGAAAGAAGTCAGAGGATTCTTAGGATTGACTGGTTTTGGTATAGAATTTTTATACCAAAGTATGCTCTCATAGCTTCCCCCCTAACTAATCTTCTCAAGAAGAATATCCCGTTTCAATGGTCTGCCAGGTGCCAGAGTGCTTTTGATAAGCTGAAGACCGCCTTGGTAACCAATCCCGTTCTGAAGCTTCCAGATTTTTCTGTACCCTTTGAGGTAATTGATGCCAGTGGTTTTGCCCTGGGAGGTGCACTCATGCAGGAAGGTCATGCAGTGGCCTATGAATCCCGAAAACTCAGAACACATGAGAGGAATTATGCTGTCCACCACAACCTCGAACTAATTTCAGTAGTATATGCCCTAAAGTTGTGGAGACATTACCTACTGGGTCAAAGATTCAGTTTGATGACAGATCATTAGAGCTTAAAGTGGATCTTCACTTAGAAGGATCTCAACATGTGCCAGAGAAGGTGGATGCAGACCCTGCAGGAATTTGATTTTGAAATCAAGTACCACCCAGGCAAAGAAAATGTGGTAGCAGATGTCCTCAGTAGAAAAGCAGATGCCCTCAGTAGAAAAGCCTCCTTGCTTGCAATTACTGTAGTGTCAAATCCTTTGATTATTGAAGCAAGAGAGAAGATCATGCAGGATAGATTCTTTGGCCCTATTGCTACCCTACTTATGCAAGAAAGAAAAACTCCACAGGAATTGAACCGAGTTCAAGGGTACAGCCTGGATGATGGAATTATGTATTATAATCGCAGGCTATGCATTCCCAATGATGAGGGAACTAAGGGTCAAATTCTGAATGAAGCCCATGATAGCCTTATTTTGCAGAACATCCAGGTTTCATCAAAACCTACATGTCTATGAAGGAAAGCTTCTTTTGGCTTGGTCTAAAAAAGGATGTGCTTAATCATGTACGTCAATGTCTGACTTGTCAGAAAGTCAAGGCCGAGAGAGTAAAAATGCCTGGAAAATTACATCCATTAGACATCCCCCAGATGAAGTGGAAATGCATCAGTATGGATTTTATTACTGGATTACCTTCAGTGCAATCAGGTTACAACTCCATCTTCGTGATAGTTGATAGACTAACCAAAGTTACCCATCTGATTCCAGTAAAAGAAACCTACAACTGCAGCGGATGTGGCCAGAGTGTTCCTCAAGGAAATCTTCCGATTGCATGGCCTACACAGAAGAATAGTAAGTGATCGAGATCCCAAATTCACGTCAAGATTCTGGACTGCATTTTTTGAAGCAGTAGGAACTTTCTTGGATCTCAGCCATAGCTTACCACCCAGAGACCGATGGACAAACAAACAGGGTAAACTAAGTAATCGAAGATATACTTCGGTCATGCTGTCGCTCGTCTCGCAGGGAACCCAAGAAGTGGCTAAGCTATCTGCACCTAGTCGAGTTCGCCTACAATGCTTCTTATATCACAGAAGTATTGGGATGAGCCCTTTCAAAGCTTTGTATGGACAAGATTGCTTAACTCCATTAACTTGGTCCGACCCATTGATTAGGGTCGAGATGTCCAGACAGATGCTTGATAACATGGAGCAGCAGATGCAGTCAATTCGCAAAGATATAAAAGCTGCCCAGGATAGACAGAAGCAGTATGCAAATAAGAAGAGGAGAGACAGAGAATTCGAAG
Organism: Cibotium barometz; assembly: GCF_041138505.1. Taxonomy (NCBI): domain Eukaryota; kingdom Viridiplantae; phylum Streptophyta; class Polypodiopsida; order Cyatheales; family Cibotiaceae; genus Cibotium; species Cibotium barometz. The sequence continues at coordinate 33,100,435 of NC_141064.1, forward strand.
AAGCAGATATGGTCTTCATTCGAGTACGCCCCAAAAGAAGTTCTCTCTCTTGGGAAGTACAAGAAGTTCTCTCTCTTGGGAAGTACAAGAAGTTATCCCCCAGATATTGTGGGCCATTTCTGATTACAAAGAAAGTAGGTGACTTAGCCTACGGCTTCTTCTGCCTCCTCATCTCAAAGTACATAATGTATTTCATGTCAACCTTCTTAAAAAGTATGTACCAAGCCCGAATCATGTGCTTGATGAATGAAATCTTAACTTCTTCAACCCAAGGACAGATGGAACTCCAACCTAAAGAAATCCTTGATATTCGAGAAAAGGTTCTCAGGAACAGAATTCTGAGAGAATTATTGGTCAAATGGAAGTTCTATCTTTTTGAAGATGCCACCTGAAAGAAAGAAGCCGAACTGTTGCGGGATTACCCCCAGTTTACGAGATGAGGATATCTCGCGTTTTTCAAGTGGGAGAGAATGTAAGATTCCTCCCCAGCCTCTTAAGATGTCTAGCATCTTCCCCTGTAATCAAATCCCTCTTCACAAATATAAAAGATATTGTTTCTACCTGTTTTGGTCTAGAGAGAGAAAATATTCTAGAGAGAGATTATTCAGATTTTGAATATTTTTGGATGAAAAAATATCCCTTCTTATTAAAATAAGTTCTCCTGAAACAGAAGTTCAAAAAGATTTTCAGAAGGTGCATTAGAAATCAAGTATAATCTGTTCAAGAGGCCTTATCCTAGGGGTCCAGATTTTCGAAAAATTTTAAATTAAGGTTTTGAGGGACCAATCAAATTCATCCAAATGTGTAGAGAAGATAAATAGAAGAAATAAAGAAAATCTCCCCAAAAATGAGTAAATACTCACATAAGATGAAGAGTGGACTAAGGACCAAAGGAATTACTACTAAAAAAATAGATTTTTGACACCTCACAATAGGGATTCCCCCCTCATGAATGAGGCGCCTACTTCACATGTGTGGTGGAGTTTTAAATCATCAAAAATTGAGATATTTCATCTCTCCTCTCTCCTAATTCAAGTCTAGTTTCAAAAAGTAAGCTAAAGTGACCTAAAAATGGTCAAAATTTGACCAAACTGATCTGAAAAATTTTAGAATCAGTTTGCTTGGTTAGGAGCTCACTTTTTCCTACAAATACAAGCCTCCCCCTTTGTTGAGGCTTAATAGTGTTTTATGCACTGTTACTCTACTCCTCCCAAGAGCCAAGAACTGTGAATTTGTTAATAATTCACTAGTTTTTTACCATTCCCTCTTCTAAAGAATTGGTGGCCACTCTTATTGCAAACAAGAGTAGAACCCTCAAACCATCAAGCCAAAGGAAAGCTCCCAGAATTTATGTAAGTTAAAAATCTTATATTTTTCTTTATTCTTTGAATGGTTTTCTAAATTGTTTGTTATCTTAAAATGATAAACAGATGCTATGCCTTCTTAGAAAGGTTTTTTCCTTGTCTCATTCTTAAAATCAACCCTTCTTTATCCTAGTTAAGTGATCTAATTGTTGAAATTAAACTTTTCATATTGTTTCTCTCTTAAAAGTAAAAATTGATTAGTTAAGAATGCTTTAAACCAATTGGGGATAATTCCTAAGTAGATTAAGGTTAAAAAAAATTTAAAAATGATCACCCATACAAAGGAGGCTATGGTAAAAGTTTTTATAAATTTATGAAATAAATTTCATCTTTTATGAATCAAAAAGAGTAATCCCCATCGTTTGTGTATTCTAAAAGTGTCATTTTCATTCATGCATAGAAAGATGCATATTGATTATTATTATTTTATTATAAAAGAATGATTTTTAATAGAATTAAATTCTATGCATAGAAAGATGCATATTGATTATTTTTTATTATTATAAAAGAGTGATTTTCAATAAAATTAAATTCTATGCATAGAAAGATGCATATTGATTATTATTTTTATTATAAAAGAGTGATTTTTAATAGAATTAAATTCTATGCATAGAAAGATGCATATTGATTATTATTATTTATTATAAAAGAGCGATTTTTAATAGAATTAAATTCTATGCATAGAAAGATGCATATTGATTATTATTATTTATTATAAAAGAGTGATTTTTAATAGAATTAAATTCTATGCATAGAAATATGCATATTGATTATTTTTATTATTATAAAAGAGTGATTTTTAATAGAATTAAATTCTATGCATAGAAAGATGCATATTGGATATTCTTTTATTACAAAAGAGTGATTTTTAATAGAATTAAATTCTATGCATAGAAAGATGCATATTGATTATTTTTTTATTACAAAAGTGTTAATTTCATCAAAATAAATTTTATGCATAAAATGATGCATAAAAGAATATTTTTTTATTATTATAAAAGTGTTATTTTTCATCAAAATAAATTTTATGCATAAATAGATGCATAAAAGAATATTCTTTTTATTATAAAAGTGTTATTTTCATCAAAATGATTTTTATGCATATATAGATGCATAAAAGAATATTTTTTAAATTATAAAAGTGTTACTTTCATTAAAATGGATTTTTATGCATAGATAGATAGATGCATAAAAGAATTTTTTTTAATTATAAAAGTTACTTTCATCAAAATGGATTTTTATGCATAGATAGATGCATAAAAAAATATTTTTATTATAAAAGTGTTACTTTCATTAAAATAAATTTTAATGCATAAATAGATGTATAAAAGAAATTTTTTTATTGTAAGTGTTACTTTCACTAATATTAATTTTTATGCATAAAATGATGCATAAAAGATTTTCTTTATGTATCTCTCTCTCTCTCTCTCTCTATCTCTCTCATATAGATCATGGAGGTTATGATGAGATAACAAATTGGATGGATATTGACCATCTCTTTATCTATCTATCTCTCTCTCTCTTTCTCTCTCTCCCCTAAGCGCCCACCCACACACACACACACACACTTTTGGTGATCATGAGAAAATTTGGAAGCATCTCTGTATAACATTGATGGGCGATGTCCTTAATCAGTGTTATTAGTGCTTGCTACATCGACGGATAATGCTGCGAATACCTACATATTAAGTCGATGTCCAGCTTGAGTGCGCCAACTTCTCCCCTTACTACACCCCTCCTCCTCACTACTCTGTAAGCCGTGCGTGGCCCTCCTCCCGCTCTCATCTCATGCACAAAACCACCCCCCTAGGCTTGGCTATCCTACACAATCGTGTGTGTGTCTCTTTCTTTGCACACCTACGAGACAGCCTTACTACCCTAAAAAAAATGAAAGTAATAATTGCAGATGAAACACACACACAAAAGAGGCTGAATCCGTTCGTTGCAGGCAAAAAAAAAACAACCACCCTAAAGGAGGCCGCGCCGGTGCGACCTTTAGGGTAGTTTTTTTTTTGTGAAACGAAAGTAATAATTGCGCCCACAAAAGCAGCCATAGACTCAGTCCCAGCCGCTCGTGCGTGTGCAGGAATTTGGCACCGAATTCGCTGAAAGAATACCTATCAATGTAGTAGCAGAGCCTCGGATCCGTTCGCTACAGGAAAAAAAAAACACACACACACCACACACACACAAAAACGGTGAGTTTTTAAAATTATAAGTGGTCTTTAGTTTCACATTTTTAATGTGCATGTTGGCCTTTAGATTCAAAAGAAAAAGCCCCGGGGAGGTTGCGCTGGCACGGCCTCCCCAGGGTATGTTTTTTTTTTGTGAGGCTTCTCTCTCTCTCTCTCTCTCTCTCTCTCCACTCCCTCTCGAGCCTCCGTCGTCCGACACATAGGAGGCAAGCTTGATGATGGCAGTAAACAGTGGCTCTTTCAGCGGGTCAGCTGTGGTCACAAATCACCGGCATCAGCAATTCAGGGTGCGATTCACGCTCAACAAAACCAAAAAAAGGGCCCTGTGTTGATGGCGATTATAATGGTGGCTTTTTCAGCGGGTCAACAGTGGGTCACAAACACGTCCGCCATCGACGTTAGCCAATTGGGTTCGATTCGCGCTCAACAAGGAAAATGTACTGCGCCGGAAACTAGGGCCTTTTTGAATTTAATACAGCTGATGGCATTGGAAGGTATTGCAGAAGGAGGAGGAGGCAACCACGATGGCGGTGACTCCTGCTATGCCTTCACAGTCGTGCCGGTGTTCAAGGTGAAAGAGGAGAGGGATTGAGATAGCCAAGGCAAACAACGATTCAAAGTGGCTCTCTGTCTCCCATTTTTACGAACGCATGGGCATGATTAGGTTGACGGCTCAGTGCCTCAAGAGATGGTGCAACCTCTCTGTAGACTACAAGAGAATACGAGACTGGCAAACCCTGCCAGAGGCAAACAGCCCTTCTAGCTGATGAGCAATGATGTCAGAAAGGAGAATAGGCTTCCCGGGTGCTTTGACCATGAGGTTTTCAACCTCCTCGATAAATCTCTTGGCATCAAATCTTGCTCTGCTCCTAACATGATCATTTGTTATCTCGAATTCTCTACATTATTATTTAATGCAGATATTATTGAGCTCTTCATTTTTTGGAGCCCATTGAGAGTGGGTCATGTTCCGTGCAATGTCAATTTTTAAGGGTTTGTTGCCAAGTTTCGCTCTAATTTTCACCTCGCTCAGAAAAGGTTGCTTGGTGTTTGGTAAGACTCCCAGTAATTACAATAAAAATAAGAGCTGTTTTGCTAAATTTCAATCATTGGGAGTGTGTGGGAGAGTGTACAGCACCTGGAAACACTCTTGGAAGCTTGGAAAACACCCTTGCAAGCTTGGATACGGAGTTGAGGAGAAAGTGCAAAAATACAGCCAAAGAGGCCTCATGAAGGAGGCGCCTACTTCTAGAGAGAGGGAGGAGTAAGGTGGTGAGTTGTCCACTCTAGGTGTCAGTTAGGTGATTTGTGGTACAAGCTAGAACGGACACATGGCTGGTTACTCCCTTTGTACAAAGGGGATAAGGTCCGAGCGGTGGGCATTGGACTTTTCCCTTTCTACAAGCGAAAAGTACTTCTCCCAAGAAGACTTGTGATCCGCCACACAACATTTCAAGAGATCCAACATGGCTAAATTTGCAGCCTCACTTTTCCCAGTCGTGTGAGGGTGATAAGCTGATAAGAAGTCCAATTTGGTGCCTATGTTATCAAATAAGGCCCCCCAAAAGAGACTTATAGTCCTAGTATCTCTATCCCCCACAATGGACTTCGATATTCCATGATGCTTGAACACTTGTGCAAGATATATTTTAAACATATGCTTAGCTTTGATGGACTTTTTGACCAGCAAGAAGTGACCTTGCTTGCTAAACCTGTCCACAATTGTCCAAATTGCATCATTACCTTGTTGGGTCCGTGGTGGCAAGTCCATAATGAAATCCATTGTAATACTTTCCCATGGTTACGTGATAATAGGCAATGGCTAAAGCAAACCTGGTGCCTTTTGCCTATCAAATTTCACCTTTTGACAAATGATACATGCACGTACATGTGCCTCTATGTCCTTCCGCATACCTGGCCAAAAGAAATCACTCAATCATGTGCGTAGTAGGCATTATGGCTCTACGACCAATATATGGAAGAGCATGACACTCATCCAAAACCTTTTGCCTCATGTCAGACACCACACATAGGTAATTACCTTTCATAAGATAATCCTCTTTGATCACGTAAGAGGCATGTGCATGACCAGCCATCAAATCAGCCCAAATAGTGGCAAAATTAGCATCTGTATGAGTCACGGTGATCGTCTTTCATGATGGAAGTGAAAGAGAACCGTATGCTCTCATACCAATGTTACTTGGTTGAACACAATGCTAATCAATACAATTAAATACACCAAGATTTAATGGACAATATGCTTAGTTCAAGAAGTAATTTACTAAATTGACAAAAAACGCACAATGAGCCGAAACGGCCGACTCCTCCCTCAAATAAGGTATATTGATCTTGGGAGAATCAAGTACACAGTATCATGGGCATTTCTAACCTAATTTCCATACCAATGCATATGAATACAATATTGCAAACAATGTGGTTGTTGGTGTAGACTTGCAACTCACACTATCCTCTCAAGTGCCCATGTTCCCTTCCATCTCCTCTCTATTGTTTCACCAACACATGGTAGCTATAATCCACAAGAGAGCATGTAGGACAAGAGAACACTACATAGGGTATATGATCTTGGAATCCGATTCTTCCCTTCTGCTACTTGCTTTCATATTTAAGCATAAAAGCTTACCAATTGTGAGTAGAGTCGATGATAGCAAGTCTTCACGATGGAAGCACTTTGAGTGTTGAAATCTTCGATTTATCACAATAAAAGTCTTCAAGAGGATAAAGGGAACCCTGGGAAAGCTTCCCCTATGGTTCAACTTGAGAAAGGAAGGCTGAAATTAGGGTTTTCAACAAAAAGATCAAAAATTACGATAAAAATAAGAGTTGTTTGCTGAAATTCAGTCATTCGAAGTGTGTAGGAGAGTGTACAACACCTAGAAACACTCTTGGAAGCTTGGAAAACACCTAGCAAGCTTGGATATGGAGTTGGAAAGAAGAAAGTGTAGAAATACAACCAAAGAGGCCTCATGAATGAGACACCTACTTCTAGAGAGAGGAAAGCGTGAGGTGGTGAGTTGTCAACTCTAGGTGTCAGGTAGGTGCTTTATAGTACACGCTAGAACGGCATAGCTGGTTACTCCCTTTGTACAAAGGGGATAAGGTCCGAGCGATGGGCATTGGATTTTGTCCACCTCGGGACATCAATGTGTGAACACGACTGGTCATAATTTATAATTGAGTTTTGGTCGCCCAAAACTTAATGAAGTGTGTACACACTCACTAGTGCTAATTCTTAAGGCTAGGTTTATGACCAATACTTACCACCTCACATGCCACATAACCATGTTAGTAGACAGTATAGTTTTCGGACGGGCGTCTCCTTACTCGGAACTACACATTGGGCAAGCAAGCATGAAAACATCATGCAATGTCAATTGCAAGCAAGCACATAAAGATGCTATGCAATGCAGCATTGGTATGGACAATCCCCATTCATGAGACTATACCAAAATAAATGTGCTCTAGGCAAGTACATGAGATAGTAGACTCAATGGAACACCAATCCACCAGGCATTTCCGAGCATGTACACAAAGGCACAAGTCCCAACAATGGAAAGCCAATTCCATAGTATCACATGGGTGGCATCAATCCCCAGCATATACAACTGCTATGGACGCCATCCAATGTATATACATGATGAGAAAGCACGGGTGGACCAATTGGGTGGCCAAATGGTGACAAAAGGATACCAAGATTTAGACCATGATCAGCACGTTTGTTGTAAGCCTAGCCTTTCAATTGAAGAAGGTTCCAGATAGAGATTTCCTTGGGTGATGAAGCTTACCTTGAAGTTTGCCCCCTTAACTTATTGAACTGCTCCTTACCAATGTGTGTGTGTGTGCATAACAATGTGTGCGTGCTTTTCATGGACTCAAGCTCATCACCATGCGTTGTACCACCTCTTTCTTCCTTCTCTTCTACCCTTTTGGATACAAAAACTACTTACCAAATCTAACATGCACGCATGCAAAGTTCCATCAATCATTGGTACTAAAGAAGAAAGCAGCTTTGCATATACATGTAGTTTTTACAATCTTACTCCTACAAAAACATTTCTTTTGAAGAATTCAAAGAGCTACCAAACCATTAGATGGTCTTTTCAGCCAATGGATGTCAGTGGACACACCCAAAGCACTCATAATACATTCACCGTGAAAAAATACAAAAAACATCAATCACAAAATAATGCAGAATGGAACCAACATAGTCTCAAATAGTAAACCAACAACGAAAGTAAAACTTCTGCTCGCTTCCCTAGTTCTCATTGCTAAAGGCTTGCACCAACTCAAGTTGTGTAATGGTAAGCACTAGATTGAAAAACAAAAGTACATATACCGTCATAAGACCAAATGAATCTCAACTTACAAATAATTTTAAAAGAAAGAAGAGAATCACCAAAAACAAACGAAATTTAAAAAAAATTAAATTAAAAGACACCCAAGAAAAAAAAATAGCAATAATAACTTGCAAAAATAGACAAATACATAACTAAATTACACACACCCACAAACACAAAAACAAATTCTTTATTGAACCACAACAAAGGAATTTCTAACAATTTAATAACTTATTAGCAAAAACAAACTTTAAATGACTAATTCACTAAAACAAAACAAGTAAAGACAAGAATACAAAAAGTGTGAACTTAACCTCAAAGATTGTCCAATCATGAAGTATCAGATCATCAACTTCATCATGCATAGCATGGACTAGGTGCTACGACATCCCTACTCACATCATCAATGCCCCAAAGTAGGTGCAAGTTAACATATATATATATTTTTTTTGTCCCAACCAAGAGGACACAATTTTTATACAAAGACCAACGAGCTAAGTTTCTAACACTTCTCCAGAGATGAAGGGCAAGACTCAACCATGATGAAGGCTAGCACTTACAACTAGACTAGCAAAAACAAATCACTTTCCTATTAAAGCAATGATTAAGCAAGACTAGAAGCAATGATAAATAACAATGATCTAAACAAAAAATGAGCTTTTAAGCTCCCCATTTTTGTGAAACTTATTACTTATAATCTTAAACATTCCAAAAGCAAAAATCTCAAAGCTATATCTACTTCAATTCAAAAAGCAACGAACTTTGCTTAAAACCTTTTTAAAGCAATAATCCTTTTGCACAAGCAAATTGATGAGTTGGCAAACGTGAGTAATAAAAGCAAAGTTGTTTGAACAAATATGAGAGAATCTGAATAACTGAGAAGAGACACCACCATATTTAGTTATTTTAGAAATATTAAAAGTGAAGTGAGGCATTCTTATGATATTTAAGTTGGAATACTCGGGTTGTCAACATTTATCATATATATCTACATCTAAACCAACACAAGGTTGAGAAATCTTAAGGTCCAAAAAAGAACAATGGTCATTATTTGCAGTGCAGTTAAGTTCACAAAACTCTTTGGGATAAATTCCTCCACCTAGAGAGGTAGTACATGCAACAAGATAAGTGTAAATATGTTTGCAGACCTCTGGTCCCTTGTTTCAGCATTAAAGATACTAACTTCATTAGGCATCACTATATTAGCTTCCAAGGTAGTTGCCCCATCTCTGCAGCCTTCGGTCAAATAGACTCAATCTCCAAAACATACCCTCACCAGGTTGCTCTTAGGTGCAAAATATTCACAAATCAAGATAAACGATAGCCAATGAACAACATCCTACAAGATAGATCGCCCTTATTGGTCAATGAAGCTTTTTCCTATAGTAAGCAATGTTCAACCATCTAGAGAAGGCGAAAACGTTTCGTGCTTTACTTTGTGCAAAGACATCAATATTTGATACAGCCAAACCGTTTGTAAAACCACTACCATTAGTTTCCACCACCTGCAACAAAAGCCAAGTGACTAAATTTTGGCACAACATATATTAGTCGTAGAAAATGTGCTAGGAATGAATGCTCCCTTGGGATGTAGGAACACCCTTCCCTCATGTACCAAAGACCCAACCGCTACTGTTATACACAATTTGCTCAAATGGTGTGGCATCAAGTTTGCGTTCCTCTCACTAAAAGATAAGATTAGCATCTTGGCAATTAAAATTGATGAGCAGCGAACTCCTAATGCCGAAACATCTTGCAGGCCAGTGCCCATATAGGGTATAGTAGCTCATACAACTCATACACTGAGTATATACTGCTACGTATACTCCCTTGGGATGTAAGAACACCCTTTCCTTCATGTACCAAAGACCCAACCGCTACTGTTATACACAAAATTGCTCAAATGGTGTGGCATCAAGTCTGTGCTCCTCTCACTAAAAGAAAAGATTAGCATCTCAACACTTCAACTTGACGAGCAGTGACCAACTCCTAATGCCGACACATCTTGTAAGCCAATACCCATGAAGGGTATAGTAGCTCATGCAACTCATACACTGAGCACCGGTCTGGTCTCGAGGTCTTTAGCAGGTACAGTGTAATTACCACTTCTGAAGCTAAGTGGGAAGTGTCTTTAACTTTCCCTTTTTAAGCTGTGATCATTCTTAGGTGAGGGGCCAAACCCAAAGGTTATGCTCACATAATCTTCAAAGTGAATGGGAATAGGAATGGTGTGAATAAAGAGCAGGTGAGTAACCTTTCTGATAGATCTCTTCCTCATGGAAGGCTTCAGCCACAAGTTTGAAAACAAATGGTTGTTCATGAGTTTAAGTCTGCGTAATCGAAGCGGAGGAGTTACCTTCAACAACAATCTTTGCATTACTTCCAGCAATTGAAATCCAAGTCAAGGGGCACATGAAACATTCTTGCATGGAAAAAAAAAAAAAAACCAGTATCATCATTGCCTTCAAAGAGACTCCGTGAAACCGGCCTCTGGTAGAAACCAAAGTGCGGTAGACTAGCAGTCACCCTTCCACTTGTAGTCCAGATATAAAAACAAATGTGATTGGAGCTAGAGTGCCCCAAATCTAAAATAAAACCGACACCTGTTGGCCCCAAAGCTTGGCGCCCCTTGCGGTATTTCTTTATTCAATTTCAAAAATATGTAAGGCTGAGTACAACAAAACCAGCCAAGAGAATACACCTGTATGTCCAATCTGGCAGTCCACAATACCTCTTAGCACAGAGGATTCACACACACAGATCTGTGTCTCAAAGCAACACTCTGTGCTTCCCTCTGATCAGCCAAGACCATTCGGCAGGACAGCCTTGAACATACATCTCGCATACCTCATGCACATGATTCCACAACTCAGCACAAACATACATTCACTGTCCAATCTCTGTTTCCACCCTTTTCAATCTACCATACCCCTCCTCTCACAAGGGGCCAGATAGCACAAATCTGCAGCAGACATAAGCCAATGGAAAGAAAGATAGATGAACAAATTCAGAGCTTACCAAGTCAGCACGTGGTTCTGCACCCGTGGAACAGTTCGTACCAGTCTGCACTTGACAACGACTATCTGTACTGTTTCCCCTGCAACCACTTGACTATCGCACCAACCAAGCTCTGGAAAAGCTCTGTTTGCAACTGTAGGTGCTGTACCTGCCTGTACAGACCAGTAATTTAGTACTGTTCCTGTCCGTACAGCCTGTACCAGCAGTCCACGTGGCAACTGTACCTGCCTGCGCTGCCTGAAACCGGCCTCTGTACCCGACTGTACCAGCTGGTACAGTTCTATACATGCAGCCAGTCGCCTGTCAGCAGTCGTACAGCTGCTTGTACCTGCTGTCCGTAAGACTTTACCTGCAGCACAGCTTCTGTCAGAACCCACAGCACCTGTACCTGCTCAGCTTGTCAGCGCCGCCTGTACCAGCAGAAGAATCTGCAGCAGCCGTACTGCTGTACTTGCTGTACGGCCTGCACACGTAGACTGTACGGCCAACTTTGCACAGAAATCAGCAGCAAAAACCACAGCCAGCAGTCGACCAGCTTCCCCTTTCTCTTCCACGCTTGTTTCTTGCACGACTCCCCAAAAGCTAGAGAGAGAGAGAGGTGAGAGAGGCATGCAACTCCAAAAGTGGAGTGGCCTCTCCCCAAAAATGTCCTAGGGCCCCAACTTTAATAAACATTAAAGTTCCCTAGGGGCCACTTAGGCCTAGGGGCAACCATCAATAAAACATTAAAAACATTAATGTCTTGGTCCACCCTTTCACATCTTAAGTGTCCACACATCATTTCATTTGTCCGGGCACCCCAAATGTGAATCTTTTAATATTTTTGCTCAGCAACCACCATGCCCACACTTGTGCTGTTCCATTTTCACAGGGCCATGACATACCCCCCTCTTGAAAAATGGCAAGCGTCCTCCATTGCATTCTAGTGATACAGCAAAATATCCAAAGTGAAATATACAATATGGCAAGATCAGCGTCCCAATCTCTCTAAGCCATGCACATGTATCAACATACACTGCAAACCAATGGCATAGTAGTAGTCCAAGTTGTATACCACTGTGAACCATACACAGCCACAACATCCAATGTGACTAGTACACATATATCATAGAAGTCCCATAAACAGATGTACTGTCAGCCATCAGTACCTTCGGGTGAGATAAAAACTGCACCAAGCGACCTCTAGATGTCATCTGAGCCTGTCTGTAACAAGGGAGTGGAGGTGCTACCCCCCTCTTGAGCATCAGGCAATGCTCCACACCCATGCTCTGCTGAACCTGAATGAGCCACAACAAGAGTCGACTTTAACTCAAAGGCATCAAGATAAATCTGCAAAACCTGAGGTGAATCTGTTAAGTCACCTTCCTCCATCCACTTCGCATCCATCGGTGAATAGTTCTTGAACTTCACAAGATAGCGACGGGAAACTTTACCTCGTACCTTTCTTTCCTTATGTGCCATTATCTGCTCTGGAATAAGAACCTCATCAAGTTCCTCAACTTCCGGCTGAGCCTCATCTGATACATCCTCAGGCACATCCCCACGGAAAGGTCTAAGGAGACTCACGTGAAATGCATTGTGAATCTTCCAGTGATCTAGTAGCTTCAAGCGATAGGCTACCTCACCAATCTTTTCCAATACCTGAAAAGGCCCATAATAACGCATGCTCAGCTTAGGGAATAAGCGCTCTTTACCCTTCATCTGCTTGAGCCTAGCCTTTTCAAATCGCAAAAGAACCCAATCACCTAATGCAAACTCTAATGCACGTCTGTGACGATCTGCCGCTTTCTTTTGCTTCTGCTGAGTTTTCTAGAGTGCTAACTTAACTCTCCGATAAGCTTCATCCATGCTTTCCACATACTGATCAGCCTCAAAGATCTTGTCCTTTGTGTGCAAAACGGGTGGTACCTTCTTTCCCCCTTCCACAATCTCAAAAGGCGCCTTGCCCGTCGAGGTATGTACGGTGTTGTTATATGCAAACTCCACCAAAGGAAGATACTTTTCCCATTGTTGCTTGTGCTCTGACACATAACACTTAAGAAGATCTAACACTGTAGAGTTAGCTTCTTCCGATTGACCATCTATTTGTGGATGAAATGACGATGAAAACTTGAGAGTTGTACCCATGTTGTCAAACAACCCTCTCCAGAATAAACTCGTCATCCGTGGATTACGGTCACTAATGATAGACGTAGGCAAGCCATGATACTTGAAGATGTTCGCCATGAACAACTTCACCATATGATCCACTTTGATCGTCTTACACACAGGAATGAAATGAGCCTGCTTACTGAACCTGCATATGATAGTCCAAATGCCATCATTGCTCGTTTGTGTCCGTGGAAGATCAAATATAAAATCCATGGCAATGCTCTCCCAAGGTCTATCTGGAATAGGTAAAGGCTGTAGTAACCCTGGTGTCTTTTGACGGTCAAACTTTACCTTCTGACATACGATGCATTGCCTGACAAAGGCATCAACATCTCTTCTCAAGGTTCGCCAATAAAAGAAAGTCTCCACTGCTTTTACCATGGCGTCAATACCTCTATGACCTGCGTACGGAGGAGCATGACTTTCAATCATAACCTTGAGTCGCAATGGCCTGGTAACACACAGTCTGCCATGCATCAATAAAAATCCATCTCTGAGAGTGTAATGCTCATGCCGCTGACCCTCAAACATCTAATCATACAACCTGCCAAAGTCCTCATCATGGGCATACTGCTCTTTCATTTCATCAATCTCATGATGATAAGCAAGTGAAACTGCAGAGACCTGTGGCTTGCGTGACAAAGCATCTGCCACAACATTCTTTTTGCCTTCCACATGCACAATCTGGAAGTGAAACATAGCCAAAAAAATTGCCCATCGCATATGCTTCTCCGAAAGCTTAGTCTGCGTGAGGAAATAACGCAAGGTTTGATGATCTGTCTGCACAGTGAAATCAGCCCCAAGCAAATAGTGTTTCCATGTAGAAAGAGCATGAATTACAGCCAACATCTCTTTCTCATAAACCTGTAAATGCTTCTCGGCATCCTGCAATATTCTACTCTCATAGGCTATCACATGTCCTTCCTGCATGAGAATTGCCCCAATGCTACTTCCACATGCATCACACTGGACAACAAAAGCCTTTCGGAGGTCCGGTAATACCAATACTGGATCCAAAGCAAGCTTTTCTTTAAGCTTTTTGAAGGCTGTAATTTCCCGATCAACCCATCTAAACGGAGTTACCTTCTTTGTTAAGGCATGAAGGGGCGAAGCAATTTCAGCAAAGTACCGTATGTACCGCCTGTAATAGGAACACAATCCCAAAAAGCTGCGTACATCATGCACGGTCCTCAAATCTGGCCAATTAAGAATTGCTTCCACCTTCGTTGGATCCATACGGACTCCATGCTTAGACACAATATGCCCCAAGAAGTGTATTTCTTGCAAGAAAAACTCACTCTTCTTGCCATTAATAACCAGCCTATGGCTCCTGAGTTCTGCAAACACAATGGCCAAACGCCGTCTATGCTCTTCCTCAGTTTGCGAATGCACAATCATATCATCAAAGAATGTGCACACAAACGCTCTATGAGGCCTAAAAATCCTGTCCATCATTCTGTTAAATGTGGCAGGTGCATTTGTCAAACCAAAGGGCATAACCAAGAACTCATACAATCCAAACGTGGTTCGGAATGCTGTCTTATGCACATCCTCGGGTCTAATACGTATCTGATGGTACCCGCTTTTCAAGTCAATGCGACTAAAAACTGTGGAGCCCTGTAAGCGGTCCAAAATGTCATCGATCCTCGGAATGGGGAATCGATTCTTGATGGTATTCTTGTTCAGCGCCCTGTAATCAATACACATGCACCAAGAACCATCCTTCTTTTGCACTAAGAGTACAGGTGAGCAAAAGGGTGATGAGCTAGGCTGTATCAACCCTTTATTCAAAAGCTCCTGCACCTGACTCATAATTTCTTCTTGTTGGGCTGTACTAACACGGTATGACGGTCTATTCGGTGGAGTACTACCAGGAATTAGATCAATGGCATGATCTTCTGGCCTCTCCGGAGGAAGTTCCCCTGGCAATGACTCGGAAAAACAATCTTGGAACCCACATAAGAAATCAGTCCTGTCCTTATCTAACATAGACAAATTAGACTTAGACTCATTATCTTGTGCATCCTTTACATAAATCAAGTACGCAGAAAGATGCTTTTTCATTACTGATGAAATTGCCGAAGCGGATACAATAGCAACAGATTTCCCTTTGAGTTTTACATCCAAAACATGTTCTTTCCCTCTATGAGTCAGAGTGATCTTCCTATTGTATGTATCCACCACCGCATGTACTCTGTGGCACCATGGCATTCCCAACAAAGCATCACAGCCATCCAGAGGCATGATGAAAAACTCTTCGCTGTCTACATAACCCTGCAAATGAAGCCTGAGCTTCCCAATGATAGGAGTAACGGGTTCTGCATACCCTGGACAAGCCATGTTAGCCTCATATAACCGCCCCATCTCCTCTGCACGAATCCCCAATCGGCCAGCCAAATCCGGTGAAATAAAGTTGGCTCTAGCACCTGTGTCAAAGAATATCAAGGCATTCTGATCTCTCACTTTGCCCCATGCCCTGCACAACTCTGTCTCTTCACCACTGGATGTTCCCCCACAAGATCAGGAACTAACCCTGCAGAAGGTTTTGGTTTCTTTGACTTGGGCTCTCCTTTATTGTCAGAGTCCTTTTGGGACTTTCTCTTGGGACAATTAAATGACATATGTCCCTCTTCTGTACAGTAAAAACATTTCCGAACAAAAGTCACTGGGAGTAAAGCTTCCCAAAACTTCTTATTATAATCTTCCAAATTTTCACATTTTGAAGCATCCAACTTGTGCCATGCAGTCATAACATCCACCTCAAATGTAGATGTGAGCCATACGGAAGAGAAAACCTGTTTAAATTGTACCCAAGTAGTGGGTGCTATGCCCTGCAGAAGAAGAGTAGACCACCACTGCAAAGCATTGCCTTTGAGAAAAGTGGCAGCTTTCCTCACTTTAGAGGACTCTGTGTAATTCCCACCAGAAAAAGCAGCATCAAACTCCTTTAAAATGGTAAGTGCTTTTAATTTATCTTTGGCTCCACTGAATGTATCAAACTTCACAGCAGCTCCCCCTTCCTTATAATCTTTCGCCTTACCCATAGGCGTTAGATTATCATATGGAAGTGGCTTCGCAAGATTGCTGCCCCCAAAATTCATGCCCATCATAGGGTCAACATTACCCATTCCCACACTTGGCATGCCATACATGAACCGGAGAATTAGGGTTAGAGTTCATGTGGGAGACATACACAGAGAAACAAGGGAGAGAGAGAGAGAGAGAGAGTTGTGGGGATAAGTCAACTCACCAAGATGAGTGTGTGACTCCCCTATCACATGTATATTGCACTAGTACACAGTGCACTTAGTACATTAAAAGTACTAAGTGTACAATGTACTATAACTTATGGGCTTGTACACACTATAAGGGTGGGCATTATGCCTTTACCCCAACAACCTCCCACTTAAAGGCAAAGTGCCCTTAAGTAAAGGAAAAGAAAAATCAGCATGTACATGATAATATACAAGGCCATATCAAGGCTGAAACTGGCCTCATCCAATGCCCATCAAGTGTCTGCAATGAGCAAACCGCTCCGGAGGCAAACTCTTTGTCAACAGATCAGCCGGGTTGTCATCCGTATGAATCTTTACAAGCTGAATTTGCTTGTTCTCTATCACCTCTCTGATGAAGTGATACTTTACATCCACATGCTTTGTCTTTGCATGAAAGACAGGGTTCTTTGCCAACTGGATGGCACTCTGACTGTCACAATGCAACAATGGAATATCCCCTGTATAACCCAAATCAACCACTAACTGAGATAGCCATAATGCCTCCTTGCAAGCCTCTGTGGCTGCAATATACTCGGCCTCTGTAGTAGATAAGGCAATGCACTTCTGCATCCTGGATATCCATGACACAGCACCTCCTGTGAATGTAAACACATAACCGGTAGTAGACTTCCGGTTATCTGGATGACCGGCATAATCCGAATCCGTGTAACCATGCACTAATGCATCCTGTTTGCCAAAGCAAATGCACATATCCTGTGTGCCCTTCAGGTATCTCATGACACCTTTCACTGCTTCCCAATGCTTCTTGCCAGGGTTGGCCATGTATCTAGAAACCACTCCCACTGCAAATGCAATGTCCGGCCTAGTAGCAACCATGGCATGCATGAGACTGCCACAAGCTGAAGCATACGGAATCTTGGCCATATCAGCCCTGCCACTATCTGACTGTGGGCTGTCCATAGCACTGAGTTTCACATATGGAGGCAAAGGAGTACTAGTCTTCTTCCCCCCGTCCATATTGAACCTCTGCAAAACTTTGCCAATGTATTCCTTCTGAGACAAATACAACACATGCTGATTTCTGTCCCGAAGTATCCGCATACCCAAAATGTGATTTGCATCACCCAAATCCTTCATATCAAATGTTTGATGCAGCCTCTGCTTCAAGGTATCCATCTCCTTACGAGATTTCCCGGCAATCAACATATCATCAACATACAAGATGAGGATCAATAGACTCCCATCCAAAGCTTTCTTGGTGTATAAGCAGTGATCTATGTCACTTCTCCTGAATTTCTGGGATTTCATGAATGTATCAAATTTATGATACCATTCCCTTGGTGCCTGTTTGAGCCCATAAAGACTCTTTTTCAGCTTGCATACAAGCTTCTCCTTTCCACTCACTGCATAACCCTCTGGCTGCTGCATATATATCTCCTCATGGAGATCACCGTGAAGAAAAGCAGTCTTCACATCCATCTGAATCAAGTCCAGATCATCATGTGCAACCAAAGCTAACACAGCTCTAAGTGTGGTCATTTTGACCACTGGAGAGAAGATCTCATCAAAGTCCACACCATATTCCTGCTTGAAGCCCTTAGCCACTAACCTGGCTTTGTATCTTGGCTTTGCATCAGGTGCAACTTTGAGCCTGTAAACCCAATTGCATGGCAAAACCTTCTTGCCTGCAGGCAAATGCACCAACTTCCATGTTCCATTTTTGTGCAGAGAATCCATCTCTGACTTCATGGCACGCTCCCAAAGAGCCTTGTCTGCCCTCTGTAAAGCCTCCTTATAACATGAGGGCTCCCCACAGTCAGTGAGCATCAAGTAGTCAACCCCTGGAACAAACCTGTCAGGGGCTCTGGAGGGTCTTGTGGACCTCCGTACCCAATGACCATCATTTGCAGGTTGCTGTCCAGCCTGCATATCACCTATTGGTGGCTCCTGTTCCATGCCATAAGGCTGAAATATCATGCCCGGTATCTCCTCTAACTGTGGTATATCCATAGGGATATCTTCTGCCATCTCTGGCTGTCCATTTGGACCATTTTCAGCACCATTTAAGGGCTGGTTTTGCTGCTGTAATGGCTGATTTACAGCCCTTGGTTGTCCATGATGTCCATCATCATCAAAGATGACTCTGCCAGGTTCTTGTTGCCTTCCAGGCTCCTTATACATGCATGTTTCATCAAAAATGACATCATTGCTGCGTATAATCTTTCTATTCACGGGATCCCAAAGTCTATACCCCATTTCACCTTTGTCACCATATCCTAGGAATATGCATTTGTGAGACTTGGGATCAAGTTTGGTGCGCATTTCCCTGCGTATGTGCACGTATGCAACGCAACCAAACACTCTCAAGTGCTTGTATGACGGAGGCTTCCCTGTCCATACTTCTTCTGGCACTTTCCCACCAAGCCTCGTGTTAGGTGACCTGTTTATAAGATGAACGGCTATCATAACAGCTTCAGCCCAAAAACCATGAGGTAACGCAGCATGTGACAACATAGAACGGACCTTCTCCTGAATGGTCCTGTTCATCCTCTCTGCTGTCCCGTTTTGTGGAGGATCATAAGGAGTAGAGAGCTCCCTCTTGATGCCTTTAGCATCACAAAAGTCCTGAAACTGTTTGGACATATACTCTCCACCATTGTTGGAACGCAAAGCCTTCAGTGTTTTGCCAGTTTGATTCTCAACATGAGCAACAAACTTCTGAAACACTGAGAATGTATCACTCTTCAAACGAAGAGGATAGACCCACACCTTGCGTGTGGCATCATCAATAAATGACACAAAGTATTTTGCCCCTCCCAAAGAAAGCTGAGGCATCTCACATACATCTGTATGCACAAGCTCTAACTGAGCATCTTTCTGTCCAAGTGCTTTCTTGTGGGGGCACTGGAGTTGCCTGCCATATATACAATGCTCACAAAACTGAAAACTTGAAAACTTTAGAGAAGGCAAGTAACCCAAACGAGACAATTGCTCCATTCCTTTGACACTCATGTGTCCCAACCGGCTATGCCACATAGAGATTTCCGGCAGCTCGGTTGCATTTACATTAGCATGGTGACAAACACCTGCATGCATAAAGTAAAGTGTGTCCACCTTAGAGCCTCTGGCAACAACCAGTGATCCCTTACTAATTTTCCACTTTCCACGACCAAATGTGGTAACATAATCAGCATCATCAAGCTGTCTAGTAGAAAGCAGATTCTTCTTGATCTCAGGCACATGCCTGACATCATGGAGCATAAGCTGTGAGCCATCTGAAAACACAAGCCTCACATCACCTCTGCCAAGAATCTTGCATGCATGGTTATCACCCAAATAAACCACTCCTTCATTGCCAGCAGTATACCTGACAAACAAGTCTCTGCAACCTGTGACATGAAAGGAGGCACCTGAATCAATGATCCATGAGTGCATACCATGACCACCTGTAAGAAGTGAATGGGCATCAAGTGAAGACGTAAATAGGACCTCATCCTCACTGTCACCCATTGATTTCTTCAATCTTGACTCCACTTTTGCCCTTTGGCTTTACATCTTTGGCTTCATCTTTGTCTTTGTCTTTGCCTTTTCCCTTTTCCTTTTGATCATTTTTCCATTTGTAGCATTGCTTTTTAATGTGTCCCTTCTTGCCACAATAATGGCATTCCAAGTCCTTTTTGGAGCGGGACTTGCTCCTTCCCCGTTCTTGGCTTTTACCCCTTTGCTGGGATCTCCCACGTGCATTCATTACATTGGACTTTCCAACAGAGTTGTTTTTCCTGTTCATCTCTTCTTGAAGAAGAGCACCCTCAACATCTGCATATGACAGCATAGCATCGAATTGCTAGTGGCTGTCCTGAATGTGTCCCAACTCTCTGGCAAAGTGCATAAGAGAAAAGTGGCTTTGAACTCATCGTCCATTGCCAACTTTTGATTAATGACCTGGTTGACAATACCATTAAACTCATTTAGATGGGCTGTCATAGACGCCCCTTCCTTCATCTGAAGACCTATGAGTTTCTTCAACCACTACACTTTGCTTGAGGCACTTTGCTGGGCATACAAGTCCTACAATCTCTGCCACATTCCCCAAGCTGTCTTCTCTTCACGAATGCTGAAAAGTAATGAGTCTGACACAGACAACACGATAGTAGATCTTGCCAGCTCATCCATATCTTCCCACTCTTCAGCAGTAAGAGAAGCGGGCATTACACCCCTTTCTTTGATAGGCTTGTGCTGCTTCTTCTGGAGCAACACATTATAGCACTGGGTTTGCCAAATATCATAGTTATGTGAGCCTTCAAGCTTCTTGATGTGAAGCAATGAAGAGCTCTCACCTCTGGTTGCCATAGCAATATGCAATCTGTCAATGCCTGACTCCCTGCAAAATGTGCAAACACTGCACCAAAAGCACACAAAGTGCTCACAGTTGTTCTCCCAAGCTTTATCTCCCACTGCGGAAGCACAAATGCAACTCTACTCCCACTGTATGTGATGAAATCACCAAAATCTGGTTGCTGCAGATTTAGGACAGCACCTTAAATGTGCTCTGTTGCCCTTCCAAAGTACTGTACAGCAGTACTAAGTGCTCACCAACGATGTACCAAACCTGTACCGACAAGTACAGCAGCTGAAATTGAACCTTTTCCTCACTCAAATCAGTGTTCAGCCATGCCAAAACTTGCACAAAGCTGTGCCAAATCTGTACCAACAGGTACAGTAGCAATAAATGCTCTCCTGGCTCTCCAAATGAGTGAAAATCAGACTTTTACAGTCCCGAACACTGCATACAACAGTTCCGAACAGAAATTGGGCAAAAGCCCCTTGACTGCAAGCTGATTTCTGAGGATTCAAGGCGTAAAAGTCTTGCCTGCTGCTTTGCCAAGCTCAACAAGCATAAAATCTTGAAAAGCCCCTTGATTTAAGATCAATTTCTGATCATACATGGTACATTAACGCACATGAAGGCATCCAGAGTCTTTGCGATGCTTCCCCCTGGCCACATATACATCCAATACATGAAAGCCCCTTGATTTACAGGCACATTGAGTGCTTGTCAGGCATCAACACATTGCCCAAAGCATCAAATGCGATTGCCTGCATGCAAATCAATCCAATCGGCACAAAAGCCCCTTGATTTGCACTGCAATTTGCTGCAATTTTGCCCGAATGTGCGATTTCTCACATCATACAGCATGTATGACTGCTTAATTGCACAATTACATCAAAAGCCCCAAATTTCGACAACCAATTTCCTGCAAATTGATCCTGATTGTGACCAATGTCACCCAATTTTGCCAATTTTGCTCAAAAATTGAGCAATTCGACACCTGTACCTGCTCAATTGATTGAATTGATAAGAAATTCCCAAAATTGAAGGCAAATACCTCTTAATTTTTGAATTTCTCTTAGATTTGCAGGCTGAATTTCTTTGTGTTGATGCTGTTGCAGAAAGGGGGGGGGGGGGGGGGGGGGGGCACTTCTTGTTGATGTTGATGCTGTTGCTCCTGCTTGTTGCTGTGGATTCGATTCTGTCCACAGGAGGCTTTGCTCCCACCCAGGACCATACGAGAGCTGTGAGCTATGGCGTCTACCTTGACATTCACTCCATCAGGCCTCGTGACACCTCTCAAAGAGTTGGCTCTGCCCACGCAGGTTCAAATCATGCAGCTGTCGCCATTTCCTGCAAGTCTTCTTTCACGAGCTCTTCTCGTCTGTCCTCGTTGCCGATAGTGAACAAGGGCCACGTTGGAGTCGACCAGTGATAGTGATTACGCCTGCTGCCTACGCCCAGCGGCCAGCGCTTCTACAATTGAATTCGCCCAGCGATAGTGATTACGCCTGCTGCCTACGCCCAGCGGGGCCAGCGCTTCTACAGCTGAATTCGCCCAGCGATAGTGATTACGCCTGCTGCCTGTTGTATTGACGCCCGCCTCCGACTTCGCCTAGTAGCCAGCCGACGACCAAAGCCTTGCTGCCTTCGCCGTTTCTGCTTGGCTGTTGGCTACCTGCGCTGCAGCCTGGGCTTCGCTAGTACACGCACCACAGCTACTCCTCATGGGAGGGGGTGACGCGGGCTCTCTCCTCCTCCTCGCCGGATACCTCAGCTTCCAGGCTTTTAAGAAAAGGATCCAACTCCTACATAGCGTTTCTGCTCGAAACAATTCTGTCAATGGCCTTGACTTGGGTGATGGGGCAGCGCTATCTGGCCACAGTGCAGCAACGTAAGCAGGCTGTTGACGGGTGGACTGCAATGAAACTTGTTGGAAGGAAACTGCACATGCAGAGAGCTGCAGGCTGGCTCTGATACCAGTTGAACGGGAGAATTAGGGTTAGAGTTCATGTGGGAGACATACACAGAGAAACAAGGGAGAGAGAGAGAGAGAGAGTTGTGGGGTCAACTCACCAAGATGAGTGTGTGACTCCCCTATCACACATGTATATTGCACTAGTACACATAGTGCACTTAGTACATTAAAAGTACTAAGTGTACAATGTACTATAACTTATGGGCTTGTACACACTATAAGGGTGGGCATTATGCCTTTACGCCAACAATACATTCCAGCCATGTTTCCAAACATTCCGTTATGCATACCTGGCTGCATACCACCATACATATTCGCTTGCATTCCATGTTGCATGCTCCCAAACATATTGCCTTGCATTCCGGACTGCATACCACCATACATATTCCCCTGCATACCAGGCTGAAAATTAGCTCCAAAAGGCCCTGGCATACCCATGCCTCCCTGAGGATAACCCCCAGTCATAGATTGAAACACAGAGCCACCACCAAAATAACTTGGATGCATAGTGTGCTGAGGAATAGATGGTTGTCCAAAGAAGGAACTCTGAGAGTTAGCACCATTAGCATGCTGCATGTTCGGAAACTGTCCAAAAGATGGATCCTGTGGGATGGCACCACTATGACCCTGAGAAAGGTTCTTAGAACGCACCTTCTTCTTCTTCTTTTCGGGCTCTGTACGGGATCTCATAAATTCAGCAAACTTCTCACTTTGTGTGAGCTGCATAAACACATCCATAACACTAGCCAAACGATCTTTAAACCGAGCATCATCATCCTCTTTACCAAGTACATCTTCTGGCTGTGTTACATCCTCATAATGCTCATCATCTGTAGCCTGTTCTCCTGCAAAAATATCCTCAGATGCATTTCTCTCAGGAGAGGTCTCTTGCTCTTCCTCTTCATGATAAAAGCACTCATCTTCTGTATCAGACATGTTGCTGAATTTTTCAGCGATGACTTTCCTCGAGTCAACCACGAGCTCACCCCCTTAAGAAAGTTGATGATTGGTCCCGGCAACGGAACCTTGAAACCGGCCTCTGGTAGAAACCAAAGTGCGGTAGACTAGCAGTCACCCTTCCACTTGTGGTCCAGATATAAAAACAAATGTGATTGGAGCTAGAGTGCCCCAAATCTAAAATAAAACCGACACCTGTTGGCCCCAAAGCTTGGCGCCCCTTGCGGTATTTCTTTATTCAATTTCAAAAATATGTAAGGCTGAGTACAACAAAACCAGCCAAGAGAATACACCTGTATGTCCAATCTGGCAGCCCACAATACCTCTTAGCACAGAGGATTCACACACACAGATCTGTGTCTCAAAGCAACACTCTGTGCTTCCCTCTGATCAGCCAAGACCATTCAGCAGGACAGCCTTGAGCATACATCTGGCATACCTCATGCACATGATTCCACAACTCAGCACAAACATACATTCACTGTCCAATCTCTGTTTCCACCCTTTTCAATTTGCCATACCCCTCCTCTCACAAGGGGCCAGATAGCACAAATCTGCAGCAGACATAAGCCAATGGAAAGAAAGATAGATGAACAAATTCAGAGCTTACCAAGTCAGCACATGGTTCTGCACTCGTGGAACAGTTCGTACCAGTCTGCACTTGACAACGACTGTCTGTACTGCTTCCCCTGCAACCACTTGACTATCGCACCAACCAAGCTCTGGAAAAGCTCTGTTTGCAACTGTAGGTGCTGTACCTGCCTGTACAGACCAGCAATTCAGTACTGTTCCGTCCGTACAGCCTGTACCAGCAGTCCACGTGGCAGCTGTACTTGCCTGCGTTGCCTGAAACCGGCCTCTGTACCCGACTGTACCAACTGGTACAGTTCTGTACCTGCAGCCAGTCGCCTGTCAGCAGTCGTACAGCTGCTTGTACCTGCTGTCCGTACGACTGTACCTGCAGCACAGCTTCTGTCAGAACCCACAGCACCTGTACCTGCTTAGCCTGTCAGCGCCGCCTGTACCAACAGAAGAATCTGCAACAGTCGTACTGCTGTACTTGCTGTACGGCCTGCACGCGTAGACTGTACGGCCAACTTTGCACAAAAATCAGCAGCAAAAACCACAGCCAACAGTCGACCAGCTTCCCCTTTCTCTTCCACGCTTGTTTCTTGCACGACTCCCCAAAAGCTAGAGAGAGAGAGAGGTGAGAGAGGCATGCAACTCCAAAAGTGGAGTGGCCTCTCCCCAAAAATGTCCTAGGGCCCCAACTTTAATAAACATTAAAGTTCCCTAGGGGCCACTAAGGCCTAGGGGCAACCATCAATAAAACATTAAAAACATTAATGTCTTGGTCCCCCCTTTCACATCTGAAGTGTCCACACATCATTTCATTTGTCCGGGCACCCCAAATGTGAATCTTTTAATATTTTTGCTCAGCAACCACCATGCCCACACTTGTGCTGTTCCATTTTCACACGGCCATGACACTCCGTGCTCCACAGACAAGTGAAACACCCACCCAAGAAATCCACCAAGTGTCCAATAGCCTTGTGGAGGTGTCCATACCCAAAATGATAATTTTATGAGCCTGTTCAACTAAGGATCGTAGTCCAACTGGTTAAGCCTTTCACTTTGATAGGTTGAGGTATGGAGATCGAATCCCACAAAGGCCATGTGCCCCAATTGTCCATACTGGGCGAGTTTCTAAGGCCCATGACGACACCCCTCAAGTGATCCATGTGCAATGCCCCTTCCACATGAAATGGCCTAAGACAGCAACAGTGACTTGCAGAAGTCAAGATTCTGAGAAGACATTGTGCCCTCATGCTTGATTCAGAGACTTAAAAAAGAGTGATAGAGACCATATGCCTCACGTCAAGTCAAATGTCCTAAGACAGCCTCAGCGACATGCAGCAAAGATTCGGAAGTGACATTTTGCTACCCCATGCCATACTTGATCTAGAGACTTTGCAAAAGCACATAAGCAAAGCCTTTATGGTTACATTTAGATGATGTTGCCTCCTCATGTGTCTACAATGGCTTCTTCACTCATCTCATGTAATCATCACACAATCAGTCCACATATCTAGGAATGTGTACCTTTGTGTTCAGTTCTTTAATTCTTTTCATGCCAACTTTTTAACCCCTTGATTAGTCGTTGCAATTTGTTCAGTTTACATGATTTGATCACATGACCAGGCTATGGGAAGAATTAGGGTTAGAGTTGTCAGAGCCAACAGGGAGAGAAAGAAAAGACAGAAAGTCTTCAAAAGACCCAGTGGGTCTGCGAGACCAAAAGTGATACAATAGTGTCCATGTAATCTCATCATGGTGCTTATGTGACTATCTCAATGGCGGCTGAGTATTTAAAAGGAAAACGAGAAGCCTAGGATGAAGTTCACCAATGGATGAAAAATCAACACAAGCCATTAGGAGATCAAATGAGACTCACCATGAACCCAAGGAAAACCACTAAAGATATATAAATAGGTACTTGGCAGTATAGTCGATAAGTACTTTAAAGGTGATGATATGAATGCCACCATTACAATTAAGCTAGCTATGAGCTGGGAATGTCAAATCCGAGCCATATGATGCCAAGTGGACCATCATCATCATACAACCTATGAAGCTAACCTCCTGGTAGAAGGAGGAGGCCGTCCAAGATATTGAGCATGGGATTAGCTTGTAGAATGCTCTGCAGATCCGCCGGGCGTGGGAAGGTGGCTCTATGCCTCTCCAAGGTCTCCTCAAGCTGGGGCTGATGTCTGTGTTGCGGGTGAGGTCCAAGGAGTCTGGGGTGTTGGGCTCGCTGTAGTGCCGAGGCCCGGTCTAGAGACACCCCAGAGTGGAGTCTAGTAGGGGGTCCGGCACTCGAGAATGTGTGGCTCGATGAGGCTGTGGGTATGTCATCCATGGCTGGTGGGGCGTCGTCTCGTGGTCGGAAGAACTGAGTGATGGTTGCCTGGAGCCAAGGTGGATGTCTCCCATGGGATCTCGACTCCCTAATCAGTGAGTCTCTATGGCGATGAAGCTCTAGTAGGAAGAGGCCCAGGCACCACTGATCTAGGTAATCCATGATCTCATTGTCAGCATAGTATAGTTCTAGAAAGTCTAGATTTCAGTCTATCATGGTTCTAGGGTGTCTAGGATGCATGTAGAAGCTTAGGTTTAGGGTTTCGGGACTGATTATAGAAAAAAAACAACAAGCGTTTTTCAATGGCAACCATACAGGATATTTTCACTTTGATGAAAAGGCAAAGTGAAGCTAATTGGGCAATGTTTGAACGGCAATCCCAGGAAAGGGAAAAGATTTACCAACAAGAATGTTAAGACGAAGATCGCCAAAGGGAACAACGTAAAGAAGAAGCAAGGCAGAGAAGAAAAGACGACGAAAGACGTGAAAAATAGTATTGGAAAGAAATAAAGAAGCTTTTCACCATTATGAGTCAAAGTACTCCAGTGGAAGAAAGTGTGGTAAAGACCAAGGAAGAGGACAAGAGTACCACAATAGAAGACCAAGGACAAAGGGATACAAAAGAGGCACTAGAAACCGTGTCGGATCTGCAAGTCGAGGTCAACCAAGAGGTATAGTTGTTCGAGCATGTAGAGCAACAAACAATTCCAGATTCCATGCAAGTTCCTCATATCATCATAGCCATCAAGGAGGTGACAATTCGCGAGGTTCCCATAATTATCTCCGAATCCATTGACGAGGAGGAGAAGATAAGTACTTCATTTACTGAGGTGTTCATGGAGTCTACCATGCCAATAGCGCTTCCAAAGGCAAAGGGGCAACTTCAATTGCCCGCAGTTCCCAAGAAGATAGTGGTGGAGACACCATATGGGAGATCCATTCCGTAGTTGAATCGATAGCATGGAGCAAAGGCACATCATGTGCACCCCAACTCCAAGTTTAGCAGGAGGGAATGTCACGTGCACTGGTGCCACGTAGACATGATTATTCCTTACAGCCGCCTTAAGGGCAAAGTTAGAGGAAATGTATGGGCAGTTTGGAGCCAATTTGGTGGCCCTTTGGATCAGCCAAGTACATCTCCAAATCAGCGTTTTCCATTAACGCACAGTGAAGAAAAGTAAGCATAAGTTCATTCATAGCATTCATAGTCTAGATCTACATTGGATCTATGACAATCATTGTAATTACTCATTCATTCAGTAATATATAGAAGTAGGTTAGGTAAAGAGTCTCTCTCAACTATGCCATCGAGCTACCTTTCCACGTGGCATAGCTGAGGGAGACCTCTCGGCCATACTCATTAGCCCCATGCTTGATATTTTGGAGAGTGGTATACCATCTACTCAGAGCTGATGCTGCTCTCATGTTTCTAGTATTCCATGATGAGTTTCCATGGACAGTTTTGTATCACCCCAGTGAGATAGCTATGTTTATGTTTTCTTTTTGTTTTATTTTCCATTCCATGATGAGATATGCCATGGACATTATTGTATCACTTTGGTCTCATAGGCCCATTGAGTCTTTAGTAGACGCTTAATATATCTTTCTTTCTTTTTCTTTCTTTCTCTTCTCCTTCTCTCTACTTCTCTATGTCATGAGCATGTGATTAGCATTAGTCTTTATTGCTTTGCGTTAATCATCATTAAGCACACTTCCGCATAGTAGTCATGTTACACTAGATATAGGTAGAGGTAGCGGTAGACGTATAGGCATAGGCATAGGCATAGTATAGGCATAGGCATAGGCATAGGCATAGGCATAGGCATAGTATAGGTATAGGTATATGTATATGTATATGTATATGTATATATCCGTCTCTTCATGATAAAACCTTTTATTGAAACCTGAGATTACAACTTCGTATAGATCCTAAGAAGAGAAGGGTAACGTAGGATAGAATAAATTGAAAATCTACAAGACAGCCTCTGAACATGAAACCGTATTGGAAGAAGTCTAATGATGGAGATAGTAAAGAAACCTATGAGATGTCCTGAATGCAAAAGCACATATTGAAGAGCTAAAACTCTGCATATGGATCAGCCAAAGAATAGTCTTTATGGAACAGACTCAAAGGCAAGCATGCACTCAAATTAAGGGAGGCAAATTACAAGGATTTGCTTCAAGATAATAATTCTATCATTTGACCTTCCCTTCATAGGTTTTTTGGGTGCTGTTTGTCTGCTTCTCTATGTCCTTCAACCCATTTGTAATCTCTTGGAAGCTTGGACGAAGTCTTGGATCACTAATTTAAACCAAAAAAAAAAAAAAAGAATGAGAACAAAAAAAAAATTTGAGTTCTAGCCCATGATTTAAACAAGTAACCAATTTCCAAAAATACTAAAATCAAAATGGGGCATGCACATGCCACTTCAAACCTGACAGTTACCTGTTCCAGCACTCCTTCATCAAAGCAGCCCATAGTGGATCCACGTTCTCTGGGATTTGCAGCCTATGATTCATGAACCCCACAGCGCCCACAACCTGCAAGAGCAGTAAAATATAATAAAAATCTTTGTGCAAAATAAAGGCCCAAAAGCTTGCATTAGGGGCCTTTCACAGACATTCACAGACACAGCTTTTGTACAGGCAGGTGGGGCACCAGTTTTTTGCAAAAGAAAGGCCCAAAAGCTTGCATTAGGGGCCTTTCACAGGCATGCACGTGCACAGCTTTACAGGCAGGTGGGGCACCAGTTTTTTGTGTGCCCGGTTGTGAACTGAACTGCATGGATTTATAATGTCAGGTTCACGAACTAATTTGGCGGCACGTGGACATAATCCTACAGTTTAGGAGCAGTTTTGGGCAGCCTAAGCATGTGTAAACCAGCATTTGATCTGTCACTGTAGCATGTAGTTCCAGGTTCCATATCTCTGTCTGTCCAAATTGACAAAATGGAGGAAACATCTCCCTCACTAAGAACAAACTATAGGCACTGCAGCATATCTTCACGATCTGATTTCAACTGTGGATGCTGCTGTAGTACATCCGTTGCAACCTAAGCTACCGGCATGACTCCTAAGCTATGAACTAACCCCCTGGACACTGCTCCTAAGCAATACCACTGTTCCTTGTGGATGTGTCAACCACTCCAAGCTCTCGCCTACAAGATATACCTAAGCTCTAATATCAATGTAGCATGTCAAGCGGAAGCATGCTGAATCCTGATTATGTGCTGCAATTAACACTAAGTAACAGACAAACTGAGTATACACACAAATAAAAGAGCGATTCGTTTTATCTACTGAATATATAGCTGCATTAATGAGAACAATGATTCAACCATGGACTAGATCCACACCCCCTAAATGATGTGCATTATGCAAGTAATGCATTATACCGACTCCACTTACTGCTCCAGAGGAGTACATGGCTGAAACTTGTGCCAAGGCTGCTATTGCTTATCTAGGGCTGCAACTTGCATATCCAACTTTGAATGCTAATTAGAGGCCAACCCTGGCTATTTATAGGCAAAATTCTTCACTCCACCCAACTGGCCTTTTGCAAGCCCAATAGTGTTCATCACTTGCAAGGGTTCCATGGTGTACATCTTTGACAACCTATTCTCCCAAGCTTGCCTTCTTGAATATACATTCAGTCCACTACCTATATGGCTTGCCATGATGCTTGAAAGCACTAACACTTAGTGTCTGCAAGATAGGACCGTCTTCCACACACAAAGGAGGAAGATCCTAGTCGGCCCTTTCCAGCCCTATTGTGGTGTCATTTAAATTTCAGCATTGCTATCTTATTTGGTTTTGTGCCATTTCATCTTGATTAATAGTACTATTAGTTTAAGTGTGTGTCAAGATTCTGCTCAACTCTTTTTGGGGCAATAACATTGGTATCAGAGCCTCCCTTGTAATTTGATTAATTTGATTGTATTACCAAGGATAGATACAAGATTCATGGGCATCACATGCTAGATTTCCAATGACATTAATAAAAACATTTTGCAAACAGGTTTTGTCAAAGTCAAGGTTGATTCCACAACTTTTGTCACGTAAAACCTCACTCCCCAATCCCCAATGTCTTGCCACAAGCACCTATGCTCCACTGGCATCCATACACAAGCATGTGTGTGCCAGGACGACACATAGAAGACCTTACTGGTCAAGCACACGTATGTAGAGTAGGTAAAAAGAACTTGAAGAAGCTCTTACAGCTGAAGTTGTTGAATTTTGAGAGAAGAAATCAGTTTTTGATATCAAGCTTATCGTAGGACACCCCTTGTGGATAGCATGGTTCGAGCAAAGCCACTCGAAATCTTGACTGAACAAAATTTCAATCCAAAGAAAAACGCTTGTCAAGCAAACTATACATGACCATTGTGCATGCAAAAGGATTCAATTTGATGAATGGAGTAGATGACGACGAGGAAGAAAGAATCCTAAGGAAAGCCCCAAAAGTTGTATATAGATTTGGTTTCAATTTGCATTGAATTGCATGGATTTGAGAAAAGTCCCAAAAGTTCACCGTGTACTGTAGTGCCTATCATAGTTGTTTTCGTACAACGTACAACGGCATATCATATGGAATACCGTATGGTACGATACCGTACGGACTCGTACGGACTTTTTTGAGAAAATCAAAATTTTCCAAAAATGATATTTTTTTTTCTTTTCTCTTTTTTGGAGAGTAATGGTCTTGTTTTTGCTCGTCTATGGCTGTTTGAGCTTTTCCTCTGTACCATGATGCTTCCTTGCTTTTTCAAATACTCCATATCTCAAAATTGGAAATAAAGAGAATGTGGGGAAGAGGGAGAGCTTCAAACCCTAGCAAGCAAACACACACACACAAGAGAGAGAGAGATAGCTGAATTTTCTTCTATCTTCTTCTTCTATACTCAACCAACATAACATAAAGATAAGAGGGTTGCGGGTTGATGGCCTAAGGAGTCCTTTTTATCGGCTTCAGTCAGTCGACCGCTTCAGCCCTATGGGTTAGTACTCAACTACTACAACATACAAGGGTCAGTCCATAATGTGAACCCGACTAAATGAGCTGGCGCTATAACTATGCCAGTCTCTAGTAATCCAAAATGGCTCACACAGCCTGTCATTCCATTGGCCACATATCACCCATAATCTCACCAACCATGCTAGTGGTGTAGATGCAGAAGCTATCACCCAGGCGAGTCATCAATGTCCGTCGTAGCACTAGTTGAGCTCGATATCTCAACACTCCCCCTCGAGCTCAACTCCACACACTGCACTCCAAGTAAGCTCCTAAACCTGTGGAGCTTCTCTGTGCCCAATGCCTTTGTGAACATGTTAGCCACCTGATTCTCTGTGCTGACATATACCAGATCTACATCTCCTGCTAGAACCTTCTCCCTCACGAAGTGATAATGCACCTCAATGTGCTTCGTTCTAGCATGATATACTAGGTTACTGGCCAACTGTATGCTACTCATGTTGTCACAATATATGACAACTGCCCTATCCACGGACTCTCCCATGTCACCAAATAGCTTCTCAAACCAAGCTACCTCACAAGCTGCCATAGCAGCACCCCTGTACTCTGCCTCTATACTCGACAAGGCAACTGTTGGCTGCTTCTTATTGCTCCAACTCACAACAGCACTCCCAAATGAGAACATAAAACCACTGGTAGAATTCCTATCTGCAATACTACTAGCCCAATCAGCATCTGTGTACCCATGCAACTGTATCTTTGTACCAGCCTCATAGAAAAGTCCGTAGTCAACTGTGGACTTTATGTACTAAGGATCCGTCTAGCCGCATCCAAGTGTGGCTTCCTAGGGACCTGCATAAAATGACTCATAAGTCCAACAACATAGCTCAAGTCTTGCCTTGTAAAGGTCATGTAAATCAAACTACCCACTATGCGCTTGTATGTAGTGGGGTCGTCCTCCAAAAGCTCACCTGTATCTGCAGAAAGCTTTGTGTTCTCCTCCAATGGCACTGAAATAGGCTTACAGCTTGTTTGTTTTGTTTTGTAACATGTCCAAGCCATACTGCCTCTGCAATAGCGAAATGCCATGAGGTGATCTCACCACCTCTATGTCCAAGAAATACCGCAGCTCACCCAAATCCTTCATCTCAAACTTCTGCTTCAAAAGCATCCTGATATCATGTATGTCTACATCACTATCACCAGTGATAATCAAATCATCCACATAGATGACTAATAACATGATCCCTCTGTCTGTCTTTCTCACATATAGTGAAAAATTTGCATTGGATATCTGAAATCCAATGGTAACAAGATACTCCCCGATCTTATTTGACCATGCTCAAACCATACAAGGCTTTGTGTAACTTGCACACAAAATCTGGATGTGCATCACTCTCATAACCTGGTGGCTGCGTCATCATTCATGTACACTTCTTCTTGCAAATCACCATGCAAGAAAGCATTCTTTACATCCATTTGATGTAAAGATCAACCCTTCGCTGCAACCATAGCAATGACAGCTCTCACGATTGCCATTCTTGCAACTGGGCTGAATGTCTCCTCATAGTCTATGCCATAAGTCTGCGCATAGCCCTTGGCAACCAATCTTGCCTTGTACCTGCTCACTGAACCATCAGCATTGTGCTTGACTTTATACATCCACTTACATCCAATTGCCTTCTTTTCCTTAGGCAAAGACACTAACTCCCATGTTGCATTTGCATCCAATGCTGTCATCTCCTCATCCATGGCATCTTCCCATTTCTTATTTCCAATTGCCTACTCAAAGCAAGCGGGCTCAACCTCCTGTATTGCTTTTACCATGTAAACATAATGATGGGCTGTATATCCATCATATCTCAACCTGTCAATAGGATAACCCTCATAGACCTGCGTACACCTGGATCATTGCCAGGTGTCCTCAAAACAGCCTTGGTTCTCCTTACACCACGAGTAATCACAGACGGAATGCCATTGTAAAGGAGAATCCTCACCTAATGCCTTTTCTTCTATGATCAGCATAGATATCAAGTCCCGAAAGTTGGGAATATTCTCCCTAACTACAATGGAGGTCTTGAATGGATTATACTCTTTGCCAAGCCCATTCAGACAGACACTCACTAAATCATCATCCTCCATTGATACATTGATAGACCCAAGGGATTCAACAATGCCCTTGATCTTTAAGGCATATTCATTGATGGACATGCTTTTCTTTTCCACAGTACGCAACTCTTGCTACTGCAACTTCCTTGCCTTTGTGTTAGTCTGAAACATCTGAACCAGATTCTGCCATGCAACTGCTGGAGTGTTTGCATCCTGTATGTGTCCTATCATAGTGTCTGTGACACTAATTGGAAGCCAGTACATAACTTTTCTTGCACCTTGATTCCAATCCTTGAATGCCTTTATATCTGCAAGAGTGGCATTCTCCTCAGATAACTCTGTAGGCTCCTCATTGTCTCCTTCTACATAATCCCAAAATCCTTTACCCATTAGAAAATTGGTCATTCTGAACTTCCAGGCATGGAAGTTATTCCTATCCAGCTTCTCACTAACAATGTGATTAATTCCGTCACACATGTTTTCCTGCAGCACTCAAATAACCTGCAAACAGACAACTTCTGTATGCAACCTGTAATACAGCAGTATCTCTTATAACTGCTGCAACAACAATACTTCAGCACAACCTATGTGTCACCAAATGTGACCAGAGTACATGTACATACACCCAGTATAACAA
Organism: Cibotium barometz; assembly: GCF_041138505.1. NCBI lineage: Eukaryota > Viridiplantae > Streptophyta > Polypodiopsida > Cyatheales > Cibotiaceae > Cibotium > Cibotium barometz. The sequence goes on from NC_141064.1 coordinate 33,134,657, forward strand.
TACATTTTGCACTTCCAAAATGCACTGCTGCACTGCAATAACCAGATTTCGAGCAGAAACAGTTCTCTACCAGAACTTCTAGAAAACTGTCGAAAATACCTTGTAATGACGAAACGAGGCTCGTAATGCGCCCGAAACGTGAATCTGGCTGAAAATTTTTTGTCCATTAGGATAGTATATCTGCCCTGTAGCTCCGCTCCCGTGTGATAGCTCCTCAATCGGAGATGTGTAGCTCCCAGAGCTACTGAGAGGGTGTTGTACCTAAACCAAGAAGGGAAAAGAGATGATGGTGCTCTTATTCGTGTAGTACTGCTTCCTTCTTTGCTTATTCTTGCCTCTTACTTGCCTCCTTAGCTCTCACACGAACCAAGCTCTAATACCATAAAGAGAATGTGGGGGAGAGGGAGAGCTTCAAACCCTAGCAAGCAAACACACACACACACGAGAGAGCAAGACACAAGAGAGAGATGGATAGCTGAATTTTCTTCTATCTTCTTCTTCTCTACTCAACCAATATAACATAAAGATAAGGGTATACATTATATAGGTTAGTACTCAACTACTACAACATACAAGGGTCGGTCGATAATGCTAAACTATGCCAGTCTCTAGTAATCCAAAATGGCTGTCACACACCTGTCATCCCACTGGCCGCATATCACCCATAATCTCACCAACCATGCCAGTGGTGTAGATGCGGAAGCTATCACCCAGGCGGGTGATCAATGTCCGTCGTAGCACTAGTTGAGCTCGATATCTCAACAGGAAATACCTAAGTTTATAAGTTTTTTTTTTTAACATCGTATTTTATCATACGATAAAGAAAAACATTTATATCATACCGTATTTTCCCGTACAGTATCGTATCGTACAGTATCGTACCTGACTACTATGGTACCTGTGTAACTATTTGGCCCTCAAAAAAGGCACTCTCTCTTGGCATCAAGGACAAAGTTATGGAGATCATCATCCTCATCATCTACCCACCTCCTCGTGTTGCCGCCGCTTAGACCCGCCGGCCGCCGCCGCTTTGATCTGCCGCCGCCGCCGGTGCAGAGCCGCCCACCGCCACCAATGTTGCCACCTTGGTGTTTGCTTTTCGAGAAGCTTCTTGAGGATTTTCCTAAAGATTGGGTATTGAGTTCACTTGGATTTGAATTTGAGACAGCAGCTATGACGTCGACAGAGTACCGAGATTTTCAGTAGTTTAGACAGTTTCTCCAAGATTAAGAATTCCTAGCTTGGAGAGCCAACAAGGAACAGAACCAAAGAAGGACTCGGATGTTTGAAGATTTCATCAAGGATCGAGCCACCGAAGCCGAAGGAGATGAAGCTGCTAAAGCCTATCTTCGGACCAAAGGAGTCACCATTGTAGAAGGATCTAGAGCCACCCGGTCTATTTCTCGTGGAGGAAACAGGGAGGCTATCCCTAGGCCCACTCTCTCATATGCAATTTCTTTAGAACAGGTGAAGGAAAGGAAGGCAAATGAGACTTCATCAACCAGCAAGATGGACTTCAAATTGAGAGAGAAGAGCGTCAAGTTTGATGCTTTTCAGAAAAAGCAGGATACACAAAAAGCATTATCTTTTGTTAAACAGTTTAATGCCGCTTTTGGAGGAGACGACTAATTTGAAAAGTCAAAGCTTCGAATGGTTTGTATGCATTTGAAGGATATGCCACCTTGAATTGGTGGCTTAAAGTGATACAGGAAGGGACCAAGCCGAAGACATGGACCGACTTCAAGACTATGTTCAACAAGAAGTTCCTACCCGCAAACTTTGAAGCAGATGTGCAAATGGAATGGGATGAGGTAAAGCACAAAGTTGGTGAGAATGTGGCATCTTACCTTAACAATTCTTCAACAATTTCTTTTAAGTTTACTTCATATACTCCCATTCCACCACTAATGGAGATGTGTAAGTGTCAAATCCCCACCGATCTTCCCTCGTGATCGATCTTGGTTCGAAACTCGAATCCTGCAAACAAACGAACAACAAACAAGCAAGGGGCTGCAGGCCTGACTCACCTCCCAACCATGACAGCCGTGGGCAAGCCCACAGTCTTGGCTGTCCCCACCGAGCCACGAGCTGAGCTAACTAGGTTGACGTACCGACCAATCTCCTCCTCGCGACGTCCCATACCGCCACGAAGCTGCCCTCGCGGGCCTCAAGATTGCTGCCGGTCTCGGCTGCACAAAGCAAGTGCACGTCTGCACTAGATCCAGGCTCCAAGACCATAGAGCTCTCACAAACTCGCGAGACTCTCTATCCTACAATAACTAACCTTGGCCACCCTTTTATAGGCTCTTGGCCCGTCATCGGGCGTCCACACTTGGCCACCCGCCCATCCATACTTGGGTGCCCGCCCGTTAGTATATCCCTAACTCAGCTCGTCAATCAGCCTTCCTAGTTCCAAGCTTCCCCAAGCCTCGAAACTAGTCTTGCATGCGTATAGCACACGGTAGATACGCACTGTGCACATAACATACTCCCCTTCCTCTAAGAGCTCACTCCTGAGCTCACTAAAAAGCCAGGGTAATCTCTCCGAAGAGAAGTCAGTGTCTCCCATGTAGCGTCCTCCCCAACACGATCCTTCCACTTGATCTTGTATTCCGTGATAAGCGTATGACACAATTTTCGTTCACGAAAGCCAAGAATCTTTTCAAGTTCGTGCGGAACAAATGTCATGTCCTGGACATCTATAATTTCTTGAGGAGTAACTAACTGATCTGCTCCACCCAGTACTTCCTTAAGTCTACTGACATGAAATACAGGATGAACTTTCACATGAGAAGGCAAATCCAATTCATATGCAACTGAACCAATCCGTCGTGTAACACGAAATGGTCCACAGTATCTAGGGGATAATTTCGGAGATCTACCTGTCCGTAAAGTCTCGGAATCTTTCGGAACTCGCAAATACACCATCGTTCCTTCAGAGAACTCTCTAGGTGAACGATGTCTATTAGAATAAAACCTGTCTCGGTCTTGAGCACTTCTAATACATTCCTTTGCAACTTGTAACATTTCCTGCATATCTTGCAAAAAATTACGTGCTGCATCATGCTGAAGTCTTGAGAATCCTACTGTAACAGGTGATCTTGGTTGAAAACCATACATAAGCATGAAAGGACTAAACCCTGTACTCGTATGCTTAGTACTGTTGTATGCAAATTCTAACATAGGAAGATAATCCTCCCATGAACTCTGTCTTTTGGATACATATGCTCGAAGCATATCCTCCAAAATCTGATTCACTCTTTCAGTCTGGCCATCGGATTGAGGATGATCTGAGGAACTCAAATTCAAAGTTGTTTCCAACTTCTCAAAAACAAGTTTCCAAAAATCACTCGTAAACTTAGAGTCCCTATCACTGACTATGTCCTGCGGTAACCCGTACAGTCTAAACAATTGCTCGATAAACTGTCGAGCTAATTGCGTAGCTGTAATAGTCTTCCGGGTCGGTAAAAATCTAGCCATCTTTGTCAAGCGATCTACCACAACCCAAATAGAATCGTGGCCTTTGATGTGTTCTTGGCAATCCGGTAATAAAATCCATGGAAATACTTTCCCATTTATTACCTGGGATTTGCAAAGGATGCAACAACCCAGCCTGTCTAAAGCGTTCAGCTTTATTTGCCTGACAAATCTGACACTTGAGAACATAATCTTCTACATACCCTTTCATCTTCGGCCAATAAAAAGTGTGTTTCACTAATGATAGCGTCCTGTGTACCCCAGGGTGTCCAGCAGAAGGGGCGTCATGACACTCCCTCAGAATCTTGGTCCTAATGTCCGGGATCTGTGGTACACAAATTTTGTCATTACGGAATAGTAAACCATTCCGAATCATCCACTGGCCTCCTGCAGCCTGAATGGTAGACTGCACAGTCACCGAGTCTTGGTCAATCAATGAGCTCCCGTCCTGGATCTTCTGCCAAAATGGACCAAAATAACTATAAGTCCTGCAAAGCCCTCTCAATGACTGAAATAAGTCAGTAGAAATCTCGGTGAACGACAAAGTATTCACCTCTCTAATCCGACTAAGCGCATCTGCAATATTATTCATGGACCCTTTTCGATAACGGATCTCAAAATCAAAATCTTGCATTAACTCTGCCCAACGAGCTTTCCTGCCTCTCAAATCATCCGCATCACACACATACTTGATTGACTGATGATCAGTCAATACCACAAACTTGGAGCCATAAAAATAATGTCTCCAAACCTTGAGAGCATGAATCACAGCATAAAGCTCCTTCTCAAGGGTTGGCCAACGAGATTGAGTGTCGTCTAGCTTTTTACTTTCAAAAGCAACCGGTCTACCATCTTGAAATAAAGCAGCCCCGATAGCATAGTCACTTGCATCAGTTTCAAGAACATAAGGCCGACTAGGATCAGGCAATGCTAAGATAGGTGCTTCCTTGACTTTATCTTTCAAAAGTCTGAAGGCCATATCCAAATCGTTATTACAAGTGATAGGCTGATTGGACTTACGTCCACGACCTTTCAATAAGTCGGTCATCGGTAGTGTGAGCTGAGAGTACTCCCGTACAGATTTCCTAAGAAAAACTACAAAACCGAGAAAAGAACGAAGTTATTTCATTGTTCGCGGTATAGGCAAGTTCAAAAACCTTCTGAACTCGGTCATAGTCAATGCTCAATCCATCTCTAGTGATCTTGTGTCCCAAGTAAATGATGTCGGTCATAAAGAACTCACATTTACTCAATTTAGCATATAGTCGATTCTGTCTTAAAATAGATAAGACAATCGTGAGGTGTCTGACATGATCCTCAAGAGTACGACTATAAATCAAAATATCATCCAGGAACACCACCACAAATTTCCCTAAATGTTCACGAAAAAGATCGTTCATCATTTGCTGGAAAGTGGCTGGAGCATTGGTTAACCCAAAAGGTAATACGAGAAACTCGTAATGGCCATACCTAGTCCGAAAGGCGGTTCTTTCGACATGCCTTTCATGAATACGTATCTGGTGGTAGCCAGTACGCAAATCTATCTTCGTGAAATATTTCGCTCCTGCTAACCGGTCAATTAGGTCATCTGATCTAGGGAGAGGATAACGGTTCTTAATTGTCAGCTTGTTCAATCTTTTGTAATCTATACACATTCTCCAAGTATTGTCCTTCTTTCTCCTAAGCAACACAGGTGCACCCCAAGGTGATTTACTTGGACGGATCTGGCCCATCCTCAAATGATCTGCGAGTTGTTTAGCCAACTCATCTTCCTCAGCTTGGCTCATCCTAAGGTGGAATACTCACAGGATAAGCACCAGGGATCAAGTCAATACGATGATCTACTGCCCGTTCAGGTGGTAAACCCGATGGCAATTCCTTAGGAAATACATCTTGAAACGAATCAAGTATCTTCTGTAATTCTTTGCTTTCAAACACACTTAATTCATTCACATCCAACGAAGGGATGAGAAAAGAAGAAAGTGGGATCAAGACACAATGGAAAGCGGTGTACAAAGAAGAATTCATTATATTTCCAAAATCAATTGTATTTACAAGAGGTCCCTGAGAGGGATGAATACAATCACCTAAGATACTATACTTGGTGTTCCTATGCTGAAAAGAAAAAATATGACTAGACCAATCTATCTGGACGTCAAGAGTCTTAAACCACTCAATCCCTAATAACAAGTCTACATTTTCCAAATGCATAACATAGCATTCCAGAGTATCTTTGTAGTCCTGAATCTGGATTGGAAGCATCTCGACCTTGCGGTCCCAAACTTGTCTGCCCGCAGGTAGACGTACCTCATAGGTATGGTCGCTGAGTGTCGTATCAAGTCTCAATTTCTGCACAAGTTTGTAGTTAACAAAGTTATGCGAATTGCCAGGGTCTAACAGAATGTGAATTTTATGGCCATTCACTTCTCCATAAACTCGGAGAAGATCATGCATGCCAAATACTTTAGAATTGAACAGACAATCAGAACAAGTACTAGGGCGAGAAAGTACAGTAATTGACGTACCTGTCAAAGACAACTGGTTAGCTGCCTTTGGCTTGGGTCCTGCGTTTGACTTGGTACCCTTTTTCTTTGGGCACTCGTTACGCATGTGTCCTTTTTCTTCGCAGATAAAACAACGTCCTTCCTTCTTGAGCTTCAAAGCCCTAAGGAGTCGTTTCTTCTTCGCTGGTGTCGAACTTGTATTCTTCGAAGGTTGGTCCGAAGACTTGCCTTCAGTCGTGTTAGCCATAGGTGCGGAGAACTTTCTTTTCTGCTTGTTCCCCTGCTCGGTAATGGGTTTCGACTTGGAAGAGACCATCGTATCATCATAGATACGAGCTGAATGAATGGCCTCGTCCAAAGTTTTACATTTGTTATTTTTAACCTGTAATCGGTACGAGTCTGGTAAACCAGCTACGAAAAACCCTAACAGAGTAGTGGGATCCATCTTTGTAGCCTTCATCTGCAAGTCACGAAATTTCTGGAGGTAGACCTCATAAGTGAGGTGCTGCGAGGTCATGGTCAAAGCTGAAAACCGGGCAACAACATCATAATCATCCTCTTTCTTGAGGAATTCTTTCTTAGAAATATCTTCAAATTGTGCCCAAGTCGTTGGCTTTGGGTTCAGTTCCTTCCACCAAAGCAAAGCTTTGCCGGACAGGAAACCTGCTGCTAACTGTATCTTCTTTCCATCATCATATGGATGAAACTGAAAGTGAACTTGCCACTTATGTAGCCAAGTGTCCACGATCTCCTTGGTTCGCTGCTTTTGCTCGCCCCCAAACGGTTCCGGAGTAATATTGGGGCCTAAAGCAGAAGCCAAGGTATCCATTCCCGAAAAAGTAGAGAGGCTAGTGGTTAATAGAGCGATGGAGTTCTGCAAAGCCTGCATTTGGGCTGCGATTTGTGTCTGCCGTTCCGCCGAAGAAGCTTCGAGAGCTACTTTGAACTCTTGGAAATCTGATTTTGACACAAACTCGTCAAAAAGATCGACATCAGTGCCTTCTATAGCCGGCAAGCCTTCGCGTTCCACGAGGGGCTCCAACTCTGATTCTTGGGTCGACATCGTGAAGAGGGTACGTGGAGAGAAAATTTGGTCTTTGCACAACAAAAGTGCGAACGAACTCGAGAGCTTGAGAGCTTGAAAACTGGAGAACTTGAGAACTCGAGAGATGTGTGGCAAGAAGCCCACGTGAGGGGGTTTATAAAGGTTTCCCAAAAGCCAAAAAAAAAATCTCGAAAAGCAAGGCTTAGCTTTTGCTTTAGCTTTTGTGTTTTTTTTTTGGGTGAATAAATATATATATATATATATATATATATATATATATATATATATTTTAATATATATATATATATATATATGGATATATATATTCGCTTTTCTAAAAAAAAAACATCTTGAAACCTTTGAAACCCTTGAAAACTGGGAGGAATCTTTTAAAACTTTGAAAGTTTTAAATTGTTTTTTTTTTAAAACGAAAGCTAAAAAAAAACGTAGCTTTTCTTGTTTTTTTTTTTCTCCCCCCCCCCCCCCCCCCCCCCCCCCCCCCGCGGATTCGACCGCCGGCGTGCTAGCTGCCGTCGCATGAGCTTTCTTGCGCCAGCCTGCGCCTGTATAGACCAGGTATCGTGGCCAGAGCGCCGGCCTGGGCTGGTCTAGGCGCTGGCCTGCCTGGCGTGAGCGCTGGCGTGATTGGCCTGCCTGGCCTGGGCCGCCTGCGCTAAGGCCTGGCTATGTAAGCCTAGGCGCTTGGCTGCCCGCCTACACGGCCTTAGGCGCCTGTCAACAGGGCCTCTTGCGGCCAAACGTACACCCGCCAGCAAACGAATCAAGCAGTTCTCCGCTCGCTCTCTCTCTCATGCGCCAAAAAGCCACGAAAAGCATCATGCTTTTTTTCTTTTTTTTCTGTTTTCTCTTCCTGCAAGATATGCGACTGCACACAAGGCCTCTTCTTTGCAAAAGAAATCAACCCTATTCAACCTACCATCTCCCATCAACATGGGGTTCTTTGATGAAGGAAAAACACATACAAAACTGAAAACTGCAGTATGCACAGAAAAAACAGCAAGCTTTTTTAACACATACCGTTCTTCGACCTCTTCTTCTCTACCTACCGACTTGCTAGTTCACGAGGTATGCTCTGATACCACTGTCAAATCCCCACCGATCTTCCCTCGTGATCGATCTTGGTTCGAAACTCGAATCCTGCAAACAAACGAACAACAAACAAGCAAGGGGGTGCAGGCCTGACTCACCTCCCAACCATGACAGCCGTGGGCAAGCCCACAGTCTTGGCTGTCCCCACCGAGCCACGAGCTGAGCTAACTAGGTTGACGTACCGACCAATCTCCTCCTCGCGACGTCCCATACCGCCACGAAGCTGCCCTCGCGGGCCTCGAGATTGCTGCCGGCCTCGGCTGCACAAAGCAAGTGCACGTCTGCACTAGATCCAGGCTCCAAGACCATAGAGCTCTCACAAACTCGCGAGACTCTCTATCCTACAATAACTAACCTTGGCCACCCTTTTATAGGCTCTTGGCCGGTCATCGGGCGTCCACACTTGGCCGCCCGCCCGTCCATACTTGGGTGCCCGCCCGTTAGTATATCCCTAACTCAGCTCGTCAATCAACCTGCCTAGTTCCAAGCTTCCCCAAGCCTCGAAACTAGTCTTGCATGCGTATAGCACACGGTAGATACGCACTGTGCACATGACAGTAAGTTTGAGAATGGATTGCAACGTAAGCTTCTGCAAGCAATTTATATGGTTGGACCGAAAACGTTGGAAGAAGCTCAAGACAAAGCTTTGCAAGCCGAGGCCTTGTACATGCCTTGGATGGACAACAAGACAAAGAACAACAATCGGGATCCATCTCAAAGGAAGAAGTTTAAAGACCAATCCCCATCAAGAGCCGAGTCTCAACAAGAGAAGGATGGGAGTGGAGACAAACCTCCACTCTTTCGAAGAAGATTGTCTCTCAAGCTACAAGCAACGTGAGGAATATGCCAAAGAAGGGAAGTGTTTCCAATGTAGAAACAAGTGACATATAGCTGCAAATTGTCCCGACAAGCTAAAGCAAGAAGCCAGATGGATCAGAAGATCATGAAATTGACATTCTGCCAGGAAGTTTGTCAAGAGAAGTTGCATTGGAGCCGTCTTGTACCATGAGGGCCATGTTGTGACCTATGAAAGTCTTAGATGAGGATTACTAGGATTGTATTGGAACAGATTAAATGAAAATTTTGTGACTTTTCTTGTCATCAAGGAAGATTCTTTTATAAAGTAAACCCGTTTATGTGCGACAAAGGACTTGAAGATTGTCCGAAATGGAATCTGCTCTGAATGAATACCAAGACATAGGGAAAGACTTGGGCAATGCTGTGAACGGATCTAACTACGAAGAAGCTGACATATTGACTCAATGGATACTTGGGGGGGATGAGCTGTGCAACATCATTTCATGATGATGATTATAACACTTGGATTCCCTCTTAAATGATATGTCATAAGCAAGAGCCTATTTGCAGCTAGAGCTTGCATGAGTAGAGTTTTGCAGCATTATGCCCTCATTGAAAGAGAATCGGCATTGGTGCATTTTGATCTCATTGTTGAGTGGTCGGTCACTCTCTCTTCTGTCTAGTGTCACTCACAGTCCCCATCATAAGATCTTGTAAAAAAGTTTTCAATATGTATCATGCTTTATAATGCAAAAGTGTATATATTTACAGAGTAATAAAAGACTCTCTCTCTCTCTCTCTCTCTCTCTCTCTCTCTCTCTCTCTCTCTCCTTAGCCTTAATGTAGCTTTTATTAACTTCAAAAAATTGGTAGTTTCAAACATAGCCTTTGTTAATAACCTTTAAAAATATAAAAATAAAGATAAAAACAATAGATGTTTTACATTTGTTATTTTTAACCTATAATCGGTACGAGTTTGGTAAACCAGCTACGAAAAACCCCAAAAGAGTAGTGGGATCCATCTTTGTAGCTTTCATCTGCAAGTCACGAAACTTCTGGAGGTAGACCTCATAAGTGAGGTGCTGCGAGGTCATGGTCAAAGCTGAAAACCGGGCAACAACATCGTAATCATCCTCTTTCTTGAGGAATTCTTTCTTGAAAACGTCTTCGAATTGTGCCCAGGTCGTTGGCTTAAGGTTGAGTTCCTTCCACCAAAGCAAAGCTTTGCCGGACAGGAAACCTGCTGCTAACTTGATCTTCTTTCCATCATCATATGGATGAAACTGAAAGTGAACTTGCCACTTATGTAGCCAAGTGTCCACGATCTCCTTGGTGCGCTGCTTTTGCTCGCCCCCGAACGGTTCCGGAGTAATGTTGGGGCCTAAAGCTGAAGCCAAGGTATCCATACCCGAGAAAGTAGAGAGGGTAGTGGTCAAGAGAGCGATGGAGTTCTGCAAAGCTTGCATCTGGGCTGCGATTTGTGCCTGACGTTCCGTCGAAGAAGCTTCGAGAGCTACTTTGAACTCTTGGAAATCTGATTTTGACACAAAATCGTCAAAAAGATCGGCATCGGTACCTTCCGTATAGCCGGCAAGCCTTCGCGTTCCACAAGGGGCTCCAACTCTGATTCTTGGGTCGACATCGTGAAGAGGGTACGTGGAGAGAAAATTCGATCTTTGCACAATGAAAGTGCGAGCGAACTTGAGAGCTTGAGAGCTTGAAAACTTGAGAGATGTGTGGCAAGAAGCCCACTTGAGGGGGTTTATAAAGGTTTCCAAAAATCACTAAAAGCCCCCAAAAGCTATGCTTGGCTTTTTCTTTGCTTTTGTGTTTTTTTTCTTGAATATATATATATATATATATATATATATATATATATATATATATATATTCTAAGTTCTAAAAAAAATAAACACTTTTAAACCTTGGAGAGGGGGGGGGTTTCTTTAATCGATAAAAATTAAACTTTTAAAAAAACGAAAGCTTAAAAAATAACATGCTTTCCTTGCTTTTTTTCTTTCCCCCTAGATTAGCGCCGTCGGCAAGCTGCTCTGCAGGCGTCATCCACTAGCTGACGTCGTCGACAGCGACCGTTGCATGCCTCACTGCCAGCGCCTGAGTGTGCTTAGGCGGCCTGCGTAGCCTGGGCGCTCCTGCCGTGCTTGGCCTGGGCGCCTGCTTGGCCTGGCCTGGCCTGGCCTGGGCAACAGCCCGCCTGGCCTAGGCGCCTACATGGGCCTGGCCTGGGCAGCAGCCCGCCTGGCCTAGGCCCCTACGTGGGCCTGGCTGCTTGGCCGCCTGGCTACGCAAGCCTAGGCGCCCGCCAGCAGGGCCTTTCCGACCAGTAAGCTCACCCGCCAGCAACACGTCAACCTTGTACTCTCGCTCTCTCTCTCTCTCTCTCTTACGCGTTCATCAAAAGCAAATGTGCTTTTTTTTCTCTTTTTTCTCTCTCTACAGTACATGCGACTGCACAACCGATTCACGCCTCTTCTTCATGCAAAGCAACGACCCTACTAAACTACCATCTCCCATCAACATGGGTTTCTTTGATGAAGAAAAACACATACTATTCTGAAATCTGCAGTATGCACAGAAAAAACAGCAAGCTTTTTAACACATACCTTTCTTCGACCTCTTCTTCTCTACCTACCGACTTGCTCGTTCACGAGATATGCTCTGATACCACTGTCAAATCCCCACGGATCTCCTCGTGATCGATCTTGGTTCGAAACTCGAATCCTGCAAACAAACGAACAAACCAACAAGCAAGGGGGTGCAGGCCTGACTCACCTCCCAACCATGACAGCCGTGGGCAAGCCCACAGTCTTGGCTGTCCCCACCGAGCCACGAGCTGAGCTAACTAGGATGACGTACCGACTAATCTCCTCCTCGCGACGTCCCATACCGCCACGAAGCTGCCCTCGGGGCCTCGAGACTGCTGCCGGCCTCGGCTGCATAAAGCAGGTGCACGTCTGCACTAGATCCAGGCTCCAAGACCATAGAGCTCTCACAAACTCGCGAGACTCTCTATATCCCAATAACTTACCTTGGCCACCCTTTTATAGGCTCTTGGCCGGTCATCGGGCGTCCACACTTGGGCACCCGTCCATCCATACTTGGGTGCCCGCCCGTTAGTTTATCCCTAGCTCAGCTGGTGGCTCGGTCAAGACTGTGGGCTCGCTCACGGCTGTCATGGTTGGGAGGTGAGTCAAGCCTGCACCCCCTTGTTTGCTTGCTTGTTTATTTGTTCGTTTGTTTGCAGGATTCGAGTTTCGAACCAAGATCGATCACGAGGGGATCCGTGGGGATTTGACAAGATATCTTGGACTTCACAATCGAGCGGTCATTGCGACCAGATGGCCCCGATGACTGTATTGGATTTCATAGTCGGGCGATCAATGCGACCAGATGGCCCAGATGACTATTGATGAACTCTCGGGCGGCGGTCCTAGTGACCAGATAGCCTTGAGCGAACTCTCGGGTGGTTCTAGTGACCAGATGGCCTTGAGCGATAGAGAGAAGCGGTTTCTCTCGAGAGCCAGATAGGTCAACACGGTTTCCGATGAAACCAGACAGGACAATCCATGAACAGGATGATCATTACTAGTGCATTGCATACTGATGTATGTTTGAATTTCTTTGGCTTTGTGTGCTGTTTTTGGTGTGTGGACAATGCTTGGATTTGATAGTCCACTGGGCTCTAGACTACCTCGCCAGTACCTGGAGTACCCAATAGATGCGAATGATGCATCATACTTGTTTGTTGACTAGCTTCTGTCTAGTTTTTGCAGAAGGTAAGTATGCATTTATTATATCCTAACACGTGACTGGTCCTAAAGAAGTACCATCAAGAACAAACAAAGACATTGGTCAAAGATAAGGCATAGAGATGTTGCCAGATGAGCAAATCACACCACAGATATGGAGAAAGACCAGATGCACAAGCTCACCTGACGGGGCTAGTACTGGGAAATATTTGAAACATATGGATGTACTTGATGTACTTGGAACACATGGATATACATGGAACATATGGATGTGCTTGGAACACTTGTAGTCAACAATTGAGGACAATTGCAATATAAGAGGGAGGGATGTAACCATTTGCCCCTCCGAGCTCTTTTTCACATATTGGGACTCATGCCTGGACACATGGACAGATTGATGAAAGCATGTAAACAGGGTTCATGAAGTTGGCACAGGAAAAAGCACCAGTTTTGGTCAAAAGCAAGGAAAAGCAAAAAAGTCAAACTGAGTTGACCACGAGTCAAGGATACCATTGGAAAGAGAAGACTGAGCCGGATCAAAAAGCCAAAAGCTGCTTTTCCAAAAAGGAACTCCAGGGCCAAAAAGTAAGGCCCTAAAGTTAAGAAAATCATAAATCAAGAACTTTGGCAAAGATGAGCAATATTTTATTATTATTAAAATAAAAAACAAAAGACAAAAGCAAAGCTTGGTTAGAGCTTTTGGGTAAAAAGCGGGGCCCTCCCCGAGTATAAAAAGTTTAAAAGACACTCTCTCTTGACATCAAGAACATGAAGTTGTGGAGATCATCATCCTCATCATCTACCTCATCTCCAGCTTCACCTCCTCGTGCCACCTCCGCTCAGCTCAGCCCGACCGCCACTGCTCAGCCTGCTTGCCGCTGCCCAGCTTCTTGAGGATTTTCCTGATTCCTGAAGATTGAGTAGTGAGTTCACTTGGATTTGGATTTGGATTTGGAACTTGAACTTGAGATTTGGATTTGGAACTCGGACTCGGACTCGGACTCGGACGTCCTATGGATGGACGCATAAAATAATGAAATATGATTTATATACCAATGGAAGGTTGAGGATATCTCCCAAACTTAACAAAAACCAGTTGTGGTCAAGAAACTTATGCCAAAGTACAACACGAGAACTGGAGAGTCCCCGCTACTAGTGTGCTGCCCCCCCCCCCCCTTCCCAAAAAGAAAAGAAAAAAGAAGCTTATCTACTGTCTTGCAAGTGGTAAAGTGCGCACACAGTCCCCTAGATGGCGTTAGCCTAGCGATTTGAGCTTAGGATTCGCAATTAAGAGAGCTTGGGTTCAAAACTTGGGAACACCTTGTCCCTGGTTACACATGCTTGGTGTGGATTCATGCAGATGGGTATGAGGGCCACCACACCCACGCCTCGAGGGTTATCAGGGGTTCGGCCTGTGCTTCTCCACCTTGTCTATGTCAAATCACTCGGTAACATCAGCGTGCAAGTTGGTGTCTCAAAAAGCTCAGTCGCTTTAGACCTGGGACATGGACTGGTTCATCCTAGAAGATTGTCTCCACCGCATTCATGGTGACTAACAATTGTGCATATTCCCTCCATCTGACCCAGCGAGTCACTTGTGGAGCTTGTTCCAACAACTTGCCCACTGCCTGAAAAATGGTAATATTTGGAAAGGGTGATCCGCCCTGTGGAACTTGGTTGTGTGTGCCAACGCATTAGTGGCCTCTTACACAAATAATAATAAATAATAAATAATAAAAGCAGTGTGCACACACAACCTTGTTTATTTGTTTAAGCCTTTATATCTAATGTTTTTAGTTACAAGTACACACTATGTTAATGGAAGGCACACACAATATTATGAATTATGAACCTTTCATGAGCAAGGCAGGCAAATTTATGAAATGAGGGCACGTATTGGCCAATTTATGAAATGAGGGCACATACTGGCCAAGGGCGCCTCGAACTGGGCTGCCGATGCATGCGTGGGCACATGGGTTACCAGATATAGCTGAAGCGGAACTGTGGACACGGAGAAGCTTGGCGTGCACACGTGGCAGAAATCATGATCTTATACCCTCCTAAACTGTACAGCCAGCTCTTCTGTGCGCGCATCTGGCTTCTACTACTTCTCCAGCACGTCTGGAAACTGCTGATCTTCACTTTTCTTGCTTGGTTTGCTGCAAATTGCTGGCTGTCATAGTCACAGGGACGGAAGGGACGGACCGTTGGAACGGAGGGACGCCGAGTCGGGACAGAGGGACGGCAGGGGACGGTCGGACGTCCCCCTGGAGGATCAAAGTTTTTCTCTTTGTTCGCGCGGCCAAAGTCTAAAACAAATGCTACCTATTAGGCTTGGTGTTTCACCAAACTTGGAGAGCATTTATCAAGCAATTGAGCTATGGTAACATGGTCTTAGTCCTACATGTACATGCCACATCATATGAAGAAGAGGCCACATAATGGAGGAGAAGCCACATAAGCATCTTGCCAACTCAGTTTGTTATTGTTGCCTTTGTTCGGTATCAACACATTGCCGCATTGGAGAAGGCTTTAGCAACAAAGGAGGCTTGGAATGAGATGCTAATTATGGGCATTGACTCTTTGATTGCTATACAGAGTTGAGGTCCTTGATTATAGTGAATGAGCTTTTCTTTGGTGTGGTGGTTTTGTTTAGACAAGGATAAGAATACACTAACTTTTCTCGCATCAAAGAATCCCTCATGATGCCAATGAACTATATTTACATTGAGATTTAGGATCACGATGCAATTATGATGGCAAAGGACTGTTTAGTTAGGCATGCCATAAATTGTTTGTGTATCAAGGAGGATGACCGTGCGGTGGATATTTTCTCACTGGGATACTGCGTGTGGGAGGGGGAGCCACACACATCAAGGGGAGAAGGAGATTGCAACCAATATCGTGTCTCTTGATTATTATCTTATGTTTTGTCTATACATGATGCAAGGGTTTAATTTTCTGTTCATAGTATTTGGATTCTACTATTTTATTGGTTTTATTTGGACAAGACAAATCTCCATGTAAAGATCCTTTGATACCGATAGCTATCTGCCATTGGAATTCTTGGATTATTCTCTTTTCATCTAGTTGATGTACTTGAAGAATCTAGTACACACAGGCTGAGGATCCTCCCAT
>NC_141064.1:33150698-33295698 GCF_041138505.1 Cibotium barometz
ATGGGGAGGGGAGGGGGGTGTTTTCTAAGGAGGGGCCAATCGGCTGCCCTAAGTGGTGGTGAGGCTCCCGTCCCACTCAGAATGACATAGGAACAATGGTCTTCAGCTTCCTTTGCCACTGAAGGGGTGTTGGAATAAGTGTGCTCAGATGTGTGATGGACATATCCATGTTGTGAGCTCTTTCAAGAAACGGTATTGAGATAGTCCAAGGTCTCGTGTGTTTGCCTGACTAGGGAGTGTGATAATATTATATATTGACCAATCTTGGGCATGTGAATACAAGCTTGTATTATGTGTGTGGAACCAGTTTTGGTAGACTCGGCAGCCAGTGGTTAGTCATGTGTGTTTGGACCAGTTCTCCAATCGGCTAGGGTTGGTCATGCTAAAACACTATAAATAGAGTCCCTGGGTCATTCAATTAAGAGTCATATGAGGCGCGTTGATAAGGAGCTCATCCACCAAGTGGTTAGTCATGTGTGGACACGAGCCTTATTTGGACCAGTTCTCCAATTGGCTAGGGTCGGCCATGCTAAAACCCTATAAATAGGGTCCCTGGGTCATTCACTTAAGAGTCATATGAGGCGCATTGATAAGGAGCTCATCCACCAATTGAAGGGCATGAGCCCAGGGCAGATGGAGAGAGAAGAGAGAGATCATTGTAACCGCTCATCTTTCAGCAATATATTCAAGGTGTTCATCTTGTTGCAATCACTCATCATCATTTTCTGACAAGGGGAGCTTGGGTAGGGCCAGTGATCCTTTTCATATCATGCAGATTTATTCTGGGTCTGGACAAACTTTCACTACTCCCCGTCCAAACCTGCACCTGATGCCTCGCAAACCAAGGGGGACTTGGGTAGGGCCTGCAATCTTTTCCCCCAGTCATGTAGACTCTCGGTTGGTTTGCAGTTTAGATGGAGCTCGCAGACACAGCCACTCCCAGGGCCCCTTTCCTTCCTATGGTGGTGGCGATGTCCTTTGGCACTACCACCCCACCCCCCCCCCCAACCCGCCCGGCAGGTCTCCAATGTAGCCTCCCTCCAAGAGCCCCCCCTTCTTTTACTCTTGACCTCATCGGAGGGTTGTAGTTCGCACATGTACAGACGTTTTATGTTTTACTAAAAGATAAAACGTTTCTTTTTTCTCTCTTTTTTTCCCACCCCCCGCGCGGTGTGGTGGGGTGTGGAAAGGGAAAAGAAAAATCAAAGTACGACCTTAACTCCATTAGAGCCTACTCACAAAGCTTCAAATCATCAACTCCATTGTTCATAGCATAGACTACAAGCTATGACATCCTTGCTCACTCCATCAAAATAATGAACTTGGATTAGTCATTGGCTTACGATGTTTGTGGAAGGCCCCCAAAGTATGTACATCTTTGAGGAGGTGTTTTACTTGTATCAATCTGCATTTATATTTCCCTTCTTAGTTGACAACCATACTTAAAGAAACTCAAACCTGCAAGTTGCTACATAGTACCTGCATGGCATGCAAGCCTGTCCAAGGGGCCTGCTCCATTGCCAGCTCCCATAAAACAACTCCAAAGCTATACACATCAGCCCTAGAGCATGCCACAAAATAGTACTTACATGAGAAAAAGTCACGTTGCAAATCATCATTCTTTGCAATTTTCAAGTGCAAGAAGCCTTACTTTTCATTCGAAGGCTCATTCCGAAGCAACTCAGGAGCCATCCATTGTGGCTGCAAAAGGTGACAAAAGAACCTTAGCAACTGTCTCTGTTGGAAAACAAATCCACAAAGTTGTGAGAGGAACACATATAGTAGGCATGTTGAACACCACCTCATTACCGTGCCTCTTCCAGATGTCGACCTTAGGTAGGTTGCATGCTTCAACCTTGAGAGGCCAAAATCCCCCACCTATATAGGTCAGAGAACTCTTATAAAAAAAAAAGTAGCCTTCGCGATAGACAACACATGGAGGCCAAGATGGCCAACTTAAAAACATTTATAAGGAAACAGTGTTTCTTCAAGTCCTCCTTTTAAGTCTTTTAAAGGCCAGTTTTAAACAACAGCCACCCACACTTGGCCCAAGCCCCTTTTTATTGCCCCATGAAGATGGTCTTTAAGATGCCAGTTTTGAACAGCAGACACCCATGCTTGACCCAAGCCCATTTTTATTGCCCCATGAAGACTAAGGTAGAGGATGGCCGCACAGCAGCCATTAAACAAGGGAGATCGCCTAGGCATGTGTAGAACAACACCGCCCCCTCCCCCCCCCCCCCCCCCCCCCCCCCCCCCCCCGGCCAAATAATAATAATAAGAGACAAGAAAAGGGGCTTCATGCAAGATATGTGCATGTTGGACTGAGTATATTCAAGTAAGGTGGAGGAAGAACAAAGCCCTTTACTTTTACTGAACAAGCTCATAAAAATAAACCAATTCAAGGCTGAGGATTGGGGTTTAGCAGGCAGTTCTTACCTGTAGAAAGCTGAGGTAAAAGGTGATAGCTATTAGAAATTCAATGCACTTGCTTGTACACAATAGGTGAGGTCACATCTGATGTCCAGCTCATTTGAGGCCATGTGTAGGGTGGTTTGGAAAATCAAAAAACCCATCTTAAATAATCAAATCATGAGTTTGTACCCCAAGTTATAACCTATAATCTTGAGGCCATGTGCAGGGTGGTTTGGAAAGTTAGAGAATTTTGTCAGCCCAAAAGATAAGGTCGACGAGTGTCAATGAGGTTCAGGATTTGCAGTGTTAGCATCGGATGCACGCATGTGAATGCACCCTATGAAAGGGTGATTAGTGCCTGGAGGCAAAAGGCCTACAAGTATGACAAGTATGAACAAAGTGGGAGCGATATAAGTATGGACCCGTTTGAGGCACCTTTAAACCAGTTTCGAGCAGTAGAAGTGTTCCTACCAGCCCTAGCCAAGTATCCTAGGATTGGGCAGCTTTCAGGGCTAGTGCTAACGCATTTATGGATTCATAACTTTTTAGGGATTAGGAAAGGCTGGCTGACCAGCTGTAGTATGAAAAAAGGTACGAAGACCCCCAAACATCCCCATTCTTCATCGTTCTCCGCTAGAGCAACTTCGCCTCACGAGTACTATTCATGTGCTGCACCTGTAGAATGAATCAAGCTTACTATATGGCCTTGTGGGCTTGCCTTTGCTGCTCTACGGCTGAAGAACAATGAGGGATAAGGTGATTTAGGCATACTTATAAAAATAATCCCCGACTTTCGGAAACAGTTGTAGCTTTGTGAGAAAATTTACTGAAATATGGAAAGATTTTTCTATTATGAAATACGTTTATAACATCTGTGAATCAAATCTTGGATTATTTAAATCCAATAGGATGTTTGTGTTTCCAACATGCAATTTGTTTATTTCAACTGTCTGAGAGAGAGAGAACTTAGTTTATTTCAACTATGTTTACTTCATTGACACCTTCTGGTTTCATAGATCCTTTGGTCTTTTGCAGACGTTAATAGAACCTTCTTTCTCTCTCTGGTGACCCCCAAGTGCAAGGGACCTGAGGGTCACGTGCCTGGATGGCAGCCTCTGAAGGGGATGGGTGTGTACCAAAGACATTTATAATGGAGGTCTGAGGAGTCTCATTGGCTCTGTTTCTCAAAGGGCTGCCTCAACATGACCTCTCTGTGACAACAAAGCTCCAACATAAACATGCCTAAACATCTTTTGGTCCTTTTTTTGCATGACCCTTGAGAGGGGACCGTGGGCAGTTTCCCACAGAGATTTACCCTTCTCCCTTGACTTGATGGGCCAATGATGATCCGCGTTTCTCTCTTCCAGCACGGCTAGCTGCAAATGCATTGCCTAAAGTCCTCTTGCTTGCATTTATGCCTCTTCTTGATGCTTGAGGCTGACGCACATGCCTTGGGTTTGAGGGAATCGCAGATGACTATGATGAAAGCAAGCCACATATATATACTGGCTTCATGAGTAAGTCAGCCTGCTGAAACTGGACGACCAGGAAAGGAGGACAAATAAATCAAATAAATGTTTTTTCCTCTTTTTGCTTGGGCCCCTCTAACCAAATGGGCACTGCCTTTTTTTAAATTCATTGATGAGCACCCACTGGGTGCCCATAAGCTGCTCACAATCCTGTGTATGCTTCCATCAAGCTTTCATGGCCATCTGTTACCTTGCTAGTGGCCTTGGATGGAAAAAGGCTTTCGCAAACTCCAAAATTCACAAATGACCTGATTGGTGATCTCGGCACCAGACCATGGGTATAATAAGTGCTGGAACCCCAATACATCATTGCAGCTTGCAAGTGGGTTACATATGACTGTGCAAGGACTCGCACAAGACTTGGCCAGACCCTAAACCTACACGACACTTGGGAGGCTGTCCCTAGAAGAGGGGTCACAACATGCCCAATGCCCATCAAAATGGTGTCCTCTGATTGTCTAAGCAAAGTGTCCACGTGGTACCTAGTACAGCAGGTGTGCACGTGACAATGCTCCTCGTCCTCCACCTCACCAATGGTGCATACTCTGTATGTATTTGCATCTCGTGGGATGCCATCAGCTCTGCCAAACTCAACCCTAAGGTAGCATGCAACATGTGCAACACAGAAAGAAAAGAAAGAAAAGTTGTATTAATGTCTACAAAAGGCCAAAATGACCTATGAGACCAAAAGGATTACATAATGTCCAAGGAATACATCATCATGGGTACTAAAATGAAATGGAAGAAAATGACAGATAAACTGAGATGCTAGAGCTGATCCGTGTAGAAAGAGCATAGGTTCCCATATCATCCTAAGATATCCCGCATGGGGCGCTGCTACATGGCACTCATAGTGGTAAATCTGAGCCGGGATGAGGGAGTCTTGTGATGGTGTAAAATGATGGCCCTGATCCTCCTATCGTGACACGGGCGTGGGCAAGGGCCTCCGGGTTGAGGTCGTCAACCTCTGCATAGCTCGGTGGCTCTGTCCAATGTCACTCCTCTCGGTTGAGAAAGAAAGAGAAAGATATTAAACATCTACTAAATACCCAATGGGCCCATGAGACCAAAGTGATACAATAATGTCCATGGCATATCTCATCATGGAGCAGAAAATCAAATAGAAACAAACTCACTGGAGTGATACAAAACTGTCCATGGAAATCGCATCATGGAATACTAGGAACATGAAACATAAATGGTATATCACTCTCCAAAATATCAAGCATGGGGCTAATGAATCTGGCCTAGACATCTCCCTCAACTACGTAGCGTGGAAAGGTAGCTCGGTGGCGATGGAGCATGTCCTGGAATTGGAGCTGATGAGGGGATCGTGGCCAACATCCGGGGAGCCGGGGGCATCAACCACACTAGATTGCGGAGGCCCTGTCCAAGGTAGCTCCTCTCAGGCGAGGTGTGTCCATGGGATCCACTGTATGGGTGTCCTCCACCTCCTGGGGTCTGGAGTGTTGGTTTGCTGGCGAGGGAGGGGTCGGGGTGGCTGGGGCCAAAGCTGTCTCAAGAAAGTGTCCCTATATTTGCAGAGCTCCAGCAAGAAGAGCCCTAGGCACGCTGGTCTGGGAAGTCAATGATCCTGGAGAGTGGGCCAAATCACTCGTGGAACAGATAGTGAAACCTCCCGCACATCAACGCTGGGCAAGGAAATCAATGATCCTAGGGAGTGGGCCAAATCCATCATGGAATAGATAGAGAAACCTCCCGTGGATCTCATAGTTTACTGAGCAGCAACATATGTAATGCTCTTCTGTCTCAACCTCTGTGTGTGGCATAATCAGTAGAACCTCTTCTCCTTGGGTCTCCGTATGATCTCCCTAGCTCTAAAAACGCACTCAACTCTTCCTGTCTCCACTCTGAGACGGTGGGATGAAACCTATATCCGGCCAATCGCAATCTGCATGGCATGGGACCATAGTCACCACAGACGTTTCGGGGGTTTTTGACGTTTCGGGACAAAACGTTTCGTCTTTCGGCTAAGAAACGCAAAGGTTTCATAGTTTTTTCTATATAAATACAATAAATACAATAAAATGGTTTAGAACTTGTAGTTTGTTCTATATAAATACAATAAAATGGTTTAGAACTTGTAGTTTGTAGAATTATTTTTAGGCCTACCTAATGCTAGCTAGGCACTTAAAAGATGGTAAAAGGTTAGGCAATTGTGATCACAATTGGGCAATTGGGGAGTTGTGGAATTGTGACTCGTGAGAAATTGGATAATTGTGAGAAATTGGGGATTTATGAGAAATTGGGCAATTGAGAATTTAGGGAATTCGGAATATTGGAAAATTTGTGAGAAATTGGAGAAGAGAGGAGGAGGAGGAGGAGAAGGAGAAGGAGGGAAAGAGGTGACTACAGATCGCGTGCAAGAGAGAGAGAGAGAGAGAGAGAGAGAGAGAGAGAGAGAGAGAGAGAGAGGATGTTTGGGTTGCAGGTCGCGCGCGGAGAGAGAGAGAAAGAAAGAAAGAAAGATTTTATTAACGTCTTCCAAAAGACCGAACTCGGCCTATGAGGCAAATCGGAGTACCTGTATGGGGTATCCTCTGTCATCCCAACAAAATGAAAAAGTACTGAACAAAAAAGCTGAATCTGGGTGTGCAGGGGATGGAGCTCTACTACTAGGAGAATGCAAAGCTATATGCATGGAGTATACAATCATGATATGCAACCTAGCTAGCTCCATCCTGTACCATACTGGGGGTATAAAATGGTATACATCAGTGAAGGGGGTGTCCACAGCTCCCTGAAGAACATGCCTGGGTGTGCTCTGAAGCGAGCCAGTCGCTTCGCACCCTCTCTGTGAAACTAAGCTCTGATTTCTGTCATCTCTCTCTAGTATAGGCGTGAGAGAGAGAGAGAGAGAGAGAGAGAGTGAAAGCCCAACATTTTAAAAAAACACTTAGACCAAAAAAAAAAAAGACAATTTGTTTTTTTTTTTTTGAAACGAAAAAAAAATCCTCGTTTTTGAAACGCATTTCGGGGTTTCAAAGTTTCTCAGCCTAGAAACGCGTTTCTATGTGACTATGCATGGGACATGTGAACACTGAGGTAGCCCAGCTCCTCGATGAATCCATCCTCAGTGAGCGTGAGGAAGCGATCTCTGTAGAAGTGCATCTTTGGTGGGAGCTCCGAAGGTGTGATCCATGTGCAATGGGTGTACAGGTTGAAAAGATCTAACTAGATAATCCGGTTGGTGTCCTCATGACAGAGCTCGAGAAAAGGGGAGTCCAAACTGTACCGAAGGGTCCCATATCCAAAGAACCAAGTGGAAACTCGGCTAACTCACACAAAAGACGTGCACGTGTGATACGGCATTTGTTGTCATACCAACAATTCTGAGGCATGGTACCTGTGCGGGCTTTGGTGGTGGACCAACGGGTGTGCGGAAAACTATCCATGGTGGATGTTTGGATGATTGTTGTGAGCTGTGAGGTGAGGGTGGTGAGGGGTGCAAAGATGGGTCTACATCCAAGAAACGACGGTAGAGCAGATCTGCATAGATAAGATCACAATCATGGGTGAAATGAATATGGGTGTAGTGTGAGATAGGTGGTAACCTGTGGTGGGCTAGGTGGTGTGCACATGAGGATGAAGGCGAGGTAGCTATGGTCGGCACCAAGTGTGTATGGTCTCCCATAAAAAGTGATGGCTCCATGGTCTTGTGAGATCCATTGTAGCCATGTGCCATCCTGATCTATCACCTACAACCTGATAGGGTCCTCAAAATCATACATCTATATCTACTCTTTCTTGGTCCTAGCATTCAAGTCCCCAAGGACCTCGCCTAGTCCCAAGAAGCCAATGATACCCTCGGAGAGAGCTGTGTATGGAGACTCCCTCTGCTCATATGGCAAAGGGCTTACTTCATGCTTATCCTTCCAACCATAGTATGGTCCCACGACTGTCTTGGAGCCCCAAATCCTAATTATAGTAATTAGAAACTTTTCAAAGTATAAACACAAAGAGGGACAAAACCAAAAAGCAACAAAGGGCTTACTTCATGCTGATCCTTCCAACCATAGTATGGTCCCATGACTCTCTTGAAGCCCCAGAAGGTATTTCCTCAAACAAGTCTTCTTCACATGCTAGGCCACACCTGTCCTTGCCCGACACTTCTCACAAATCCCTTGTTTCTCAAGCTCACAAGTTACGATTATCTTGAAGCATGCAAGGCATGTTGGCATTAATCTTACATATGGCTTAAATGGGTCACATCCATGTATGAATCCATGCAGGACATGATGGAAGGTATGAAATATTGGCAATGGATTGTGTGATGTTCCGAAACCTTGGGCAATGGCTCAAGCATTATTTCTATATCTTGGGCAACGGCCACCTAGAGATCTTTGCGAAACTGCCCACGGTGATACATATACACTATGGTGTACTTGATGGCTTGTTTTTGGACTTCCATGCGGATGCCCGAGATTTATAATTTGTACTTCGCTACGGATGTTTGAAGGGGTTTTGGACAGTGACAGGGTGGTTATCAAGTCTTGAGAAAGAGCCAAGCAATATCCACGGTGCCAATGTGGATTCCAGCCATGTACACGTGTGCAAATGGTGCCTGTGAGGATTCCGGCCATGTGCACATGGAGTACCAACATGGCAGGCAGAATACCTCAAAGTACAAGAAAGCAATTGGGTGATTCTCCAAGCTACATGTGCATCATGCATTCATATGTGTGCCATGACATTTATTTTATTTGTGCGACATTGTTTGGTTTTCCTGGACGATGCCTGGATTTATTGCATGTGTTGTCCATGGGACTGCGGACGCCTTTTGCCTTCTTGTCTTCACTCCCTTTAGCAGATCGGTGAGATCTACCAAGAGGTCAGAAAACTTGTCGATGTGGGATGAATATGCCTGGCACATACCCACAAATGATCTGATGTCATAGGCTGTCTGAGGTACTTTCCAGTTGACAATCTCGGCCACTTTAGCCGGATCAAGTCGAATGCCTTCAGCACTAATTATGTATCCCAAGTAATGCACCTGGAACAGATAAAATTCCGACTTCTTTTCATTGACATAGAGCTCGTTGCTTTCCAGCAACTTAAGGACTTTCTCCACATCAATGTCATGCTGCTCAACCGTAGCTGAAAATACCAGTATGTCGTCCAGAAATATGAACACACACTTTCCAATCAAATCCCAAAAAACACGCATCATCATGCGGTTAAATGTAGCTGGGGCGTTCGTCAAGCCAAATGGCATGACCACAAATTCAGAGTGGGCCCGTTCCGTACAGAAGGCTGTCTTGGGGATGTCTCCCTCCACAATCCGCACCTGGTGGTACCCACTCTTTAAATCAAGTTTCGAGAACACCTTTGCTCCATTCAGCCTCTCGAGAATATAATCAATTCGAGGCATCGGGAATCTGCTCTTGATAGTCAGCTTGTTGAGTGCACGATAATCGACACACAAACGGGAAGACCCATCTTTCTTCTTGACAAATAAGATCCGTGCTGCAAATGGCAACACGCTGGGGCGGATGAAGCCAGATTGCAACAATTCTTGGAGTTGGCGGTCCAACTCCGATTCCATTGCCTTGGAAAGGCGATAACGGAAACTTGCTCGGAGGTTCCGAGCCTGGGAGGAGGTCAATCTTGTGGTCCTCCGGTCTGGACAGGGGAAGCTCGGGAGGGAGGCTGTCCTGAAGAAAAATCTTCTGAAACTTTTCATGGAGAATCGAGTACTTCTCGGAAGCACTGGCCACCGTCTGGGCTGTCTGGATGTATATCATTGCACACTGTGCGCCATTCCTGACTGCTCGCTTAGCCTGCAAGTGGCTTATGAGCAGAAAGTTCGGAATTCCTAGCTCACACTTAATGGTCACTGGGGCGTTTGATACATTCCGATTGATCTGGAACGTGTGCTTGTCCCACTTGACATCTGGAAGAAACTTGTGAAACCACTGAATACCCAAAATTATATCTGCTCCTACAAGAGGGGCAACCATAAAATCAGGCACAAATTCGATGCCCTGAATAACTAACTTAGCACCTAGAGCTTCATACTTGACGCTCGTTGTCATGCCTGTGCTAAAACCCTCAACCTGTTTGTCCACCGAAGTCAGGTCGAAACGGGCACGCCTAGCGGCCTGTTCCGTGACCACGCCCTCCATACTACCGCTGTCAAACATGACGACGAATCTCTGGCCACCTATGTAGCCAAAAGACTTGAGCAATTCGTTGCGCTCATACTCCTGGTCATGGGCGCCCTTCTGCTTATCTTCAAGCTCCTGGCTAATAATTACTCCAACTGAAGCACCGGGGTTTGAAGAACTAGGGGTAGCCACTGGGGTCTGTGTGGGAGCTGAGCTCACCACGGAAGCTGTGGAGGCAGCGGCGGCGGGCTTTGGAGGCTTCTTGGGACAATCCCGAGAAGTATGTCCTTTTGTATGACAAAAGAAACATCTACCCTCCTCCTTGTACTGAGAAAGCTCCTCAGCTCTCAACTTGCCACCTGTCTTGCTTGCCTCCGCTTTCTGGTCAGGAGTAAGCTTAGACGCATTGTTCGAGTTCTTGGAGCCAGAGGCTCCCGGGCTCTGTCCTGGGGAAGACCCCGTCTAGTTCTGGCCTTTGCCCCCCGAGGCGGTAGCCCTGAGAAGAGCCGGCTGGGAAGTCTTGGGCTTGCCTTGTTTCATTTCTGCACTCTATGCAAGCGAGAGTGCGTCTTCAAGGGTGGCTGGCCTAAACATATGCACCTCCCATTGGATTTGCGTGTCAAGGCCATACAAAAACTGCCCTTTCTTGTCCGTATCAGATAAGCCTAATTGCAGACATAAAGTCGAAATTCTATTGGCAAACTGAAGGACTGGTTGCGCGTTCTGACGCGCTCCCCTGAACTCGTCTTCGCTCAAGGTAGTGGGGCGGTAGAAACCGCTGCTTAAGGTTGTGGACAAACTCGTCCCACACATAAGCTGCCATACCTACTCTGGTGTGGGCATGAGCCCACTGAGTCCACCAAGGAATGGCCTCACCTTCTGTCATGTGCACAGTGTGTATCTACCATGTGCTACACGCACGCAAGACTAGCTTCGAGGTTTGGGGAAGCTTGGAGCTAGGCAGGCTGATTGGCGAGCTGAGTTAGGGAAAGACTAACGGGCGGGCACCCAAGTATGGACGGGCGGGCACCCAAGTGTGGACGCCCGATGACCGGCCAAGAGCCTATAAAAGGGTGGCCAAGGTTAGTCATTAGTTATATTGAGTCTCGCGTGATTTGTGAGAGCTCTATCGTCTGGAGCCTGGATCTAGTGCAGATGTGCACCTGCTTTACGCAGCCGAGGCCGGCAACAATCTCAAGGCCCGCGAGAGTAGCTTCGTGGCGGTATGGGACGTCACGAGGTGGAGATTGGTCGATACGTCAACCTAGTTAGCTCAACTCGTGGCTCGGTGGGGACAGCCAAGAGACTGTGGGCTTGCCCACGGCTGTCATGGTTGAGAGGTGAGTCAGGCCTGCACCCCCCTTGTTGTTGTTTGTTTGTTTGCAGGTTTCGAGTCTCGTACCAGGAGCGTTCCACGAGGAGATCCGGTGGGGATTTGACAGTGGTATCAGAGCGTGCCTCGTGAACGAGCAAGTCGGTAGGTAGAGAAGATGAGGTCGAAGAAAAGGTATGAGTTCGAGAAGCTTGCTGTTTTTCTATGCATGCTGCTGTTTTTTCAGTTAGTATGTGCTTTTCATCAAAGAAACCCGTGATGAGGGTGTAGGTAGATGGTAGGGTTGTTTTGCTTTGCAAGAAGAAGGTTGAAGATTCGTGTTTGTGCAGTCGCATGAACTGTTGAGAGAAAACAGAAAAAAGCATGTTCGTTTTTTTTTGTTGAACGTGAGAGAGAGAGCAAGTGTGCAAGAGGTGTGAAAGCTAGCGGGCGTTGGCGTACTGGACGTGGGCTACCGGCAGTTTCAGGCGGTCAGGCGGGCGCCTAGGCCTACATAGCCAGGTGGTCAGGCGCCTAGGCCTACGCAGCCAAGCGACGAGGCTGGCGGGCGCCTGGGCCTATGCAGCCAGGCGCCCAGGTCTGTGCAGGCGGCCAAGCCTAGGCGCAGGCTGCCCCGGACACCTGAGCATAGGCGTTGGCTGGAATGCGTGGATGGCAGCGAGGTGGCCGACGACAGCAAAGCAGGCGCCTGTGGCTCGGTCGGTGACGGCAGTAGCGCAGGTGACGAAAGCAGCAGGCCAGCGGCGCTAATTCCAAGAGGGGGGGAAAAAAATCTAAAAAAGCATTCGGCGCTTTTGTTTTTTTTTTTTTTACTTTTTTTTAAGAGTTTAAAGACCCCTCTAAGATTTAAAGATGTGTTTTTTTTTTAAGAAACCAAAATGTATATATATCCATATATATATATATATATATATATATATATATATATATATATATAACACAAAAGCAAAAGCTCAAGTCGCTTTTGAGGACAGTTATATAAACCCCTTAAGTGGGCTTCTTGCCACATATCTCTCAAGTTTTCAAGCTCTCAAGCTCTCAAGTTCCCTCGCAATTTTATTGTGCAAAGATCGAATTTTCTCTCCACTTGCCCTCTTCACGATGTCGACCCAAGAATCGGAGTTGGAGCCCCTTGTCGAACGCGAAGGCTTGCCGGCTACGGAAGATACCGATGCCGATCTTTTTGACGATTATGTGTCAAAATCAGATTTCCAAGAGTTCAAAGTTGCTCTCGAAGCTTCTTCTTCGGAACGTCAGGCACAAATCGCCGCCCAGATGCAAGCTTTGCAGAACTCCATCTCTCTCTTGACCACTACCCTCTCTACTCTTTCGGGTATGGATACCTTGGACTCTGCTTTAGGCCCCAATATTACTCCGGAACCGTTTGGGGGCGAGCAAAAGCAGCGTACCAAGGAGATCGTGGACACATGGCTACATAAGTGGCAGGTCCATTTTCAGTTTCATCCATATGATGATGGAAAAAAGATCCAGTTAGCAGCAAGTTTCCTCTCAAGCAAAGCTTTGCTTTGGTGAAAGGAACTCAACCCTAAGCCAACAACTTCGGCACAATTCGAAGACGTCTTCAAGAAGGAATTCCTCAAGAAAGAGGATGATTATGATGTTGTTGCCCGGTTTACAGCTTTGACCATGACCTCGCAGCACCTCACTTATGAGGTCTACCTCCAAAAGTTTAGGGACTTGCAAATGAAAGCTACAAAGATGGATCCCACTACTCTTTTGGGGTTTTTTGTAGCTGGTTTACCAGACTCATACCGTTTACATGTTAAAAATAACAAATGCAAAACATTGGACGAAGCCATTTATTCAGCTCGTATCTATGATGATACAATGGTCTCTTCCAAGTCGAAACCCGTTACCGAGCAGGGGAACAAGCATAAAAGAAAGTTCTCTGCACCTATGGCTAACACGACTGAAGGAAAGTCTTCAGACCAACCTTCGAAGAATTCAAGTTCGACACCAGCAAAGAAGAAACGACTCCTTAAGGCTTTAAAGCTCAAGAAGGAGGGACGTTGTTTTATCTGCGAAGAAAAAGGACACATGCGTAACAAGTGCCCAAAGCAAAAGGGTGCAAAGACCAACGCAGGACCCAAGCCAAAGGCAACTAATCAGTTGTCTTTGACACGTACGTCAGTTACTGTACTTTCTCGCCCTAGTACATGCTCTGATTGTTTGTTCAACTCTGAAGTATTTGGCTTGCATGATCTTCTCCAAGTTTATGGAGAAGTGAATGGCCATAGAATTCACATTCTTCTAGACCCTGGCAGCTCACACAATTTTGTTAGCTACAAACTTGTGCAGAAATTGAGTCTTGATACGACACCCAGCGATCATACCTACATGCGGGAAGGCAAGTATTGGATCGAAAGGTGGAGATGCTTCCAATCCAAATTCAGGACTACAAAGATACTCTGGAATGCTATGTTATGCACCTAGAAAATGTAGAGTTGTTATTAGGGATTGCGTGGTTTAAGACTCTTCAAGTCCAGATAGATTGGTCTAGTCATATTTTTTCTTTTCAGCATAGGAACACCCAGTATAGTATTTTAGGTGATTATATACATCCCTCTCAGGGACCTCTTGTAAATACAGTTGATTTTGGAAATATAATGGATTCTTCTTTGTATACCACTTTCCATTGTGTATTGATTCCACTTTCTTCATTTCTCATACCTTCCATGGATGTCAATGAATTAAGTGTGTTTGAAAGCAAAGAATTAGAGAAGATACTTGATTCGTTTCAAGATGTATTTCCTAGGGAGCTGCCATCGGGTTTACCACCTGAAAGGGCAGTAGATCATCATATTGATTTGATCCCTGGTGCCCAGCCTGTCAGTATTCCACCTTACAGGATGAGCCAAGCTGAGGAAGATGAGTTGGCTAAACAACTCGAAGATTATTTGAGGATGGGCCAGATCCGTCCAAGTAAATCACCTTGGGGTGCACCTGTGTTGCTTAGGAGAAAGAAGGACAATACTTGGAGAATGTGTATAGATTACAAAAGATTGAACAAGCTGACAATTAAGAACCGTTATCCTCTCCCTAGATCAGATGACCTAATTGACCGGTTAGCAGGAGCGAAATATTTCACAAAGATAGATTTGCGTACTGGCTACCACCAGATACGTATTCATGAAAGGCATGTCGAAAGAACCGCCTTTCAGACTAGGTATGGCCATTACGAGTTTCTCGTATTACCTTTTGGGTTAACCAATGCTCCAGTCACTTTCGAGCAAATGATGAACGATCTTTTCCGTGAACATTTGGGAAAATTTGTGGTGGTGTTCCTGGATGATATTTTGATATATAGTTGTACTCTTGAGGATCATGTTAGACACCTCACGATTGTCTTATCTATTTTAAGACAGAATCGACTATATGCTAAGTTAAGTAAATGTAAGTTTTTTATGATAGACATCATTTACTTGGGACACAAGATCACTAGAGATGGATTGAGCATTCACTATGACCGAGTTCAGAAGGTTCTGGACTGGCCTATACCGCGAACAGTGAAACAACTTCGTTCTTTTCTCGGTTTTGTTGTTTTTCTTCGTAAATCTGTGCGAGAGTACTCTCAGCTCACACTACCGATGACCGACTTGTTGAAAGATCGTGGACGTAAGTCAAATCAGCCTATCACTTGAAATAACGATTTGGATATGGCCTTCAGACTTTTGAAAGATAAAGTCAAGGAAGCACCTATCTTAGCATTGTCTGATCCTAGTCGGCCTTATATTCTTGAAACTGATGCCAGTGACTATGCCATCGGGGCTACTTTATTTCAAGATGGTAGACCGGTTGCTTTTGAAAGTAAAAAGCTAGACGACACTCAATCTCGTTGGCCAATCCTTGAGAAGGAGCTTTATGCTGTGATTCATGCTCTCAAGGTTTGGAGACATTATTTATATGGCTCCAAGTTTGTGGTATTGACTGATCATCAGTCAATCAAGTATGTGTGTGATGCGGATGATTTGAGAGGAAGGAAAGCTCGTTGGGCTGAGTTAATGCAAGATTTTGATTTTGAGATTCGTTATAGAAAAGGATCCATGAATAGTGTTGCAGATGAGCTTAGTTAAATTAGAGAGGTGAATACTTTGTCGTTCACCGAGATTTCTACCGACTTATTTCAATCATTGAGAGGGCTTTGCAGGACTGATAATTATTTTGGTCCATTTTGGTAGAAGATCCAGGACGGTGTCGTGCTATGGCGCGTCTATGGTGTGAAACCATGCTTATGAGGCCATCAAATGCAAATCCAGATGCATGGGATTAAGTGTCTGTGTACATACGGGATGTATGGCGTGTGGAGGGTTTTGCTTTTGAGGGCGTCGCCAGGTGTATAGGGTGGACGGTATTGGCTTTGAGCTTGTTGCAGGCCTGTCGGGTGAGAGGTCAGATGATGGAGAAGATGTCAGCTGCTCGGCCACTTGAATTGTGTATGCGTTCGCATGGACAATGGGCACTTGGAAGGCCGCATTGAAGGTATGTGGAAGGGAGGGCAATTAATAGGTGAAGGGGCCTTTATTGCCTTTAAATTAGTGGGTGTGAAAGAGTCATGTGGCCATCACTTAGACCTTAGAGAAGAAATAAATTTTCTTCAAAATAAAATAAACAAAATGAAGATAAATATGGCCAGCTATGTGAAGGGAAGAGTAGCCGCCAGCGCATAGTTCCAGAAGCTAGCGGATCGAGAAGGGTGGGCGCAGCTAGAGGAAAGAAAAAGGCGGCCGTGTTGAGAGGGAGAGGGGAATTGAATTGCAAGCGCAATAAGGAGAGATGGGAGGCGGCGCAGCTGAAGAATAAAGAAAAAGGAAACATCAATCTTCTGGGGAATTCGAAGCTGCAGCTGCAGGCGATAACTGGGGGCGCCAAACTGACTGCAACAGTGAGAAGCGGTGGTGGCGAAGGCTTTCAAGCCTAGGTGGTGGGATCAAGGTGGTGAATACCCCGGGAGCCTACAGACAAGAAGAAGTATTGCCGCCTGGTATTGCTTGTGATACTGGTGAGACGGCAGGGCGGAGCCGGCAGATAGAGGAGCCCCGTGTGTGCATTGGGAGACGGCAGGGAGCCGACGGGAAAGAGAGCCCCCGGGTGTGTTCTGGTGTGAGGGCTGCAAAGAAGAGCAGCGGGGAGAGAAGCGGACACAGAGGATCACAGCTGGCGCAGGAGGACACCTCTGAGTGTGTGCTCGCCAGGAGGCCGTGTTGCAGAGTGGAGGACGGCTGCCCGCTGGTGTGCGAAGATCTCTGGGAAGCAGCAGCAACCAGGTGAAGGAGAGACCGCTTAAAAGATTGTATTTCTGGGAATCCATTTTGATGCAGCTCCTTGCTATCGCGGAACGGTTTCAGTTCACGTTTCGAGTCCCCATTCCAATGCGATATCTGGCAGTGGCGAGAACCAGCTACAGTTGCACATCTTGGTGGTAGAGGAATGTTTTCTATTGTTCCACTCAGTGCAGCTGCTTTTGGAAAAACTGTTGATCTGGCAAATAAAGCTGCTGATGTGGTTGCTGAAGCTCTGTAAGAACCTCTTGCCTTACAGTCTCTTCAAGTCAATTTGCGGAATGTTCATGTCAAGGCAGAGGAGAATCTCAAGACTTGGTTGGCAAGTTAATCACTAGGAAGAATTGGGCATGCTGCTGGTATGTCTGAGGTATTATCATTATATGATCGTGTTGTTGTTGAGATTTTGGTGTCTTATTGCTCTTGAAGCTATGTGTAATGGGTGCTGACGGTGTTTGGGCCATGTTCTTGCTTTAATTGAAGACTTGATGATCATGATGGTTTGGTGTTTAGCCAAGAGAGATACCTTTTCCCCTTTGTACATGCGTCTCTGAGAGAGGAGAGAGGAGGTTTGGCGGGATTTATTTTCTCTGAATAATCAAATCAAGTGAATGTAAATCAACGTAACTCTCACAGCCAGACACCCAGTGTGTTCCCGGCTAGACCGCACACGTCACGACAGCTTTGGTGAACCCGACGTGAAACCGCTGGGGTGAGAGTACGTAGAGATGGCTAGCAAAATGGAGCATTTATATGCAGAGATGAAAGAGCTTGAAGAGCGGTTCAGGAAGATTGAAGAAGAAAAGCAAGCTCAGGAAGCGGTGGAAATTGCGATGCAATTGGTATATGACAGGGTCAATATATTTGATGGTTACGATCCAGAAAGCTATCTAAGGTGTTACGAGACAGAGATGAAGAATCAAGGGGTTCCAGAAAACAAGATGATTGCATCTTTCGCATACCTTGTAAGTCCTGATTTAAAAGATGAAGTGCTGGAACTAGCAGAGTATCACTCCAAACGATGGAGTGATTTTGCAGATGCACTTATTTATGCGAGTTCCAGGTATAATGTGAGCTGTGATAGTGTTCCAGCAACAATCCGAGCCAATTTAGAAGCGGTTGTCGATGCATGTCTTATGGAGGACAATCAATTGCTATTCAAGGCTGATACAGAGATTGTGGAGGCTGTTTATGCTAAATTGGGACTGCAAAAAGCCATTAGTGAGCAACAAGGCCTTCATAGTGCAAAAAGGAATGTTTTGCTACAGCCTCATAAAGATGCAATGGGTGAACTCTGCAAGTATAATCTGTCTTCCTTGTTTGAGGGTGCAGACATACAGGGTCCTATGATCATACCAAATGATGTGTGTATGCCTATGCTTGAGGAGACACTTGATTCAGAGAGCTTCAGGACAGGTGCTCAAGACCCAATACACGAGGAAGAGGACATCGCTAATAGTTTCCTCTTGGGCTGTGAAGCATGTAAGCTGTGTAAACTTGAGGATTCTCATGACGAGAGTGCTCATTTGAAGGGTATTCCTCAGGTGTCGTATCATATGTGTGAAGAACAGCAGGAACCAATGCTTCTTGCTGAAAGCATGATTGCAGAGTTTGAAAATCTAAGACAAGAAGAAGATGCTATCATTACTGCATTCTTATCTGGTTATGATGCTTATAAGCAGGATGATGTACATGAATATGCAGACGGGCCACAAGTATGTGTGATTGATTTAGAGGGGGTGAGTGATATGGGTGATTCCAACAGTGATGTTGCTTCTGAAGCTGGTTGCCAAGGTTCTGTGGATTTGGGTTATTCTGGAATGCTAACAGGGTGTTCCAACAATAAACAGGGTGATGCTATGTCATCAGTGTCAGGGTTACCTTGCAACCACATTTGTGAGCAACAATCTCGAGCTTGGAAGCCTGTTTATGATGATGATTTGGAGAGGGAAATTGAATCTATCTTTTTGGATCATACAGGGTTCAATGACATACAGATTCAAGGATACTCGGGTGAGGGACCCATAAGTCTAAGCCCATCTGCAGACAGGTATCAAGAAATACTGGGAGATAACATGCAGGATATGCAAAGTGTGGTCAGAGAGCCTCATGAGGCTGCATATGAGCAACCAAATGGATATAGCTATGGGGGTATGAATGTTCATGATAATCAACATGTGGGATTGCAAGATGATAATGGCTTCAATGCGATTGATCCTGGATTGGATGCTATCTTAGATGATGCATTGGATGATTTTATGGTATATAATAGATCCCCATCAGCTTTGGGCTCTTCTATGCTTGATGCTAGTCAACTGTTGGTTGCAAGTGAGGATGTGCAGGTGTTATGTAAGCCAAATGATTGTGATGAGATTGATTCAGATCTGGAGGCTATTCTCGATGATGCCTTGCTGGACTTTGTATGTGTTGATGCTTTTCCGTCTTTGGATGAGAAGAATGAATGTTTGTCAGTGGGTGAGCTGGATCCAGGCAAGGTAGATTTGGATGGGATGTTACCAAGTGTGTGTTCCATGCTGTTAATGCAATGTTGTTACTTGGTGTGGCCATACAATATGTGGTGCAAAGGCTTCAAACATGGCCTGAGGAAAATTTTGAAGCAAATCATTTTGAAGAGCATCCCACTTTGAATGATGAAGGTAATTATGCATATGCAGGGAATCTAAGTGAGGATAGGGCTTCATATGAGCAAAGGATATGGCACATATGCCAAAAGCGATTGGTATTTGATCCAGGTGGGAAAGCAGAACCATTCAGATGTGATTGCTAAGATATAAATATCTTGCAGGCTAAAGGTGTAGATGTCATGCTATGTTTCAACAAAGGATAACCCCTTGTGAGTACCACTATGTATATTCTTCTACTGTTTCATGTTTACTAGGGTGATACCAACTGGGTCAGGTTTGACAGGGTTAAGACGCCTAGTTGGATGCTTGTACATATACCAATGTTGGTGTGCAAATAATGCATGGACACTGAATTCCAGGACCTGTGTGGCACATACCAGAGGATGTGCAGGTTTAGAGGGGGTGGATGTCGTGCTATGGCGCGTCTATGGTGTGAAACCATGCTTATGAGGCCATCAAATGCAAATCCAGATGCATGGGATTAAGTGTCTGTGTACATACGGGATGTATGGCGTGTGGAGGGTTTTGCTTTTGAGGGCGTCGCCAGGTGTATAGGGTGGACGGTATTGGCTTTGAGCTTGTTGCAGGCCTGTCGGGTGAGAGGTCAGATGATGGAGAAGATGTCAGCTGCTCGGCCACTTGAATTGTGTATGCGTTCGCATGGACAATGGGCACTTGGAAGGCCGCATTGAAGGTATGTGGAAGGGAGGGCAATTAATAGGTGAAGGGGCCTTTATTGCCTTTAAATTAGTGGGTGTGAAAGAGTCATGTGGCCATCACTTAGACCTTAGAGAAGAAATAAATTTTCTTCAAAATAAAATAAACAAAATGAAGATAAATATGGCCAGCTATGTGAAGGGAAGAGTAGCCGCCAACGCATAGTTCCAGAAGCTAGCGGATCGAGAAGGGTGGGCGCAGCTAGAGGAAAGAAAAAGGCGGCCGTGTTGAGAGGGAGAGGGGAATTGAATTGCAGGCGCAATAAGGAGAGATGGGAGGCGGCGCAGCTGAAGAATAAAGAAAAAGGAAACATCAATCTTCTGGGGAATTCGAAGCTGCAGCTGCAGGCGATAACTGGGGGCGCCAAACTGACTGCAACAGTGAGAAGCGGTGGTGGCGAAGGCTTTCAAGCCTAGGTGGTGGGATCAAGGTGGTGAATACCCCGGGAGCCTACAGACAAGAAGAAGTATTGCCGCCTGGTATTGCTTGTGATACTGGTGAGACGGCAGGGCGGAGCCGGCAGATAGAGGAGCCCCGTGTGTGCATTGGGAGACGGCAGGGAGCCGACGGGAAAGAGAGCCCCCGGGTGTGTTCTGGTGTGAGGGCTGCAAAGAAGAGCAGCGGGGAGAGAAGCGGACACAGAGGATCACAGCTGGCGCAGGAGGACACCTCTGAGTGTGTGCTCGCCAGGAGGCCGTGTTGCAGAGTGGAGGACGGCTGCCCGCTGGTGTGCGAAGATCTCTGGGAAGCAGCAGCAACCAGGTGAAGGAGAGACCGCTTAAAAGATTGTATTTCTGGGAATCCATTTTGATGCGGCTCCTTGCTATCGCGGAACGGTTTCAGTTCACGTTTCGAGTCCCCATTCCAATGCGATATCTGGCAGTGGCGAGAACCAGCTACAGTTGCACATCTTGGTGGTAGAGGAATGTTTTCTATTGTTCCACTCAGTGCAGCTGCTTTTGGAAAAACTGTTGATCTGGCAAATAAAGCTGCTGATGTGGTTGCTGAAGCTCTGTAAGAACCTCTTGCCTTACAGTCTCTTCAAGTCAATTTGCGGAATGTTCATGTCAAGGCAGAGGAGAATCTCAAGACTTGGTTGGCAAGTTAATCACTAGGAAGAATTGGGCATGCTGCTGGTATGTCTGAGGTATTATCATTATATGATCGTGTTGTTGTTGAGATTTTGGTGTCTTATTGCTCTTGAAGCTATGTGTAATGGGTGCTGACGGTGTTTGGGCCATGTTCTTGCTTTAATTGAAGACTTGATGATCATGATGGTTTGGTGTTTAGCCAAGAGAGATACCTTTTCCCCTTTGTACATGCGTCTCTGAGAGAGGAGAGAGGAGGTTTGGCGGGATTTATTTTCTCTGAATAATCAAATCAAGTGAATGTAAATCAACGTAACTCTCACAGCCAGATACCCAGTGTGTTCCCGGCTAGACCGCACACGTCACGACAACGGGAGCTCATTGATTAACCAAGACTCAATGACTGAGCAGTCTACCATTTAGGCTGCAGGAGGCCAGTGGATGATTCGAAATGGTTTACTATTCCGTAATGACAAAATTTGTGTACCACAGATCCCGGACATTAGGTCCAAGATTCTTAAGGAGTGTCACGACGCTCCTTCTGCTGGACACCCTTGGGTACACAAGACACTATCGTTAGTGAAACACACTTTTTATTGGCCAAAGATGAAAGGGTATGTAGAAGATTATGTTCTCAAGTGTCAAATTTGCCAAGCAAATAAAGCTGAACGCTTTAGATAGGCTAGGCTGTTGCATCCTTTGCAAATCCCAGGTAATATGGGAAAGTATTTCCATGGATTTTATTACCGGATTGCCAAGAACACATCAAGGCCACGATTCTATTTGGGTTGTGGTAGATCGCTTGACAAAAATGGCTAGATTTTTACCGACCCGGAAGACTATTACAGCTACACAATTAGTACGGCAATTTATCGAGCAATTGTTTAGACTGTACGGGTGAAACCGGCCTCTGGTAGAAACCAAAGTGCGGTAGACTAGCAGTCACCCTTCCACTTGTAGTCCAGATATAAAAACAAATTTGATTGGAGCTAGAGTGCCCCAAATCTGAAATAAAACCGACACCTGTTGGCCCCAAAGCTTGGCGCCCCTTGCGGTATTTCTTTATTCAATTTCAAAAAGATGTAAAGCTGAGTACAACAAAACCAGCCACGGGAATACACCTGTATGTCCAATCTGGCAGCCCACAAGACCTCTTAGCACAGAGGATTCACACACAGATCTGTGTCCCACAAAAGCAACACTCTATGTTCCCCTCTGATCAGCCAAGACTATTCAGCAGGGCAGTCTTGAGCACACATCTGGCATATCCCATGTACATGGTTCCACAACTCAGCAAAAAACATACATCCACTGCCCAAACTCTGTTTCCACCCTTTCAATCTGCCATACCCCTCCTCTCACAAGGGGCCAGATAGCACAACTCTGCACAGCAGACATAAGCCAATGGAAAGAAAGATAGATGGACAAGTTCAGAGCTTACCAAATCAGCTCGTGGATCTGCACTCGTGAAGCAGTGCGCACCAGTCTGTACTTGACAACGACTGTCTGTACTCTCCCCCCTGCAACCACCTGACTGTTTGCACCAACCAAGCTCTGGAAAAGCTCTGCCTGCAACTGGAGATACACTGCCAGCTACTGCTCAGAACTGAACAGATCTGGAACCGACTGTACCTGTCCGTACAGGTCAGTAGTTCACCACTGTACCTATCCGTACAGGTCAGTAGTTCACCACTGTACCTGTCCGTACAGCTGTACCTAGAAATTCCTTCACCTGTATAAGCCTGTGCACAGCCTGAATTCAGCGCCGCCTGTACCTGCTCTATCCAGCGCCGCTAGCACCTGTCCTGTCTAGCGCCGCCAGCACCTGTCCTATCCGTACAATTGTCCGTACAACTGTACCAGCAACAGAACCTGCAACAGCAATTCTGTACCCGCCTTCAGCTACTGTCAGCACCGCCTGTACCTGCAACAGGAGTACTGTACGGGCAAACTCCACCTGGGCTGTATGGCCTGCAACACGTGGACTGTACGGCCAGTTTTGCACAAAAAACAGCAGTCAAAAACCCAGCAGCAGTCGACCAGCCTTCTCCTCCTCTCCACGCTTGAGAACTTGCGCGTAGGTTGCACGCCTCCCAAAAAGCTAGAGAGAGAGAGAGAGAGATGAGAGAGGCATGCAACTCCAAAAGTGGAGTGGCCTCTCTCCAAAAATGTCCTAGGGCCCCAACTTTAATAAACACTAAAGTTCCCTAGGGGCCACTAAGGCCTAGGGGCAACCATAAATAAAACATTAAAATATTAATGTTCTAGTTCCCCCCTTCACACCTAGAGATGTCCATACATCATTCTCTCTGTCCGGGCACCCCAAATGTGAATCATTTAATATTTTTTGCTCAGCAACCACCATGCCCACACTTGTGCTGTTCCATTTTCACAGGGTCATGACATACCCCCCTCTTGAAAAATGGCAAGTGTCCTCGATTGCATTCTGGTGATACAGCAAAATATCCAGAGTGAAATATACAATATGGCAAGATCAGCGTCCCAATCTCTCTAAGCCATGCACATGTAACATCATTCACTGCAAACCAATGGCGTAGTAGTAGTCCAAGTTGTATACCACTATGAACCATACACAACCACAATATCCCACGTGACTAGTACACATATATCATAGAAGTCCCATAAACAGATGTACTGTCAGCAATCAGTACCTTCGGGTGAGATAAAAAACAGCACCAAGCGACCTCTAGATGTCATTTGAGCCTATCTGTATCAAGGGAGTGGACGTGCTACCCCCCTCTTGAGCATCAGGTAATGCTCCAAACCCGTGCTCTGCTAAACCTGAATGAGCCACAACAAGAGTCGGCTTTAACTCAAAGGCATCAAGATAAATCTGCAAAACCTGAGGTGAATCTGTTAAGTCACCTTCCTCCATCCACTTCGCAGCCATCGGTGAATAGTTCTTGAACTTCACAAGATAGCGACGGGAAACTTTACCTCGTACCTTTCTTTCCTTATGTGCTAGTATCTGCTCTGGAATAAGAACCTCATCAAGTTCCTCAACTTCCGGCTGAGCCTCATCTGATACATCCTCAGGCACATCCCCACGGAAAGGTCTAAGGAGACTCACGTGAAAAGCATTGTGAATCTTCCAGTGATCTGGTAGCTTCAAGCGATAGGCTACCTCACCAATCTTTTCCAATACCTGAAAAGGCCCATAATAACGCATGCTCAACTTAGGGAATAAGCGCTCTTTACCCTTCATCTTCTTGAGTCTAGCCTTTTCAAAGCGCAAAAGAACCCAATCACCTAATGCAAACTCTAAAGCACGTCTGTGATGGTCTGCAGCTTTCTTTTGCTTCTGCTGAGTTTTCTGGAGTGCCAACTTAACTCTCCGATAAGCTTCATCCATGTTTTCCACATACTGATCAACCTCAAAGATCTTATCCTTTGTATGCAAAATGGGTGGTACCTTCTTCCCTCCTTCCACAATCTCAAAAGGCGCCTTGCCCGTCGAGGTATGGACAGTGTTGTTATATGCAAACTCCACCAAAGGAAGATACTTTTCCCATTGTTGCTTGTGCTCTGACACATAACACTTGAGAAGATCTAACACTGTGTTAGCCTCTTCCGATTGACCATCTGTTTGTGGCTGAAATGAAGATGAAAACTTGAGAGTTGTACCCATGTTGTCAAAGAAACCCTCTCCAGAACAAACTCGTCATCCGTGGATCACGGTCACTAATGATAGACGTAGGCAAGCCATGATACTTGAAGATGTTCGCCATGAACAACTTCACCATATGATCCACTTTGATCGTCTTACGCACGGGAATGAAATGAGCCTGCTTACTGAACCTGCATATGATAGTCCAAATGCCATCATTGCCCGTTTGTGTCCGTGGAAGATCAAATATAAAATCCATGGCAATGCTCTCCCAAGGTCTATCTGGAATAGGTAAAGGCTGTAGTAACCCTGGTGTCTTTTGACGGTCAAACTTTACCTTCTGACATACGATGCATTGCCTAACAAAGGCAAGAAACATCTCTTCTCAAGGTTAGCCAATAAAAGAAAGTCTCCACTGCTTTTACCGTGGCGTCAATACCTCTATGACCTGCATACGGTGGAGCATGACTTTCAATCATAACCTTGAGTCGCAATGGCCTGGTAACACACAGTCTGCCATGCATCAATAAAAACCCATCTCTGAGAGTATAATGCTCATGCCGCTGACCTTCAGACATCTGATCATACAACCTTTCAAAGGCCTCATCGTGGGCATACTGCTCTTTCATTTCATCAAGCTCATGATGATAAGCAAGTGAAACTGCTGAGACCTGTGGCTTGCGTGACAAAGCATCTGCCACTACATTCTTTTTGCCTTCCACATGCACAATCTGGAAGTGAAACATAGACAAAAAGTTTGCCCATCGCATATGCTTCTCTGAAAGCTTAGTTTGCGTGAGGAAATAACGCAAGGTCTGATGATCTGTCTGCACAGTGAAATCAGCCCCAAGCAAATAGTGTTTCCATGTAGAAAGAGCATGAATTACAGCCAACATCTCTTTCTCATAAACCTATAAATGCTTCTCAGCATCTTGCAATATTCTACTCTCATAGGCTATCACATGTCCCTCGTGCATGAGAACTGCCCCAATGCTACTTCCACATGCATCACATTGGACAACAAAAGCCTTTCGGAGGTCCGGTAACACCAATACTGGATCCGAAGTAAGCTTTTCTTTGAGCTTTTTAAAGGCTGTAATTTCCCGATCAGCCCATCTAAACGGAGTTGCCTTCTTTGTTAAGGCATGAAGAGGCGAAGCAATTTCAGCAAAATACCGTATGTACCGCGTGTAATAGGAACACAATCCTAGAAAGCTACGTGCATCATGCACGGTCCTCAAATCTGGCCAATTAAGAATTGCTTCCACCTTCGTTGGATCCATACGGACTCCATGCTTAGACACAATATGCCCCAAGAAGTGTATCTCTTGCAAGAAAAACTCACTCTTCTTACCATTAATAACCAGCCTATGGTTCCTGAGTTCTGCAAAAACAATGGCCAAATGCCTTCTGTGTTGTTCCTCAGTTTGTGAATGCACAATCATATCATCAAAGAATGTGCCCACAAACGCTCTATGAGGCCTGAAAATCCTGTCCATCATTCTGTTAAATGTGGCAGGTGCATTTGTCAAACCAAAGGGTATAACCAAAAACTCATACAACCCAAACGTGGTTCGAAATGCTGTCTTATGCACATCCTCGGGTCTAATACGTATCTGATGATACCCGCTTTTCAAGTCAATACGACTAAAGACTGTGGAGCCCTGTAAGCGGTCCAAAATGTCATCGATCCTCGGTATGGGGAATCGATTCTTGATGGTATTCTTGTTCAGCGCCCTGTAATCAATACACATGCGCCAAGAACCATCCTTCTTTTGCACTCAGAGCACAGGTGAGCAAAAGGGTGATGAGCTAGGTTGTATCAACCCTTCATTCAAGAGCTCCTATACCTGACTGATAATTTCTTCCTGTTGGGCTGCACTAACACGGTACGGCGGTCTATTTGGTGGAGTACTACCAGGAATTAGATCAATGGCATGATCTTCTGGCCTCTCCGGAGGAAGTTCCCCTGGCAATGACTTGGAAAAACAATCTTGGAACCCACATAAGAAATCAGTCCTGTCCTTATCTAACATAGACAAATTGGACTTAGACTCATCATCTTTTGCATCCTTTACATAAATCAAGTACGCGGAAAGATGCTTTTTCATTACTGATGAAATTGCCGAAGCTGATACAATAGGAACAGATTCCCCTTTAAGTTTTACATCCAAAACATGTTCTTTCCCTCTATGAGTCAGAGTGATTTTCCTATTGTATGTATCCACCACCGCATGTACTCTGTGGCACCATGGCATACCCAACAAAACATCACATCCATCAAGTGGCATGATGAAAAACTCTTCGCTGTCCACATAACCCTGCAAATGAAGCCTGAGCTTCCCAATGATAGAAGTGACGGGTTCTGCATACCCTGGACAAGCCATGGTAGCCTCATATAATGGCCCCATCTCCTCTGCACGAATCCCCAATCGGCCAGCCAAATCTGGCGAAATAAAGTTGGCTCTAGCACCTGTGTCAAAGAATATCAAGGCATTTTGATCTCTCACTTTGCCGCATGCCCTGCACAACTCTGTCTCTTCACCACCTGGCTGTTCCCCAACAAGATCAGGAACTAATCCTGCAGAAGGTTTTGGTTTCTTTGACTTGGGCTCTCCTTTATTGTCAGAGTCTTTTTGGGACTTTCTCTTGGGACAATTAAAAGACACATGTCCCTCTTCAGTACAGTAAAAACATTTCCGAGCATCTCTCAAAGCCTCTCTCTCCTCAGAAGTTCTCTTGGGCATTGGCAACTTCTTATACCGCGTCTCTGTAAACCCTTTTGCATCACGCGAAGCATGCCCAGATTTTTCAACTTTCTTGCTCGAGTTCTTATTGCCTTTAAATCCAGATGAGACTCAAGTGAGTAACGCATTAGTTGTCATAGCATTCTCCATCATCTGTGACATGTTCGTTACTCGAGTCTTGATACAATAATCACGCACCTCCTTGGGCAGCCCACAACAATACTTCTCTACCTGCTCAAACAAAGGCACTGCACGGGAAGAAGTAACTGGGAGTAAAGCTTCCCAAAACTTCTTGTTATAATCTTTCAAATTTTCACACTTTGAAGCATCCAACTTGTGCCATGCAGTCAT
Source organism: Cibotium barometz (assembly GCF_041138505.1). NCBI lineage: Eukaryota > Viridiplantae > Streptophyta > Polypodiopsida > Cyatheales > Cibotiaceae > Cibotium > Cibotium barometz. The sequence continues at coordinate 33,178,580 of NC_141064.1, forward strand.
AACATCCACCTCAAATGTAGATGTGAGCCATACGGAAGAGAACACCTGTTTAAATTGTACCCAAGTAGTTGGTGCTATGCCCTGCAGAAGAAGAGTAGACCACCACTGCAATGCATTGCCTTTGAGAAAAGTCGCAGCTTTTCTCACCTTTGAGGACTCCGTGTAATTACCACCAGAAAAAGCAGCATCAAACTGCTGTAAAAAGGTAAGTGCCTTTAATTTATCTTTGGCTCCACTGAATGTATCAAATTTCACAGCACCTCCCCCTTCCTTATAATCCTTCGCCTTTCCCATAGGCGTTAGATTATCGTATGGAAGTGGCTTCGCAAGATTGCTGCCCCCAACATTCATGCCCATCATAGGGTCAACATTACCCATTCCAACACCTGGCATGCTATACATTCCAGCCATGTTTCCAAACATTCCATTATGCATACCGGGCTGCATGCCACCATACATATTTGCTTGCATTCCAGGTTGCATGCTCCCAAACATGTTTCCTTGCATTCCGGACTGCATACCACCATACATATTCCCCTGCATTCCAGGCTGAAAATTTGCTCCAAAAGTCCCTGGCATACCCATGCCTCCCTGAGGATAACCCCCAGTCATAGATTGGAACACCGAGCCACCACCAAAATAACCTGGATGCATAGTCTGCTGAGGAATAGATGGCTGTCCAAAGAAGGAACTCTGAGAGTTAGCACCAAAAGCATGTTGCATGTTCGGAAACTGTCCAAAAGATGGATCCTGTGGGAAGGCACCACTATGACCTTGAGGAAGGTTCTTAGAACGCACCTTCTTCTTCTTCTTTTCGGGCTCTGTACGGGATCTCATAAATTCAGCAAACTTCTCACTTTGTGTGAGCTGCATAAACACATCCATAACACCAGCCAAACGATTTTTAAACTGAGCATCATCTTCCTCTTTACTAGGCACATCTTCTGGCTGTGTTACATCCTCATATTGCTCATCATCTGTAGCCTGTTCTCCAGCAAGAATATCCTCGGATTCATTTCTCTCAGGAGAGTGTTGGGGTAAAGGCATTATGCCCACCCTTATAGTGTGTACTAGCCCATAAGTTTTATAGTCCATAGTACACTTAGTACTTTTAATGTACTAAGTGCACTATGTGTACTAGTGCAAATATACATGTGTGATAGGGGAGTCACACACTCATACTAGATGAGTTGACTTATCCCCACATATGTCTCTCTCTCTCTCTCCCTTCTTCTCTATGCATGTGTCTCCCACATGAAACCCTAACTCTCTCCCTTCAACTGGTATCAAAGCACATCTAAGGTGCTGTCCTAAATCTGCAGCAACCAGATTTTGGTGATTTTATCACATACAGTGGGAGTAGAGTTGCATTTGTGCTTCCGTAGTGGGAAATAAACTTTGGGAGAACAACTGTGAGCACTTTGTGTGCTTTTGGTGCAGTGTTTGCACATCTTGCAGGGAGTCAGGCATTGACAGGTTGCATATTGCTATGGCAACCACAGGTGAGAGCTCTTCATTGCTTCACATCAAGAAGCTTGAAGGCTCACATAATTATGACATTTGGCAAACCCAGTGCTATAATGTGTTGCTCCAGAAAAAGCAGCACAAGCCCATCAAAGAAAGGGGTGTAATGCCCGCTTCTCTTACTACTGAAGAATGGGAAGATATGGATGAGCTAGCGAGATCCACTATCATGTTGTCTGTGTCAGACACTTTACTTTTCAGCATACGTGAAGAGAAGACAGCTTGGGGAATGTGGCAAAGATTGCAGGACTTGTATGCCCAGCAAAGTGCCTCAAGCAAAGTGTATTGGTTGAAGAAACTCATAGGTCTTCAAATGAAGGAAGAGGCGTCTATGACAGCCCATCTAAATGAGTTTAATGGTGTTGTCAGCCAGGTAATCAATCAAAAGTTGGCAATGGACGATGAGTTCAAAGCCACCTTTCTCTTATGCACTTTGCCAGAGAGTTGGGACACATTCAAGACAGCCACTAGCAATTCAAATGCTATGCTGTCATATGCAGATGTGGAGGGTGCTCTCCTTCAAGAGAAGATGAACAGGAAGAACAACTCTGTTGGAAAGTTCAATGCAATGAATGCACGTGGGAGATCCCAGCAAAGGGGTAAAAGCCAAGAACGGGGAAGGAGCAAGTCCCGCTCCAAAAAGGACTTGGAATGCCATTATTGTGGCAAGAAGGGACATATCAAAAAGCAATGCTACAAATGGAAGAATGATCAAAAGGAAAAGGGCAAAGGAAAGGACAAAGACAAAGATGAAGCCAAAGATGCAAAGCCAAAGGGCAAAAGTGGAGTCAAGATTGAAGAAGTCAATGTGTCACATGCAGGTGACAGTGAGGATGAAGACCTATTCACGTCTTCACTTGATGCCCATTCACTTCTTGCAGGAGATGGTCATGGTATGCACTCATGGATCATTGATTCAGGTGCCTCCTTTCATGTCACAGGTTGCAGAGACTTGTTTGTCAGGTATACTACTGGCAATGAAGGAGTAGTTTATTTGGGTGACAACCATGCATGCAAGATTCTTGGCAGAGGTGATGTGAGGCTTGTGTTTTCAGATGGCTCACAGCTTATGCTCCATGATGTCAGGCATGTGCCTGAGATCAAGAAGAACCTGCTGTCTAATGGACAGCTTGATGATGCTGATTATGTTACCACATTTGGTCGTGGAAAGTGGAAGATTAGTAAGGGCTCACTGGTTGTTGCCAGAGGCTCTAAGGTGGACACTCTTTACTTCATGCATGCAGGTGTTTGTCACCATGCTAATGTAAATGCAACGGAGCTGCCGGAAATCTCTGTGTGGCATAGCCGGTTGGGACACATGAGTGTCAACGGAATGGAGCAATTGTCTCGTTTTGGTTACTTGCCTTCTCTAAAGTTCTCAAGTTTTCAGTTTTGTGAGCATTGTATATATGGCAGGCAACTTCAGTGCTCCCACAAGAAAGCTCTTGGACAGAAAGATGCTCAGTTAGAGCTTGTACATACAGATGTATGTGAGATGCCTCAGCTTTCTTTGGGAGGGGCAAAATATTTTGTGTCCTTTATTGATGATGCCACACGCAAGGTGTGGGTTTATCCTCTTCGTTTGAAGAGCGATACATTCTCAGTGTTTGAGAAGTGTGTTGCTCTTGTTGAGAATCAAACTGGCAAAACACTGAAGGCTTTGCGTTCCGACAATGGTGGAGAGTATATGTCCAAACAGTTTCAGGACTTTTGTGATGCTAAAGGCATCAAGAGAGAGCTCTCTACTCCTTATGATCCTCCACAAAACGGGATAGCAGAGAGGATGAACAGGACCATTCAGGGTAAGGTCCGTTCTATGTTGTCACATGCTGCATTACCTCATGGTTTTTGGGCTGAAGCTGTTATGACAGCCGTTCATCTTATAAACAGGTCACCTAACACGAGGCTTGGTGGGAAAGTGCCAGAGGAAGTATGGACAGGGAAGCCTCCGTCATACAAGCACTTGAGAGTGTTTGGTTGCGTTGCGTACGTGCACATACGCAGGGAAATACACACCAAACTTGATCCTAAGTCTCACAAATGCATATTCCTAGGATATGGTGACAGAGGTGAAATGGGGTATAGACTTTGGGATCCAGTGAATAGAAAGATTATACGCAGCAATGATGTCATTTTTGATGAAACATGCATGTATAAGGAGCCTGCAAGGCAACAAGAACCTGGCAAAGTCATCTTTGATGATGATGGACATCATGGACAACAACCAAGGGCTGTAAATCAGTCATTACAGCAGCAAAACCAGCCCTTAAATGGTGCTGAAAATGGTCCAAATGGACAGCCAGAGATGGCAGAAGATATCCCTATGGATATCCCACAGTTAGAGGAGATACCGGGCATGATCTTTCAGCCTTATGGCATGGAACAGGAGCCACCAATTGGTGATATGCAGGCTGGACAGCAACCTGCAATTGATGGTCATTGGGTACAGAGGTCCACAAGACCCAGAGCCCCTGACAGGTTTGTTCCAGGGGTTGACTACTTGATGCTCACTGACTGTGGGGAGCCCTCTTGTTACAATGAGGCTTTACAGAGGGCAGACAAGGCTCTTTGGGAGCGTGCTATGAAGTCAGAGATGGATTCTCTGCACAAAAATGGAACATGGAAGTTGGTGCATTTGCCTACAAGCAAGAAGGTTTTGCCATGCAAGTGGGTTTACAGGCTCAAAGTTGCACCTGATGCAAAGCCAAGATACAAAGCCAGGTTAGTGCCTAAGGGCTTCAAGCAGGAATATGGTGTGGACTTTGATGAGATCTTCTCTCCAGTGGTCAAAATGACCACACTTAGAGCTGTATTAGCTTTGGTTGCTCATGATGATCTGGATTTGATTCAGATGGATGTGAAGACTGCTTTTCTTCACGGTGATCTCCATGAGGAGATATATATGCAACAGCCAGAGGGTTATGCAGTAAATGGAAAGGAGAAGCTTGTATGCAAGCTGAAAAAGAGTCTTTATGGGCTCAAACAGGCACCAAGGGAAAGGTATCATAAATTTGATACATTCATGAAATCCCAGGATTTCAGGAGGAGTGACATAGATCACTGCTTATACACCAAGAAAGCTTTGGATGCCAATCTATTGATCCTCATCTTGTATGTTGATGATATGCTGATTGCCGGGAAATCTCGTAAAGAGATGGATGCCTTGAAGAAGAGGCTGCATCAGACCTTTGATATGAAGGATTTAGGTGATGCAAATCACATTTTGGGTATGCGGATACTTCGGGACAGAAATCAGCATGTGTTGTATTTGTCTCAGAAGGAATACATTGGCAAAGTTTTGCAGAGGTTCAATATGGACGGGGGGAAGAAGACTAGTACTCCTTTGCCTCCATATGTGAAACTCAGTGCTATGGACAGCCCACAGTCGGATAGTGATAGGGCTGATATGGCCAAGATTTCGTATGCTTCAGCTTGTGGCAGTCTCATGTATGCCATGGTTGCTACCAAGCTGGACATTGCTTAGTGCATGGTTACACGGATTCGGATTATGCCGGTCATCCAGATAACCGGAAGTCTACTACCGGTTATGTGTTTACATTCACAGGAGGTGTTGTGTCATGGATATCCAGGATGCAGAAGTGCACTGCCTTATCTACTACAAAGGCCGAGTATATTGCAGCCACAGAGGCTTGCAAGGAGGCATTATGGCTATCTCGGTTAGTGGTTGATTTGGGCTATACAAGGGATATTCCATTGTTGCATTGTGACAGTCAGAGTGCCATCCAGTTGGCAAAGAACCCTGTCTTTCATGCAAAGACGAAGCATGTGGATGTGAAGTATCACTTCATCAGAGAGGTGATAGAGAACAAGCAAATTCAGCTTGTCAAGATTCATACGGATGACAACCCGGCTGATCTGTTGACAAAGAGTTTGCCTCCAGAGCGGTTTGCTCATTGCAGACACTTGATGGGCATTGGTGGATGAGGCCAGTTTCAGCCTTGATATGGCCTTGTATATTATCATGTACATGCTGATTTTTCTTTTCCTTCATTTAAGGGCACTTTGCCTTTAAGTGGGAGGTTGTTGGGGTAAAGGCATTATGCCCACCCTTATAGTGTGTACTAGCCCATAAGTTTTATAGTACATAGTACCCTTAGTACTTTTAATGTACTAAGTGCACTATGTGTACTAGTGCAAATATACATGTGTGATAGGGGAGTCACACACTCATACTAGATGAGTTGACTTATCCCCACATATGTCTCTCTCTCTCTCTCCCTTCTTCTCTGTGTATGTGTCTCCCACATGAAACCCTAACTCTCTCCCTTCAGAGAGGTCTCTTCATAGTCACAAGGGACGGGGGACGGTGACGGGGGACGAGGACGGGGACGGGACGGGGGACGGCCATAAGTAGGGAACGGGGACGGGGGAGGGAACGGCACTCAAAAAATACTTTTTTTTTAAATTTTTCTACTTTGCACTTATTCTACTTTGGAAGTACATCAAAATGAGCACAAATTTACACTAAAATGGTAAGATTTTGAGTCATATTAATAATTAAGTAGATACAAAATGAGTCATGACTCAAGAGTCAGGACTAAGCCTTAAGGAGGCAAAATACAAGGACAGACTCAAATGAGTCAATGACAAAAAAGTGCTGAAGACTAGAGGCTAGAGGCTAGAGCTAAGTAGTAAGGCCCATGAATCATGATCCATGAATGATCATCCACGTGAAGTGCTCGCCTCATGGTCATGGGTAGCTTGTGCGGCTGCCAAAGAAGCATCAAGCTCATCCTCAGTCTCATCCTCACTGGCATGCTGCTCCTGCACCTCATCCTCCCGTTGCTCTTCTTGTTGACTCATCTCCGACTCGGTGAAGGAATCTGCCTTCTTGGTCACGCTCTTGCAAAGCATTCGCAAGTTCGCGCTAACGAAGACAAGGTCATTGGCACGCTCTACCCCGAGTCGGTTCCTCTTCCTAGAGGCAATGTGGCTATAGGTACTCCAAAGTTGCTCCAAGCAAGAGGAGCTGACGGCCTGGCTAAGTATGCGGATGGCAAGCTGCTGCAGCTCTGGTCCATCTGAACCAAAGTCCTCCCACCATAGAGCAGCACCAACTTTGGAGCGGTCAACCTGTGCATCATGACAGCCATAGGAGCCATGAAATGACCTGTACATCGAAAGCTGGTCCCTGATCTTGCACCTAACCGATGCATCAGGCACAAGACGATCCAAGATGATCCTCCATCCAGCGCTCACCTCCCGGTCGCTCTCCTGCTTGTTGCCTTGGAATTCTGGGTCCACCACATAAGCTGCTGCATGCAATGGAGAGTAGTAGGAATTCCACCTTCCTAGACACAAGGCATGGATCTCCTCGTATCTGTCTTCGTCAGGCACGAAGTCTTTCAACTTCTCTATCATGCGATCCATGGCCTCGTAGACCTTGCCTATGCATGGCTGCATAGCGTCTACAATCCTCAACAGGTGGACTATGGGCCTCACCATAGCATCTGTGGTCTTCACACGCTCCCACCAAGAGGCGTCATCCGCCCGTAGCCTACACTCTTGGCCAGTGTTTGTATGGGACTCTTGCATGGCGACAAACTCGTCGCTAAGGAAAAGCCCCCTCAAAGCACCACTACAATCCTTCAACCGGCCCAACATGAGAAAGTTGTAGGCAAACCGGGTGTCGGAATATTTGAGGAGAGAGAGACAGGACCTCTTGTTGAACTCATGCCGAAGTCTTTGGTGGTTGAGGACAAAGGAGACCATGGTGTTGGCCTCCTCAATGAGCGGGCTGATCCATGGTAATGCCCCGATGTCCTTAAGGAGGTTGTTTAGGCAATGAGCCATACAAAAGGACACCGTGACATGTCCATACATACTTTGGAGAATAGCTCCCGCCGCCCTATTGGAAGGCTCCCCATCCACAACAAAGCCCACTACATGCTCGGGACCAACGATCTCCATGGTGGTAGCCCACTCCGCCGCAAGCACATCCGCGCTCTTCCCAATGCCGGATGCATCATGAGATGAGATGAAGTACATCTCTCCACGGGAATATGCAACCATGCCGTGAATACTCCTCTTGCGGGTGTCACTCCATCCATCCACAATGAGGGAGACTCCGTTCCTCTCCCATTGCCGCTTTGTGTTGTCGGCCGCTTGCTCTACAATGCGCTTCTCCTTGTCGAGCAATGTAGTGCGCAAGCTCTCGGATGAGGGGGGCGTATAGGTTGAGCCATACTCTCTAATCTTCTTAACCATTACCTTGAAGTATTCCGACCTATTCAAGAAAGTAATTTACTAATGAGAAGGGGACTAGGATGATGAAAACATGAATGATGAATTGGCAATGATCGATTGCACTTACCTAGCCGCTTGAAAGGCAATGTGGTCGTGGAAGAAGAAGCGGGCCACCGCCATATCCACCTCCTCCTTCAACTTGGGGTTCCAATTCTCCCCAAGTGTAGATTGTCGCCGTGGGCCACGTAATGATTGAGAGGCCGTGGAGATGGAGGGTGCCGGTGTCGTGGATGGAGTAACATTCCGACTTGATGGCGAAGGTGATGGTGTGCATGATCCCGATCCACCACATGACTCCATGGTAGAGGCTTGAGTTCCTCTCCCCATCGTCGCGGGATCCACGGCCACTCGTGGTGTCCTTCTCGTCGCTTCGACCGCTTCGTAGACGCTAAGCTTGTCAAGAAGTTCCCGTCTCTTCTCGGGCGTGACATTCGTGCAAAACCTCACCTCATGCCCACTCTCATGCAAGAGGTGGGCTCGCACTTTGTCGGCGCCACCCGTTCGCCGGTATGGGCAAAGCTTGCATACCCATGGCCGAGAACCGCCTCCATGAACGGATGTGGTGTAGTTTACCTCCTCCCACCATGTCCATCCCGTTGTCCTTCTACGAGAAGCCCCGGCACGTGAGGAGGATGCCATGGTTGAAGATGGCTTGACTCTTGAGCCTTGAGGAATGAGAGAGAGAGAGAGAGAGAGAGAGAGAGAGAGAGAGCCTTGAGGAATGAGAGAGAGAGAGAAAGAAAGAAAGAAAGAAAGATTTTATTAACGTCTTCCAAAAGACCGAACTCGGCCTATGAGACAAATCGGAGTACCTGTATGGGGTATCCTCTGTCATCCCAACAAAATGAAAAAGTACTGAACAAAAAAAAAATGGAAGACTCAAGAGGCTTGAGGGAGAGGTGAGACCGTGAGAGCCTAGGCCCTAGAGCTTGGAACTTGGAAGTTGGAAGAGAGAAGATTCAAGGAGCTTGAGCCTTGAAAGCTTGAGCAATGAGCAATGAACTTGTGTGTGCTTGTTGCCTTGTAGAGGTGGGCTCTTATATAGATAGGCAAGAGAGAGAGGAAAGCCTCAAGGGCAAGAGAGAGAGAGAGGGCCAAGGCCCAACAGCCATAAACGGCTAGAAGAGCCCAGGCCCAACAGCCATAAACGGCTAGAAGAGCCCAGGCCCAACAGCCATAAACGGCTACGAAGGCAGGCAGGCGCAACGGCCAGAAACGGGCGCAGGCGCAGGCGCAACGCCCCACACAGGCCGTCCCCGACAACCGTCCCCCGTCCCTGCGCCGTCCCCTGCTTGAAACGCCCGTCGGGGGACGTCCGTCCGTCCCCGTCCCTGCGCCGTCCCGTTTCGGCGTCCCAGCGTTCCTAGGCTCCGTCCCCGCCGTCCCCTGTGACTATGGGTCTCTTGCTCTTCCTCTTCATGATAAAAGTACTCGTCTTCTGTATCAGACATGTTGCTGAATTTTTCAGCGATGACTTTCCTCCAGCCAACCACGAGCTCACCCCCTTAAGAAAGTTGATGATAGGTCCTGGGGACGGAAGCTTGAAACCGGCCTCTGGTAGAAACCAAAGTGCGGTAGACTAGCAGTCATCCTTCCACTTGTAGACCAGATATAAAAACAAATTTGATTGGAGCTAGAGTGCCCCAAATCTGAAATAAAACCGACACCTGTTGGCCCCAAAGCTTGGCGCCCCTTGCGGTATTTCTTTATTCAATTTCAAAAAGATGTAAAGCTGAGTACAACAAAACCAGCCAGGGGAATACACCTGTATGTCCAATCTGGCAGCCCACAAGACCTCTTAGCACAGAGGATTCACACACACAGATCTGTGTCCCACGAAAGCAACACTATGTGTTCCCCTCTGATCAGCCAAGACTATTCAGCAGGGCAGCCTTGAGCACACATCCGGCATATCCCATGTACATGGTTCCACAACTCAGCAAAAAACATACATCCACTACCCAATCTCTGTTTCCACCCTTTCAATCTGCCATACCCCTCCTCTCACAAGGGGCCAGATAGCACAACTCTGCAGAGCAGACATAAGCCAATGGAAAGAAAGATAGATGGACAAGTTCAAACTTACCAAATCAGCTCGTGGCTCTGCACTCGTGAAGCAGTTCGCACCAGTCTGTACTTGACGACGACTGTCTACACTGCCTGCTACTGCTCAGAACTGAACAGATCTGGAACCAACTGTACCTGTCCGTACAGGTCAGTAGTTCACCACTGTACATGTCCGTACAGCTGTACCTACAAATTCCTTCACCTGTATAAGCCTGTGCGCAGCCTGAATTCAGCGCCGCCTATACCTGCTCTGTCCAGCGCCGCCAGCACCTGTCCTATCCGTACAACTGTACCAGCAGCAGTTCTGTACCCGCCTTCAGCTACTGTCAGCGCCGCCTGTACCTGCAACAGCAGTACTGTACGGGCAAACTCCACCTGGGCTGTACGGCCTGCAACACGTGGACTGTACAGCCAGTTTTGCACAGAAAACAGTAGTCAAAAACCCAGCAGCAGTCGACCAGCCTTCTCCTCCTCTCCACGCTTGAGAACATGCGCGTAGGTTGCACGCCTCCCAAAAAGCTAGAGAGAGAGAGAGAGAGATGAGAGAGGCATGCAACTCCAAAAGTGGAGTGGCCTCTCTCCAAAAATGTCCTAGGGCCCCAACTTTAATAAACATTAAAGTTCCCTAGGGGCCACTAAGGCCTAGGGGCAACCATAAATAAAACATTAAAATATTAATGTTCTAGTTCCCCCCTTCACACCTAGAGATGTCCATACATCATTCTCTCTGTCCGGGCACCCCAAATGTGAATCATTTAATATTTTTTGCTCAGCAACCACCATGCCCACACTTGTGCTGTTCCATTTTCACAGCGTCATGACAACGGGTTACCGCAGAACATAGTCAGTGATAGGGACTCTAAGTTTACGAGTGATTTTTGGAAACTTGTTTTTGAGAAGTTGGAAACAACTTTGAACTTGAGTTCCTCAGATCATCCTCAATCTGATGGCCAGACTGAAAGAGTGAATCAGATTTTGGAAGATATGCTTCGAGAATATGTATCCAAAAGACAGAGTTCATGGGAGGATTATCTTCCTATGTTAGAATTTGCATATAACGGTACTAAGCATACGAGTACAGGTTTTAGTCCTTTCATGCTTATGTATGGTTTTCAACCTAGATCACCTATTACAGTAGGATTATTAGGACTTCAGCATGATGCAGCACGTAATTTTTTGCAAGATATGCAAGAAATGTTACAAGTTGCGAAGGAATCTATTAGAAGTGCTCAAGACCAAGACAGATTTTATTCTAATAGCCATCGTTCACCCAGAGACTTCTCTGAAGGAACGATGGTGTATTTGCGAGTTCCGAAAGATTCCGAGACTTTACGAACAGGTCGATCTCTGAAATTATCCCCTAGATACTGTGGACCATTTCGTATTACACGAAGGATTGGTTCAGTTGCATATGAATTGGATTTGCCTTCTCATGTGAAAGTTCATCCTGTTGTATTTCATGTCAGTAGACTTAAGGAAGTACTGGGTGGAACAGACCAGTTAGTTACTCCTCAAGAAGTCATAGATGTCGAGGACATGACATTTGTTTCACACAAACCTGAAAAGATTCTTGGATTTCGTGAAAGAAGATTGCATAATACGCTTATCACGGAATACAAGATCAAGTGGAAGGATCGTGTTGAGGAGAATGCTACATGGGAGACATTGACTACTCTTCAGAGAGATTACCCTGGCTTTTTAGTGAGCTCAAGAGTGAGCTCTTAGAGGAAGGGGAGTATGTCATGTGCACAGTGTGTATCTACCGTGTGCTACACGCACGCAAGACTAGCTTCGAGGTTTGGGGAAGCTTGGAGCTAGGCAAGGCGATTGGCGAGCTGAGTTAGGGAAAGACTAACGGGCGGGCACCCAAGTATGGACGGGCAGGAGCCCGAGTGTGGACGCCCGATGAGCGGCCAAGAGCCTATAAAAGGGTGGCCAAGGTTAGTCATTAGTTATATTGAGTCTCGCGTGATTTGTGAGAGCTCTATGGTCTGGAGCCTGGATCTAGTGCAGACGTGCACCTGCTTTACGCAGCCGAGGCCGACAGCAATCTCGAGGCCCGCGAGGGTAGCTTCATGGCGGTATGGGACGTCGCGAGGTGGAGATTGGTCGGTACGTCAACCTAGTTAGCTCAGCTCGTGGCTTGGTGGGGACAGCCAAGACTGTGGGCTTGCCCACGGCTGTCATGGTTGGGAGGTGAGTCAGGCCTGCACCCCCCTTGTTGTTTGTTTGTTTGCAGGTTTCGAGTCTCGTACCAGGAGCGTTCCACGAGGAGATCCGATGGGGATTTGACACCTTCCAAGTACTAACTAGCTAAGATCACTTTGTCAGTATCTGTTTTTCTAATTGCGGCAAAGTAAGCTTCAAACTGATGCAACCATGAATAGAGAGTTGTGGGATCGAGTTTACCATTATACTTACTGAAGTTCGTTTTCTCGGGAAAATGATTCGAGGGCGCCGTCGGTGTTAATTTGGCGTGTCCAAAGCTGCTAGGTAACGCTCGTGCTCCACACGTCGCATGGCTTCGTCTTCACGTTGTTGGAGCTCCAATGCACGCATCTACAACTCAAGCAAAGAGCTCGGCTGCGGTCGTGACCCCGCAAAAGGGCCCCTGTGTCGAGGATCTGGAATCTGGGATACGGAAGGAGAGGGAGGAGGAGATGGAAAACGCGACGCTGGAGAACGGGTACGCTCTTCCAGAGCCAAGATCTGCACCTTCTGCTCGTTCAACTTGGTTGTCTGGTCTGCGATTGCTCGCATCATCTGCTGGAACATATCTGTAACACTCAAGCCTGGTGCCCTAGCTGGGTTGCCTGGTGAACTCTGGTCCCATGGTTCTTGGTCTCTCTCGTCGTCGACGCTCGCCATAGCAGAAAAATGCACTTCCTTTCCGGAACATAACCTGACCATCCACTATCTGTGTGGGAGACGTCCGGAGGCCTCTGGAGGCTGAAAACCAACCGTCCTTCGAGGGACAGGAGTCACTCCGAAAAGGGTAGTCCACCGGCGTCTGAAAACCAACCACACGAGCGAGAAAAAATTCTGGTTTCTTTACTGAATCTTTGCACTTGAGGTAGGCTCTGATACCACTGTAACATGCGGAAGCTTCGGAGAAGAATCAGTAACTTCAATGCTCAAAAATCAGCACTCTTTTCGCGACCGAATTAACGCACAAACTGAATGAAGATGTGCAAAAAATAGAGAGAGAGAGAGAGAGAGAGAGAGAGAGAGAGAGAGAGAGAGAGAGAGAGAAATGAAATGAAATGATATATTAACGTCCTCAAAAGGCCAAAATGACCTATGAGACCAAAAAGGTTACAACAATTGGTGGATCTGATACAATGTCTGTGTAAGAGAGAGAGAGAGAGAGAGAGAGAGAGAGAGAGAGGACACAGTATTGGGTCCCAAATACCCTCTGTAGGGCCCCCACCACGGATGGTGTATTTGCTTTATTAGAATGATGTAAATCTGAAAGAAAATACAGAAATCCTTGACCTTTCTTGGCTGGGAATTCCCTGCCCTTGACCTGCAGTCCTTCACCCCTTTGCTTAGCACCTTCTTGGCTTGTCTAGCCCCTTTATGCTTGAGCTCTTGGGGAAATCTGAGCTGAACAAATGGGATTATGGGCTCTCCTATTTATACTACTCCATCTAGAGCAGTCAGCCAGCTGAAGTCCAAGTGGCCAGCATTATATGTCCCACGACTGAATAATTCGGTATTTAATGCTGAAAAAATTCACATAAATTCCATAAAATGCTGCGCATTGTTCCATATATGGCTGGCCATCATGCGCCTGATTCTGGATGGGCTGGGCAAGGCTTTTGCAAACAATTTGAGGGCTGGGCAGCCTGTATGGGCTGACCCATACCTGCCCTACAGCCATACAAAGGCTGCATCTCCTGAATGTCTGCCTTTAGGCTGCCCCTAGGGCTGTCCTACAGCCCCTCCATGGCTGGTGGGTTCAGCCAGGGCCTTCTTGGCCCTCATGGGGGTGGTTCCACACTATCCCCATGCCCACACAAAGACCCGGGGTAGCCCTATGGGCTGGCCCCTTGTTCTAAACGCAAACCCTAACTAACTACTCAGTGATTTGGCATCCGGTACCAAACCAGATACACAGAATCACTGACATCATTCCAGAGGGAGACTCACAGCGCGGACTGGCACTGTTTCATGTGTAGGACAGTGCACACCTGACCTTAGACTCCTGTGCAGGACAATGCACACCTGACCTCGGACAACTGAGATGGATCCCTGGCTGACTCGTCCCGGACTGGGCTCACATGGGACCAGTTCACCATCCCAGAACCTGCACCTTCTGTACAGATATTTCTACGTGGCATCCAAGTGCGGGATGCACGTGACAAGTACCAAGATGGCAGGCGGAATACCTCGAAGTACAAGAAAGCAATTGGGTGATTCTCCAAGCTACATGTGCATCATGCATTCATATGTGTGCCATGACATTTATTTTATTTGTGCGACATTGTTTGGTTTTCCTAGACGATGCCTGGATTTATTGCATGTGTTGTCCATGGGACTGCGGATGCCTAGGCACCCCTATGGACACAAACTTGTTTGGGACTAACATGGTGTTCCTCATGGGTTTTGCAAGTGGTAAGTATGTTTATTACATACATGTTTACCACTAAATCTGAGTTTGCAAGCGCCCACACTTATGGTAATGTGACCGGCCGGCCAATTATTAAAGTGCTTTTAGACCGAGGTCAAGAGTTATTCATGTGAATACCCCTTTTGCTAGGCAACTATGGGGAGGAGAAGTACATTATTAAAACTCTCACTTGTTCTAAAACAAGAAAAGTAACAACAAAAGCAGGACCCAAATTACTGTAAAAAGGAGGCTTAGAGGCTGATTTGAGGACATCGAGAGTTGAGAGCTTGAAGGAAGGCTAAGTGTGAAAGAGCACATCAAAATGCCTAGGGACTTATTAAAAATGTGTTCATGCTTAGTAAGTGTAAACCATTCATAAGTTGGGCACCGGACACACACTACCCTTTGGGCAGCCAAGCCCCTTTTTATGAGATGGGAATCCTCTTTTAAAGCCATGTGAAAATCCCTAGCCCCTTTTAGACGTGTGAGCTCAAGGATGGAAAATGTGGCCAAGTGGCAGCACTTTCCACTCTTCCGAGCACCTGCTACAAGGACTTGTCAGAATACGCAGCGGAGATGATGACCAGATCTGGGAACACGAGAGCAAAACGCATGCAGAATAAAAACAGCACAAGAGAGAGAGAGATGTAGGCGTGTAACTCTGCTTCATCCCCTCGTATCTGCCAATCTCTACCCTCAGCTGATGTGATGACGTGCGGATCTGTCCAATGGCACTGCGAATGCCATGTGAGAGATGGGTGTCCATGTATGTAGACCGTGTCACAAAGCCATCTGGGGAGAGACGTAGAAAATGGTCCCGATAGTGGGCCATCTTTGTGCCTAGTGGTAGGGGGGAGCTGGACCATGTCCTTTCTGCATCTAGCCTCACGATGTCCATCCTGATCACCCTATTCTGCTCAGAGCGACTAAGGTCCAAGAAGGGGTAGTCCAAAGAGAGAGAGAGAGATTCGAAGTGAATTTGACAATGTATTCCTTTGCATCCATATATTAAAACACACTGCTTAGACACAGCTAGCTGAAGACTCAAAAATTACAATTACAAAAACTAACTTCACAGCAACTGTAAAGAACTCAACACTTTCAAACAGCTATTAAGCATACTCTGCAAAAGGACCAAAATCACCTACTTTAACTGTCCAATTCTTGTCAACGAGAAGGTTAGAAGACTTCAGATCCCGGTGCACAATGTTCAAGCAGTGAAGATGGTTCATTCCGCTAGCCTGGGCAGCAACAACACAAGGATCTCCAGTCAGCTCAAGGTCACTTGAAGTTCTTGAAACCTAACGGTGATGGCAGGATACAATAATGTCAAAGAAACAATTACAGCAAACCAGGGATGTCAAAACGTCTACACTTTTTAAACATCCGGAGACCATCTGTACTTTTTATTACACCGTTACCGCAAATGAGGGATGTCAAAACGTCTACACTTTTTAAATATCCGGAGACCAGCTATACTGTTTAAACACACCTGGAGACTCTCCTGAGTTAACTCCTTAGAAAATTTAGAATAAGCAGTTCAA
Source organism: Cibotium barometz (assembly GCF_041138505.1). Taxonomy (NCBI): domain Eukaryota; kingdom Viridiplantae; phylum Streptophyta; class Polypodiopsida; order Cyatheales; family Cibotiaceae; genus Cibotium; species Cibotium barometz. The sequence goes on from NC_141064.1 coordinate 33,194,594, forward strand.
AAAAACCTGAGCAGAAACCTGGAGTCAGAAACCATCAAAAACAAGCTAGAACATAATAATCCTTACAACTCAAAATCTCAGGAGTAGCGTCTTTTCTACTTGTCAAGAAAAATTGAAGTGTGCCCAATTGAATCAGTGACATACTATGTCTAGGGCCATCCGCACTTTCCGCCTCCAATCCAATCCTGGATTGTTTCTGTGCAGCAGCTGGAATAGACTTCCCCTGCAATCCATCATTAATTGTAAGAAATTTTCCAGGCCTCCAATTAGTTGCTAATAGTTGACCCAAAATGCTCACCGTGGTAGAAACTCTGTCACTATTGAGAGGTGTTGGGGTGAAGCAACAGCTCCCATAAAAAGCACCACATTCGGATGCCTAAGCCTCTTCATGATAGCCACCTGTTGTGACCAAAGTACATAACACGTTTATAGACTTAGAGATAAGTCTACTTACACAACATGTATAAGTAATATGCAAGCTGTCATAAACAGCAGATGTGCATCTAACTTAATAGACGGTTTACAGGTTCTAGACATATTACCTCTTTCCTGAAGTCCTCCAATAGTTCCATTGAGTGTTCTTGCTCTGTAAATACCTTTATGGCAACATCCTGCTCACAAAAAACACTTGCCTGTATGAATGACATATGTATGTGCCCCCATGTGCCTGGGGAGTAGATAGTTGTGGGTATGATTTGTAATGACGATGGGAACTAGCAGAGTTAAGAATGTTAAGAACCAGAGAATAAGTACGAGACCATGACCTACCGAGCCAACCCAAAAACCATGATAGACTGTTCCACACGAGCCTGGAAAATTAATAAGTATCTCTCATCAACCACATGAGCACTAGAAAACAGCTGAAAATGATGCAACCAAGATGTGGGGTTACAATCTCACCTTTTCCAACCTGTTCACTGAGAGTCAAAGCTTCCCATTCTATCTCGCAATCCAATGTCTCATACTCTTCTTCAATCTTCTGAAGGGAGCTGCTGTTTGTGCTAGATGTGCTACTAATGCTGCAAAAGGGTGCATTGACGTCCATAGATCGCCAAAATCTGGGGGACTCCAGGATGTCTGACTTGTTTGAGTCATCAGCATAATCAAGTTCTGCTTGTTCTGGAGAACTTTCTGTCTTCGGAATGGTGCTTTCAAGTCGTCCATCCTTGCTACATGATTTGTGGTCCTGTTCATTACCCCTCCCTTGAATATGATCGTTTGAAAGCCACTTGCAGGTCATACGCCTCTTTTTCTCCCCACTCTCATGATCATGACCTCCCCAAGGCCATGAAAAACCTTTCTTGGCCATCCAATTTTCTGCCTTGGAGCTGAGAAAAGTTAGGCCTCCAACCTTCCAATCTTCTGCACTGCCTCCATCAGATTCATGTTTGGCTGCTGTTGGCGGATTTGCACTAATTGATGTTGCGTCACCACTCCCTCTCTGGTCTGGATTGGTAATATCAGCATTCCCAGGTTCTGATCCCCCGACAGTACTTGTGCCAAGCTTCAATCGGGACATCACCTTAGACGATACCTTGGATGCCTGATTGTTAAAAGTAGCAAGTTGAAAAAACAAGATAAAATTTACTCTACAAGGGCTTCCTTTGCAGAGAGAGAGACAGAGAGAGAGAGAGTTACAAATACATAACTTAAGAACTATGTATAGTATATTATGAAACAGTATACTAATTACTAGATTTGAATCATTTTGTAATTTAAATTTTATATTACCTAATGGATTATACTATTATACATAATTCAGTAACCAAATATAATAAATTGTTGTACAATATCAATTGTTTATATGTGCAATATCACCTTATTAGTTTTATGTTAATCGTTGTCTTAATTTGTAATTTGTTGCCAATTTTATGTTAACTAACGAGAAAGGGAGAGAAGAAAAGCAGATGGAGAAAGGGAGAGAAGAGAAGGAGATAGGTGGATAAAAAAGAGAGAGAAACAAGGAGCCATTCTAAAATCATGATTTTAAAATTATGTATATCCTTCCTTTGAGGCCGATTACACATCAAGCCTAGAAATGCTGATGGGTGGGGGCTTGGACAGGTGAGATCCCCCATCCAAGAGCAATAGGCAGCAGTGATGCCCCCCTCCTTGGAATTGTGTGTGACGACCTTTCCAAAGACATGCCAAAAATACAATGTGTAAACAAATATATGGTGAAATAGTCTTACAAAGCTGGATAAATGGGACATGAACGCATGTTGTTGGGTCTCCTTTTTGGCATTGCTTGTTTCTAAATACTGAAATTCTTCAAAAGAAGGAAGTTCAACCCCATCAAGTTGGGCTAGCCCTGAAAATGGGCGGGCATCATTAGTGACTCCAATAACCCCAACCAAGATGCCATCGTCGTCGTATAATGGTGAATTCGCGATAACAGCCACAAACATCTCCCCAGATTTCTTCATGAAGGGAAACTGACCATTCCATGGTTCTCCGATCATAAGAGTCCTCAGTAGCTTTAATGCAGCATCATAGTGTTTCTTGTGTACCACCAACTCCAAGATATGGCTTCCCAAAGCTTCCTTTTTTGAGTAGCCATATAAGAGCTCAGCACTTGGATTCCTGCAAAACTAAGAGCCTACTTTCAGTCTCCATCAACACATTATCCCCCCCCCCCCCCCAAAAAAAAAAAGCAAGAGGAAAAAAAAAACTACATTGAACTCTACAATAATCCTTCTCATCAAAATACTTAAGAAAAAAAATCCTTAATTGAGCTCTATGTTAGTCTCAAGACTCATTTTTAAAAATAAAAAAACTTTAACTGAGCTCTATATTAATCCTTTTCACAAAAATACCTAATGTTAGTTTTAAGAAACCTTAATTGATATCCATATTAGTCCTCTTCAAGAAGAACAAAAGAGAAAAAGGATTTTAATTGAGCTCTACATTAAATTTTCTCAGTAAAATACCCAAGGGACAAACAACTCTTCATTGAGCTCTCTTCAATAACCCTTATCGTTTAAAAAATACAGGAAGAGCCTGCGTCTCGGGTGCCTGTTACCATGTGAAAAGCAGAATTAACATGTGTTAATCTCCATTGCATAGAGATAAGCAACATGTTCTCCCAGTCCAAATGACCGTGTTTGAGAAGTAATCACAGTCTTCATTCTCTCTCACACACACACAAAGAGGGTCAAAGCAAATGGCATACTTACCAGTAGGTCACCTCTGCAGAAAGGTTGAAAATGTAGACGGCCTGCCCCATGGATTGCAGGATATTGGCTGAGTGGCGATTTGCAAGCTTTTCTTGAGAACAGGACGATGAACCCCCTGAAACAGAAGACCTTGCTAACCCTGATTCTGAAACAGGAGAAGACCAAGGATTCTGAGAAGAACCACTATGATCCAAAAGAGGGAAATCTTGACAGGATGTCAACGGCAAGGGACACTGATCCTGCACATCCAACTCTCCTGCAAAGCCCATTTCCAACCCTAACCCTAATTTTGCAACAGAAGAAGACAACCCCTGCGAGAAACAGCTTCGTGATGACGATGGCGATGGAGATGGCCTCTGGGAGGGATGCCCTTCATCCCTAGATGTGGAGAGTAAGGAGAATTGATTATGCACATCTGAACAGGTTTCTGATTCGTGTGCAGAGATGAATCTTGACATCTCCGATTTCAGAAAGGTGTGGTTTGCTTCGAGCTCTGAAATTCGCTCCACAAGAGCTTTGGGGGGAGGGAGCTCCAACGAGGAAGAAGGAGAACCCAACGCCATAGCTTACTGCTGCAAAGCAATAAGACGGTCACGCACAAGCTGTGGCCATGAAAACCTAGCTTCTGTAAACACCTGCTTCCTCAAGAAAACCAAACCCTAATTCTAACACAGGGAGATAGGCAAGCGGTCGATTGTGAGTAGAGCTCGTGGCACCAGCACATACTACGTAGTACATGTCCACTTGTTGGCCCAAAGACGATTAAAATCGCATTAAAGATGTAATCAACATTAATTAAGGAAGTGCTTGTTTTTTAATAATTTATGTGGTTTAATAATATTATTACATTATTAATTTTTAGGTGGGAGAAGACGAAAACCTAACTGAAGAATTTGCAATGCCCCGTTCATTCAGCACATTCTAGCCAATTGTTTGTTCCAAATTACGAGTGTCCAAACTTATAACATTTATTTTGCATAAATAGGGCACCAAAAGGTTGTTTTGCATTTTTATTAAATATATTTTATGAGTTTTTCAAAAATACGAGTGTTTTTCTAAGGTTTCATTTTAGTGTGTAATGATTAATGCTTCAAAAAGTCAATGAAATGATGACTCTTTGCCCTTTTTATTTGCATGCATTCACCCATATCCTTTTTATTTGCATGCATTCACCCATATCCTTTCTATTTAAGGTCTCACAATTTATTTAGTATGTAATGATTAATGATTGAAAAAGTCAATGAAATTATGACCCTCCTTTCCCTTTCTATTTACATACATTCACCCATATCCATTCTTTTTTTTGGATCAATAATTTTACATATATATATATATATATACCAGCAAAAAACCTTTACATCAAAATATCTTACCCCCACATCTGTTTATACAAAACATTTACAATTTCATATCCTATTTAGGAGATCACAAATCAGTGTCCATCTCTCATTGTAAGATTCCTCCCTCCAACTTTTGAGGTGTGCAGGTGTAAGAACCTCCCCTTCTGATCTTATAATTATTCCCCTCTCTGAAATAAAAGAAAGATTCTGTTTTACCCTGTTTTGGCTTGGAGAGAGAAAATGTCTAAAGGGAGGTAATTCAAAATTGAGATATTTTTGGATATAAAAATCCACCTAAAGTCTAAAATGGTTTCCCCTGAAACAGAAATTCAAAAAGAACTTTCCAATGTGCAATTGGAATTAATTGAAAATAGGTATAAAGGACCTTAGCCTAAGGGTCCAGATTTTCAGAAATTTTTGGATTATTAAGGTTCCTATGGGCCAAAACAGGATCAATCCGGGAAAAGATAAATTGAAGAATAAAAGAAAAATCCTCCAAATATGAGTAAATGCTCACATAAGATGAAGACCAAAGAAAAGAATTAAAAAACTGAATTTTGACACCTCAGTGTGGGAATCTCCCCCTCATGAAGTAGGCGCCTTTTTCTCATTCATCACCCCCAAATTTTAATCAATAAAATGGGATATTTTCATCTCTCCTCTCTCCTATTTCAAAACTAGATCCAAAAAGTAAGCTGAACTAACCCAAAAATGGTCAAAATTTGACCAAACTGATCTGGAAAATTCTAGAATCAGTTTGCTTGGTTAGAGGCTCACTTTTTCCTATAAATAGAAGCCTCCCCTTTGTAAACGCTTAATGGTGTTTATGCACTGTTACTCTATTCCTGTCCTGAGCCATCTACATTGGATTTTTTAATAATTCAATTGTTTTTGGCCTAATCCTCTCCAAAGTGAATTGGTGGCCACTATTGCTTCAAACAATAGTAGAACCCTTAATCCCTCAAGCCAAAGGAGAGCTTACAAGCTCCATGTAAGCTAATTTTCTTACTTTGTTCACGAATTTTAATGAAAAATCTATGGTTTTTTTATTTTTTTGTTTTGCAAATGATTGAATATTAAATTCAAATGCTATGCCTTTGATGAAAAGGTCACCCCCTTCTCTTCTTTACATTCCAACCTTTCTTAATCCTAGAAAGATTAACTAAGTGATTAATTAAACTCTTCTTATTGTTTACTCTCTTGAATTTAGAAAATTGTGTAGATTAGAGTTTTATAATTCTAAATTGGGTTAATTAAGTTAAATAAAGAAAGATAAAAATGAGAAATGGTTAGCCATACAAAGGAGGTTATGGCAAAATTTTCCAGAATTTTATGAAAAAGAAAGTTTGTTTTTATGTTATTCCAAAAGAGTAATTCCCACCATTTTTGCATCTAAAAGAAATATTATAATTACTCCATGATATATTCACCTATGAATATGCATGGATATCACTGATATTCTTATTAAATTTTATTTCTATGCATAGAAAGATGCATAATGGAATTTTTTTTATTACAAAAGTGTTATTCTTATTAAATTTGATTTCTATGCATAGAAAGATGCATAAAGGGATTTTTTTTATTACAAAAGTGTTATTCTTATTAAATTTGATTTCTATGCATAGAAAGATGCATAAAGGGATTTTTTTTTATTACAAAAGTGTTATTCTTATTAAATTTGATTTCTATGCATAGAAGATGCATAATGGAATTTTTTTTATTACAAAAGTGTTATTAAATTTGATTACTATGCATAGAAAGATGCATAAAGGAAATTTTTTTATTACAAAAGTGTTATTCTTATTAAATTTGATTTCTATGCATAGAAAGATGTATAAAGGAAATTTTTTTATTACAAAAGTGTTATTCTTATTAAATTTGAATTCTATGCATAGAAAGATGCATAATGGAATTTTTTTTAATTACAAAAGTGTTATTCTTATTAAATTTGATTTCTATGCATAGAAAGATGCATAATGAAATTTTTTATTACAAAAGTGTTATTCTTATTAAATTTGATTTCTATGCATGAATAGATGCATAATGGAATTTTTTTTATTACAAAAGTGTTATTCTTATTAAATTTGATTTCTATGCATAAATAGATGCATAAAGAAATTCTTTTTATTTTAAAAGTGTTATTCCTATTAAAATTGATTTTATGCATAAATAGATGCATAAAAGAAATTTTTTTTATAAAAGTGTTATTCCCATTGAAGTTGATTTTTATGCATAAATAGATGCATAAAGAATTTTTTCAAAATTAGAATTCTCTTAAATTCTATGAGTATTTGATAAATGAATAATTAAATACTTTAAGAGATAAATTTCTATCGTTTTATATTCACACGGATTGTAAAAAGAAAAATCAAAAAATCTATCGAGATCGAAATATTCAGATAAATGATTAATTTATTTCTCATTGGAATTCGTAACTAATTTAGAAATCAGTTAAGTGAATATTCAAGAAAAGAAATTCAGTAAAATAGTAACACGTGTGTGTGTGTGTGTGTGTGTGTGTGCATGTATGCATGCATGCATGTGCTTACATGCTTATATATGTCCATGACGACATTGCTAGAACAACCTATCATTAAGATTGCATGAATATCCATTGCAAGGTGCAAGTAATGTTGAGTGGTATATTGTATTCTAACTTGCACATCACAATGGAGTTTTTTCTATGTTGCATGACGATATTATCACTAGCCCTATAAATGAGCCATACGTGTCTTCAACCGAAAAAATGGTTTAAGGATGATTCTCGTAACTTGGTAGGCAAATGAATGGGATGTGAATGGATAGATGTGAATGAATGAGATGTGAGGTGAAATGGATGTAATGTGATGTGATGTGGAGATCGAAGTAGATATGAATGGATGAGATGTGAATGGATCTGATGTGATGTGATGTGGATCGGGGTAGATATGAATGGATGAGATGTGGATGTGAATGAATGTGATGTGATGAGATGTGGATATGGGTAGATGGGAGTGGATGAGATCTGATGAGGATAAATGAGGAAAGATGTGATGAGATGAAAATGATGTGATTGGATGAGAATGGGAATACATATGAAATGGATGTGGATTAAATGATGTGGAGGATTGATGTGGAACAATATGGAAAGACAAGAGTTTATTATAGAAACTGTATGTATGACCTATTTTTAAATGACTGTTTTATGTCAAGGATGCTGGGGAAGCATTTTGACCGTCTTATGAATGAGGTCGTGGAGACCTATCTCTTAAATTTGCAATAGCCGACGGAGAGTCGACGGAGGACGTCTCGCGTAGCAAGGTTGGCCGAGGTCTTGACCAGCCTCAGTTCGATTTAAATGGTGAGCTTCTGGTACGGTGGATGAGGGACTAAGGAAGCGGCCTATGAGTGAAGCGCTAGGTAACATGCGAAGGATCCTAGAGAGTGCTGACCATACGGTGCTCGGGCTCTGGGTCGTCGAAGATACCCACACGTGCGTCGTGGAAGATATTGGAACAAGGAGTAAGAGTTGTTTTTTGAATTCGGGCATGGATCTGGTTGATTGACCTTGCTGGTCCTCAAATGGATGAGTCCATGGCTCTTTTATATGGATCTGTTGGTTAATCTTGCTTATCTTCAACAGAGACTCCATTTTGATTTTTATAAGTGAATATATTACCGGGTACTATGAGCTAGGAACTATCGAAAAGGCCCTTGAGTGGAGAGGTGGTGCGTTTTGGTTGCCAATGATGCCATAGGTACACTGATGAAGGAAAAATTAGAAATTAGGATTCAACCGGATATTTTGGAGGATTATGATCAGTGATACTATAGTTTCATTAAAAGATTGTTTTAAAGACAACTGAATCTGTGAAAAAGGCAATTTCATATTGGGTGTGTAAGTGGTGTGACTAGTTTTAAGTTTGCATGAATATCCGGCTAGGGGGCTTGGGAACTCTTTTTCCTGATACCCGGGACAAAACCTAGCCAAATTCTTAATTGGATCCCATCACTACAGTGGTTGGGTTGGCTAACCCACAGGACTGATGGGATTAGGCTGGACTGATGGATCCCAAAAATGAGACTCAATTCTATTATGGTACGATAGATGAGTAAATCTCGGATAAAAATTATTCTATGGAAAAGAATCAACGGTTGTGCCTCTCAAGGAGGAAAAAAGCGTTGGTCTCTATGATCCAAGTGCAAGTCTTTTCCTTGATCTGACTATGGGACTTACGGGTTCGGTCAGATCAGTTCAGTTAGTTAAGGCTCTTGACTACGTTAGAGTAAAAATATCTTGGAGGAATTGCCCGTGCTTTCTGGGCGAGGGAAGTTTTTTCGGGTTCAGTTTTGGAAAAACCGAAGGATTAGTCTCTTGTCCGGATATACGTGGACGAGGCCCCGAGTGAGGGACCTTGCCCAGCTCAAGAAGTGCTACTTCCGCTGCTAGTACCCCATAATTCGTTGCGTAGTGGGGACAGGGATCTTTCAGCCGGTATCAGAGCGAATTGGCTAAAGTGGATCAACCGAGAAGCCAAAAATGTCAAAATTTTATGAAGTAACAGTAAAAGGTTGTAATTGTGTAATGAAATTCATACAAATTGATATTCAAAATGAAGATTCATAAACAGGTAATTGGGTCTTCAAATGGAAGTACCGTAATTATATGGAATCCCTAACTTGCTTTGAGGCTAGACATGATGGTATTTACCTTAAAATTCCAAGGACCGTGACTACCCGTATATACCGAGGGTATAACTGCAGCTCTTTACTGGTAGTATATACGAGTAAATCTAAGACCTTGAAATGATAAGCAAAAATGCTATCCAGATGATGAATTCGAATGTGGTTGATATGATTTTAAAACTCTGGTTGAGAGCTGATGAGTTGATTTGGATTCTGATTGAAAAATGATGATACCTAAATTTTGGTTGAAAAGCAATAAGCTGAGCAAAATCAATGAGGATGAATGGGACGAGTCCATGTGATGATGTTCATAACTGGAATGACGATAATGACTTTAGCAAATCACTATGAGATTAGTGGATTGTGCTGACAGATTGCTACTGTCAACACTTGACCCAGTGGATCAAGTTAAGGGATGACAAATTAAAAATCTGTATAATTGAAATTCCCATGGAGGACTGTTCAGATGGAAATTTCAAGCTAATGGACCATTATTGTGTTAAAGATATAAATGATATGATCTGAATGAATTGTTATCTAATGTGACGAGTTCTATATAAGGGATCTTTATCCCAAGATTCTGCTGGGTTCACCTGACTATAAGGAACCCCAGAATCAATTGGATCTTAAGGGAAAGAGTTGTCCTCTAGTTTGCGAGATGAGGACATCTCGCGTTTTTTAGGTGGGGTAGGATATAAGATTCCTCCCTCTAGCTTTTGAGGTGTGTAGATGTAAGAACCTCCCCTTCTGATCTTAAAATTATTCCTCTCTCTGAAATAAAAGAAAGATCCTATTTTACCCTGTTTTGGCCTGGAGAGAGAAAATATCTAGAGGGAGGTAATTCAAAATTGAGGTATTTTTGGATATAAAAATCCTCTTAGTGTCTAAAATGGTTTCCCCTGAAACAGAAATTGAAAAAGAACTTTCCAATGTGCAATTAAATTTAATTGAAAATAGGTATAAAGGACCTTAGCCTAAGGGTCCAGATTTCAGAAATTTTTGGATTATGGTCCAATTAAGGTTCCTATGGGCCAATAGGATCAATCCAAATGTAAGGAGGAGATAAGTTGAAGAATAAAAGAAAAACCCTCCAAATATGAGAGAATGCTCACATAAGATGAAGAGTGGACTAAGGACCAAAGAAAAGAATTAAAAAACTAAATTTTGACACCTCAGTGTGGGAATCTCCCCTCATGAAGTAGGAGCCTTTTTCTCATCATTATCCCTAATTTTTAATCAATAAAATGAGATATTTTCATCTCTCCTCTCTCCTATTTCAAAACTAGATCCAAAAAGTTAGCTGAACTGACCCAAAAATGGTCTAAAATTGACCAAACTGATCTAGAAAATTCTAGAATCAGTTTTCTTGGTTAGAGGCTCACTTTTTCCTATAAATAGAAGCCTCCCCCTTTGTAAATGCTTAATGGTGTTTATGCACTATTACTCTACTCCTGTATTGAGCCATCTACATTGAATTTTTTAATAATTCAATTGTTTTTGGCCTAATTCTCTCCAAAGTGAATTGGTGGCCACTATTACTTTAAACAATAGTAGAACCCTCAATCCCTCGAGCCAAAGGAGAGCTTACAAGCTCCATGTAAGTAATTTTCTTACTTTGTTTACAAATTTTAATGAAAAATCTATGGTTTTCTTGATTTTTATATTTTGCAAATGACTGAATTAAATTCAAATGCTATGCCTTTGATGAAAAGGCCACCCCCTTCTCTTCTTTACATTCCAACCTTTCTTAATCTTAGAAAGATTAACTAAGTGATTAATTAAACTCTTCTTATTGTTTACTCTCTTTAATTTAGAAAATTGTGTAGATTAGAGTTCTATAATTCTAAATTGGGTTAATTAAGTTAAATAAAGAATGATAAAAATGAGAAATGGTTAGCCATACAAAGGAGGTTATGGAAAAATTTTCGAAATTTTGTGAAAAAGAAAGTTTGTTTTTATGTTATTCCAAAAGAGGTATTCCCATCATTTTTGCATCTAAAAGAAAAATTCTAATTACTCCATGTACATATTCACCTATGAATATGCATGGATATCACTGATATTCTTATTAAATTTGATTTCTATGCATAGAAAGATGCATAATGGAATTTTCTTATTACAAAAGTGTTATTCGTATTAAATTTGATTTCTATGCATAGAAAGATTCATAATGGAATTTTTTTAATTACAAAAGTGTCACTCTTAATTAATTTGATTTCTATGCATAAAGGAATTTTTTTAATTACAAAAGTGTTATTCTTATTAAATTTGATTTCTATGCATAGAAAGATGCATAAAGGAATTTTTTAAATTACAAAAGTGTTATTCTTATTAAATTTGATTTCTATGCATAGAAAGATGCATAAAAGAATTTTTTTATTTTTAAAGTGTTATTCTTATTAAATTTGATTTTTATGCATAGAAAGATGCATAAAGGAACTTTTTTTATTACAAAAATGTTATTCTTATTAAATTTGATTTCTATGCATAGAAAGATGCATAAAGGAATTTTTTTTATTACAAAAGTGTTATTCTTATTAAATTTGATTTCTATGCATAGAAAGATGCATAATGAATTTTTTTATTACAAAATTGTTATTCTTATTAATTTTAATTTTTATGCATAAATAGATACATAAAGAAATTCTTTTTATTTTAAAAGTTTTATTCCTATTAAATTTGATTTAATGCATAAATAGATGCATAAAAGGAAATTTTTTTTATAAAAGTGTTATTCCCATTGAAGTTGATTTTTATGCATAAATAGATGCATAAAGAATTTTTATATCAAAAATAGAATTCTCTTAAATTCTATGTTTGAATTCTATAAGTATTTGATAAATGAATAATTAAATACTCTAAGAGAGAAATTTCTATCATTTTATATTCACACGGATTGTAAAAAGAAAAATCAAGAAATCTATCGAGATCGAAATATTCAGATAAATGATTAATTTATTCCTCATTAGAATTTGTAACTAATTTAGAAATCAGTTAAGTGAATATTCAAGAAAAGAAATTCAGTAAAATAGTAACTGACTTATCAAATCTTTTCAAGAAAGATAGTTCAGGAAAAATCTTATCCGACTCGAACCTTGAATTAGATTATGACCAAGACCAAACTCTTTTGTCAGTTTCGAGGAAAGAAGGTGTGACCAGTTTAGAAAAATACACTCAAAATTCCGCCAAATCTGAAACTAAGTTTGAGACCCTTCAAATTGATATGTGGATCAAGGTTATAGAATTTGAGGAATTCTGGTATGAAATTCAGAATTTCGATCAAGAAGTTTTGGGGATACTGATTCAAGAAATACTCCTTGTATTCAAAAGAAAATCAAACTGAAAACTTGCATAGAAACCTTGTTTCCCTAAAGGACTATCTTACGCCAGAATGCTAGAGGGAGCATTTGGTATATGTTTTTCTAAGTGAAGTTTAGTTGCAATCAGCTGACGGGGAGCGTTCAAAGGACAGCTCACCCGACAAAGCCTGCCCAGGTCTTGACCAACCTCGGTATTGTTGAAAAATGGTGCGCTTCCGGTACGATGGGCGAGAGTCGACGAAGCGGTCCTTGAGTGAATAGATGTGATGACATGTGAATCAGATAGATGTGAATGAATGGATGAGATGTGATGTCATGTGAATCGAGATGTAAATGAATGATATGGATGTGAATGGATGATATGTGATGAAAATGGATGTGAATGTGTATGTGAAGAATGGATGTGGATGTGTATGTGATGAAAATGGATGTGAATGTGTATGTGAAGAATGGATGTGGATGCGTATGTGAAAGAATGGATGTGGATGTATGTGAAAGAATGGATGTGGAAGTGTATGTGAAAGAATGGATGTGGATGTGTATGTGAAAGAATGTGATGTGATGTAAAGAGATGTGATGTGACATGAATATATGTGGATGTGAAGTTTTAGATATGAATGTATGGATAGATGTGGGTAGTCGTACATGTGAACGATTGGATGGATGTGGATGAATGAGATGAGATGTGTATGAATGAGATATGATGTGGATAGATGTGATGTGATAGGATGGTGATGAGAATGAATGTGATGGATATGAATGAATGTGATGTGATGGATGTGAATGGATGGAGGTGATGTGATGTGAAATGGATGGAGGTGATGTGATGTGAAATGGATAGATGTGAGTGAATGAGATGTGATCTGAATCGGGATGTGAATGAATGAGATGTGATGTCATGTGAATCGGGATGTGAATGAATGAGATGTGATGGGATGTGAATCGAGATAGATGTGAATGAATACGATGTGAGGTGAAATGGATGTGATGTGATGTGATCTGGATCGGAGTAGATATGAATGGATGAGATGTGAATGGATTTGATGTGATGTGATGTGGATCGGGGTAGATATGAATGGATGAGATGTGAATGAATGTGATGTGATGAGATGTGGATATGGGTAGATGTGAGTGGATGAGATCTGATGAGGATAAATGAGGAAAGATGTGATGAGATGAAAATGATGTGATTGGATGAAAATGATGTGATTGGATGAGAATGGGAATACATATGAAATTGATGTGGATTAAATAATGTGGATTGATGTGGAACAATGTGGAAAGACGAGAGTTTATTATAGAAACTGTATTTATGACCTATTTTTAAATGACCGCACACACCCTATTCACTTGTATATTTCAACATATATTACCGGGTACTATGAGCTAGGAACTATTGAAAAGGCCCCTGAGTAGACATGTGGTGAGCGTTCTGGTTGCCAATGATACCATAGATACACTGATGAAGGAAAAATTAGAAATTAGGATTCAACCGGATATTTTGGAGGATTATGATCAGTGATACTATAGTTTCATTAAAAGATTGTTTTAAAGACAACTGAATCTGTGAAAAAGGCAATTTCATATTGGGTGTGTAAGTGGTTGTGTAAGTGGTTGTGTAAGTGGTGTGACTAATTTTAAGTTTGCATGAATATCCGGCTAGGGACTTGGGAACTCTTTTCCCTGGTACCCGGGACAAAACCTAACCAAATTCGTAATTGGATCCCATCACTACAGTGGTTGGGTGGTTGGCTAACCCACGGGACTGGATGGGGTAGGCTGGATTGATGGATCCCAAAAATGAGACTCAATTCTATTATGGTATGATAGATGAGTAAATCCCAGATAAAAATTATTCTATGGATCAACAGCTCTGCCTCTCAATGAGGAAAAAAGCGTTGGTCTCTATGATCCAAGTGCAAGTCTTTTCCTTGATCCAAGTGCAAGTCTTTTCCTTGATCTGACTATGGGACTTACGGGTTCAATCAGATCAGTTCAGTTAGTTAAGGCTCTTGACTATGTTAGAGTAAAAATATCCTAGAGGAATCGCCCGTGCTTTCTGGGCGAGGGAAGTTTTTTCGGGTTTGGTTTTGGAAAAACCGAGGGATTAGTCTCTTGTCCGGATATACGTGGGCGAGGCTCCGAGTGAGGGACCCTGCCCCGCGTAAGAAGTGCTACTTTCGCTGCTAGTACTCCAGAATTCGTTGCGTGGTGGAGACAGGGATCTTTCACTCATCCTCAAAAACAAAGGAAGATTTATCCCATGAGATCTGATATCCAAGCTAAATACAAGCTTCCATTAGGCTTTCAGTTGTGCACCCTTTGGGTGACGCTGCTCCAAAATCGCACTCTTTTTGGACCACACTTTAACCAATGGTCTAGTGCCAATTGGATTCTAATTAAATGCCACAAAGGTGTAGTCAACCTGCTTTACTTTCTTATACCACCTTTTAGTTCTTGGCCCATATCTCACTGGTTTTTTCTTTGTATTTAGCTATGTTAACACCTAAATGCATAGACAATGAACGGTTAGGCTCAGCTTAGTATGCCTAAATGTTCCCCCTTTCATTAGTGAGATCAAGATATGGCTGCTTCTTCCTGAAGGATCTGTATCATTTGTACCATCACATCCTTGTTCAACTTATTCACCCAATGAATAGACCAACACATTTATACATCAATCCCGTTGTATCTAGCCCTCTATCAACAGCCTTTTGAAAAACAATGCAAATCCTAGTGTACCCAAACATGCTCCGATGGTAACCAAACTTTGCGAGCAAAGTTTGGTAACCATCGAAGAATGTTTGGATGCCTAGTGCACATTTTTCAAGTCTCTTAGTGCTTGAGAGGCCATGGAACATCACGCTCTTCCCCATGCCATCGTACCCAAACATGCTCTGATGGTGACCAAACTTTGTGAACATGTGGAAGGGACCCACCCCCACATGCTTGCAAAGTTTGGTCAGCATCGGAATGCGGAATTTTCAAGTCTCTTAGGCCTTGAGAGGCCATGGAAAATCCCGCTCTTCCCCATGCCATCATACCCAAACGGTGACCAAACTTCGCGAGCATGTGGGGGGGACCCACCCCCACATGCTTGCAAAGTTTGGTCAGCATTGGAGCTTGTTTGAGTTGGCAATTAGAACCCAGTGCGGATTTTTCAAGTCTTTTAGTACTTGAGAGGCCATGGAAAATCCCACTCTTCCTCCCCATGCCATCATACCCAAACATGCTTCGATGGTGACCACTTTACGAGCATATGAGAGTGACCCACCCCACATGCTCGCAAAGTTTGGTCACCATTGGAGTATGTTTGGATTAGCAATTAGCGCCCAGTGCGGATTTTTCAAGTCTTTTAGTACTTGAGAGGCCATGGAAAATCCCGCTCTTCTCCATGCCATCGTACGTAAACATACTCCGATAGTGACTAAACTTTGCGAGCATATGGGGGGGACCCATCCCCACATGCTTGCAAAGTTTGGTCAGCATCGGAGCATATTTGAATTAGCAATTAGCACCCGGTGTGGATTTTTCAAGTCTCTTAATGCTTAAGAGGCAATGGAAAATCATGCTCTTCCCCATGCCATCATACCCAAATATGCTCTGATGGTGACCAAACTTTGCGAGTATGTGGGGGGGGACCCACCCCACATGCTCGCAAAGTTTGGTCAGCATCAGAGCATGTTTGAATTAGCAATTAGCACCCAATGCAGATTTTTCAAGTCTCTTAGTGTTTGAGAGGCCATGGAAAATCCCACTCTTGCCCATGCCATCGTACCTAAACATGCTCCGATGGTGACCAAACTTTGCAAAGCATGTGGGGGTGACTAGGTAAAACTTGCTTGCCTTTTTGTTATTCTGTTTCGAAAGGCATGACAAATGCATAGGCTCCTTCCCTTCTACTTGGCAATCGCCAAGTGCTTCTCGGTTCCTAAAAGGTAGGCAGGTGGTATGGGCGCTCTGACTTCTCTCCACGGCTTTCCTCCCACCAAAGATCTCGCCGGTGTTACCTGGGATGGTTGGGACCATAATAAGATAAGGGTTGAAAGATCCCACGTTTTTTGCTGGAATGTCGTTCAGTCTTCCGTCCCCAATAGATAGGTAATCCGCTCTCTATAAACAAAAGGAGGGAGAAGTGGCACTCGGGCGGCCTGACCATGATGTGCCTATAATAGGCAGGGAGCATATCCATGTATATTTGGCAACACGTTGAATAAGACATGGTCACCCAAAAAAGACTCCGATTTGCCAACTTTGGGAAGCAAAAAGGTTATGGATATGAGAAAGAAGAAACTAATGATAGTGGCATAATCACAAAAAGACGAAACCACCCTTTACTTTAGAACGACTATACGAAGGTATGCATTATGATTAAAACTCTCGAGAAACCACGGACGGGGCATCCGCATAACACATGCTGGATTGGGTTGCCTAGAAAATGAGTCTTGTATACAGTGTTGTGATTACTCCATATTGATAAGAAGTCTAGAGAACAATTTGAAATGGGAATACATAAATAATTGCCGGTCATAGAAACGAAAACACATAAATTACACAAAAGTTGCTTCGGTTGAAATTCCACCACCCACTCGTAGTTTAATTAAAAATTCTATTTCATTATTAAACTGGTTTAGAGTTGATTGTCAAACCCTAGTCAAATTAGAAATCGGGTCTTTCTTTAGAAAAATACTGAATTACACTGCGTTTGCACAAACAAATCCGGACGTAGTGAGATCAAATTGAAAGCATAACAGGGAAGTGCCATGTGCTACCCCTAAGAGGACAAAAAAGCGCATAGCACTTCCCCCGTCTCCCACTCAACGGGGGACACTCGATCGGAAAGAGAGAGGATGATCGCTACCCTTTCCACCATGCCATATTGTTATGCATGGAAAGGGGCAGGATCACACTATCTGTTCGGCTATGCAAAATTTTGTTAAAATTCGCTCTTGTTTAGTTTATGCTAAGCTTCGAACAGGCAATACCTTGGATCGTATGGAATAGTGGCCACATGCATGAACATGATGCAGTGTGCCTAGCTTTCATAAGGGATCATAGCACCTATATAGTTGATTAGAAGGAAGGGGAAAAAACCAACCACGGGCCAAAGGCCCACTTAACCATGCCAGCCCATTGCCCACTCATGGTGGGTAACATCAGTTGTATGGTATATCCCATGTGTGAAGCGATCAATCATCGTATATATGATTGATGATGTTGACACTGCTCTTGCATCAATTGCAGTCTTTGCATCAATCAAAATTTGAGGTTGTTCCTCTATAGCTCCCAATTTATGTATAGGTCCTCTAACTTGGCCCCTGAGACTAAAAAATAGCCCAAGTGTTAATCTCTTGTTAATGCCGTCAAAAAGGGGAAATCTTCATCGACACATCAATAGAAAGTTTCTAAACTTTTAAAAGTTATTGTATTTCCAAGTATGAGTCAAGGGTTCTCTGTTGAGATGTCCCTCAAAATTTGAATATTTTATGTTTCTTTTTGTAATGCTCCATCTTTCCCACTTGACCCTGCTCAGAGCAAGGGGGTTGTTTTGCAGGTATATTGATGTAGATTGTCTTTGCCTCCCGAGGCAGGACTTGACCTCTGAATCCTTCACACTAAGCAATGATAGAAGGAAAAACGGGGGAAACAGCGAAGTCGCCGGGACAGCGAGCCGTGCCGAGCCGACTTAAGAGGCAATGGAAAATCCCGCTCTTCTCCACGTTATCGTACCCAAACATGCTCCAATGGTGACCAAACTTTGCTAGCATGTGGGGGGGACCTAGAAAATCCTGCTCTTTTCCCCATGCCATCGTACCCAAACATGCTCCGATGGTGACCAAACTTTGCGAGCATGTGGGGGGGACCCACATGCTCGCAAAGTTTGGCTACCATCGGAGCATGTGGGGGGGGACCCACCCAACATGCTCACAAAGTTTGGCTACCATCGGAGCATGTGGGGGGACCCACTCAACATGCTCGCAAAGTTTGGCTACCATCGGAGCATGTGGGGGGGGACCCACCCAACATGCTCACAAAGTTTGGCTACCATCGGAGCATGTTTGGATTAGCAATTAGTGCCTAGTGCGTATTTTTTAACTCTCTTAGTGCTTGAGAGGACATAGAAAATCCCACTCTTCTCAATGCCATTGTACCCAAATATGCTCTGATGGTGACCAAACTTTGCAAGCATGTGGGGGGGACCCACCCCTGCATGCTCACAAAGTTTAGTTGGCCAAAAACGCTGGCGAGATCTCTGTTTTCGGCTTTGTACTCGATCAAGAGTGAGCCTGGTAGCAACCATTAGATGAGAGAACTGAAATGCCTCTAACTTCTATTTCCACTGTTGGAACTCAAGACTCCCCCCACGAAGTCGAATTTGCTGGTAGAAACGGCCTGCCACAATCATGCTTGGGTGTCAAAAGAAAACCCATATCATCCACTGTATCTTGGTCAAGGATGCACTTTGGCCTAGTGCAACTCATCAGATATAGTAGTCTACTCCCTCGCTATTTCTCTCACCGGTAATAATGACAAATACATCACCCTCCTGTAGCAAATCTATTAGGTCATCATAGCTGGCCATGAACATAGGACCTATGTGCTCATTGGACAACATTGGATGTGAAGGATGCTCGGGGAAGAGGATTGTCTGTATCCATGCATCTGCCCATCCTCTCTCGAGGCACAATGTGACCCATTGCCATCCATACATGCTCCACAAAAGCATGTAAACTGTCATGTGTAAATCATGGGGCCCCCCATGCACATGCTCCTGATGGAATGTAAGCCCAAGGTGCCAGGTACTGTGTCACAATCATGGGAGCCTCTACAATCAATCATGCCACCATCCACATGCCAAAAAAATCTCATGACAATCCGAGCATCACGTTTGGGATATGATGATGGTGCACTCCCACACAAATGTTGGGAGCACCACTCGACCACGTGGTGCACATCTCTAAACCACTTAGCATCCTGCCGCTATTGATGACGTCTCAGAGCATGTTTAACACGTGCCCGCACCATCATGCTCTCCCAAAGAATGACCAAATCACTGGGATACTAGACTACACATTCCACCTATAAACCCATAAAACAAAGTCTTAGTTATTGTTTTCTTTAAGATGTTCTAGTGAATTTAGTTTAATTACGAATCTAAGAGAACTATAAGTACTACCTGTAGAGCCAATAGAACTATCATGGTGATGACGAACTGTGCACCAAACCCATCGCTGGCCACGTCTGATCCCACAATCTCGTAAAAAATCGTCATGGAGACGAAAACAATGTTGCACAAAATGTGCATCATGTGAACGATCATCACTGATATAGAAATGATACTCTCGAATAATGACACGAGCCTCAGGGGTACTCGCTATTCCATCTACATGTGCCTCTGCATGTCGATAGCTAATGTGGACCATAATAGTAACCTGGTGAGGTAAGGAAGAGAGACGATGAGGACACAAAAAAAATCAAATAAGTAATATAACTAAAACACGAAACAAATATTATGAAATATAACCATTACTTGCTCCAAGAAGTAATACTCAGATTGTATCTCCTGAAAAGGTGTGAAGTTGTAGTTCTCTGCAAAATCAACTACAAAGACAATCACACCAATAGGAAACTCTGCCAGGCATGCTCGGAATTGACGATCCTGCCACTTGGCATAATGACTATGTCGTATATAGGGGTAGATCTGCACCCTAAATGTGGTTGTGAAGTGATAACATGGTGTATGTTTGTCCATGAGCTGCAACTTCCTAGACTGCCCCACTCTGGAGTTGGTCATACTCGTAATGTCACCATGGCACTATCTTTAGGTCACTTGCATCAAGATCTACCATCTGTAGATGTGCAAGTGAACCACATGATGTGCAATTGCTCTCCATACAAGGCATCATATGGAAATGGGCATCCTCTGTGTGTGCACACAAAAGAGAGTGGATGAAGTCACGAGGACTGCAAGTTAACTCTCTATGCCTACTAAGAGAACAGAACACATCATAAAAAAGTTGGAACTCAACATGGTAGTGACAACATATGTCACGCTGTCGTGAGTACCTCACAAACCAAGGCTTACACCCCTCAAATGACCTTTGCCCAATTTTAAGGTCTGGATGTGATGCCACAAACTGAGAATACAACTCTGTTTTGGGTCATTTCAAGAAAGCAAGCACTGTGCTCTCAATGAACACTCCTCTTGTCACTCTCTTCCTACGCAAAGATTTCTTGAAAACTTGCGAGGCACGACAATTTTCCTCCCAAAAACTTTCTATCAAGACTCTAAAGGTTTCATCTAGTAGGCAATCATGCCTAGCTATACGACCACTACTTGCCCACAAAACACCAATCTCATTGGCATCTAAACTTTGCCATCTAATAGACCCAAGTGCGTGTGGTGTTATGGAAAGGATGCGAGATGTGGCACTCACCTTACCCTTCATTTGGGAGCTACTTATGGTTGCCACAATAGCCCGTCGAGCAGCCACCAAAGTGTCCTCAAAGTTCCTCTTCTTGTTAACTGTATAGGAACGACGAACACTTTGTAGCACCACCATGCCAGCTCTCCTCTCTCTTCGACCTGTAATGTTAGAAAGTGCCCTGTAGTTGGACATGTTGGGCAAATCGATCAAAGCATCAAGCACACATGCCTGTGTGATGAAGGCGTGAGGTCTTTGAAATAGGATTGGAAGATTGCATGGGCACGACAATGTGCCCTTGACTTTGATAGTTCTTTCCTATCCACACTATGGGCGCTCAAAGGAGGGGTGGTGGGTACTTGTGGAAGAGAAGGGGGCTTAGGAAGGGCGGGTTTATATGGATTATCTAAACTAAGGGATAGTGGGGGGGAAGAGGGTGGAGGGAGAGGAAGTGGAAGAGGAGGGGCAAGGCTTGGATCATCGCCAACGGAAGGTGTTGCTCGTTGACGTGCTCTCTACTCTCTTTCTCTCACGAGCTACCCTTTTTCTGTCCTACTACTAACGATAGATTTATAATCTTTGTTCAACTTCTTTACAAGAAAGTGACAAGATTTGAAAGATGATTAAGAATCACTTACTGTTCTGTTCTGCATCAAGATTTGATTTCAGCACAATTTACTTTGCATAATTTGTAAATTGCTATGTTTTGTACTGTAGATTTGCAATAAATTTGTACTCTGCACTATAATCTTTAACATTGTTCTTAAATCTACACAGTAAACTATATTTTGCACACTTCTTAAAACTGCACCAAGCTTATTTGAAATTAAGTAGGCTCTGTAAGCAAGGTAATGCAAGAAAATCCCTCAATATTGGTTACTAAAATCTTTGCAAACAAACGCTAATTTTAAAAATCAAGATATCAAGAAGTTTAAGAAATCAAACAGTAAAATGGATTTGGGTTTTGAAATAGTGATTTATGCAAATTCAAAAATGATTAACATAAATTTCATTGCTAATCTTGTCAAAACAAGAAGTTAGCGAATCTGAAAACTGTGTAAAAATTAATTTTAAAAATGATTAATACTAATCAAGATCAAGATAATGCATTTTAAAAAATTAGTAATTCGAAAATGATTATCGTTAATCAAGATCAAGAAAATGCATTTTAGAAATTAGATTAAATATAATTTAAAATGATTATCATTAATCACTCCCTCAGCAAGGATCTAAGCCAAGAGCTCTGATACCAGTGAAAGAAAGGTGCATCTAGATTAGCTTAGATTAGTATTGGATTATCTTAATTAGCTTTAAATTCAAAAAAGCTAAGAAGATTAGCACTAAACAATATGGAAAGTAAGTGTAATGAGTATCACAAGATGTCAAAAAGGTTCTATACTCCTAGAGCACATGCCTTTTATAGTCCCAAGGTCCATGTGTCCTAATCCCACATATGTAAATGATCCGAAGTCCATGTGTCTAGGCCTATCCCATGTGCATGTGCATCTAGATTAGCCTAGATTAGTCTTGGATTATCTTAATTAATCTTGGATTAAGAAAATCTAGGAAGATTAGCACTAAGCAATATGGAAAAGTAAGTGTAATGAATATCACAAGATATAAAAAAAAAGTCCGATACTCCTAGAGCACATGCCTTTTATGGTCCCAAGGCCCATGTGCGTCCTAGTTCCACATGTAAATGACCCTAAGTCTATGTGCCTAGGCCCATCCCATGTGCATCCCATGTGCATGTGCAGCCTAAGAACACTTTGTTACACTCACGTTCTTCTAGTTGAGGGATTTTCTTTGTTTTCTTTTGTGTTTACTTTTGTTGACCAAAAAGCATTTGAGAAGGCATGAAGCTTAATAACAAAAGAAACAAAGAAAAAATCACATCACAATAGATTCTTTCATCTGTGGATGATCTTTGCTTAAATTAATGCAAAAAGAGATATGCCAACACAAACACAAGTTTAAAACAAGTTGTGTATTGAATTACAAAACCAAGCAAAGCAATACCTAATCAAAAGGGATTATTGAATCCAAATTTGAAACCTTGACCTATTTATTGCCATGTGTATTATCAAGGAAAAGGGATTTCAAAATCCCAACCCCACAAGGTGTTTCTTGATAAAAATCAAAGAAATTTTAAAAAAATGTAAAAGACTAACCAAGGCAAAGGATTCTAGAATTCATTAAAAAAAACAAAATACTTGGTTTCTTGGTGGGATGTTCATTGCAGAATGAGGGAAGGTAAAAAAGTGTTGTCATCACTCACATAGAATGAGGGAAGGTATAGTAAAAGAGTGTTTTTATCACTCACATAGAATTCTACGACAAAGTCCCTCCCAACCCTGAGGTCTAGGGATCCCTAGCTATGCCCTTTATGTGTTTTGGGGGTAAATTTTTATATGCAATCTCTTTCTCCCATGCTCCAACCCTCCTCTACCTTCGAGGATTCTAGAATCCTTCAAGGCGCCTAGGCCCTTGTATCCTACAATCCATCAGTTTAGATCCGACATCTTTGCTATTTGATTTTTTATTAAATATATTTTAGTAAGTGTAAAAATTTAATAATAATAATAATAATAATAATAAATATTAATTTTTATGTGTTAAAAAAATTAAAAATAAAATTAACATTTAGTTAAAGATTTTAAAATCTAATTTTTAACAAAATAAAGAGTTCAATATTTATTAAAAATAGCTTTAGAGTTAAAAAATAAAAATTAATTTCTTTAAATATTGTAACTTTATCATTATTAAAATGATTTTAGTATATTAAAAAAATAAATCTTTACTATTTGCTTGATTTACTTGATTAAAACGCTTCAAAAAATTTAATACCTAAAAAGACTGAAAGAGTTCAAAATAGATTAAATGACCTTGCACAAGTTCTAGAGTGCTCAAAGAGCTTAATACTCTACTTGAGAGCTTAGTACTTCCTTTTAAAGGTTAAAATTTATATATTAAATTATAATATTTAATTTTTAGATAATTAAGATTTGAGAAAACCCTAGAGTTTGTTACTCAATATTTCAAAATTGATTTTAATACAAAGATCTCTTACATCAAAGCCTTGTAGTGCTTTTCACAAAAAAATGATGTCAAGTTATGTCCGTAAGTTTGCTCTTCAAGGTGGTATAACTTGGTTGGAATTCTAATATAGATTGTTCTTACATTTCATTCAATTTATTTTTAGATTCAGATTCTCTCCATCAGCATCACCTAATAAGAAGAAGATGAAGTCTAAGCAAACAGGAGGAAGAATCATAAAGGTATGAGGATTTCTCATCTCACAAAAAGTAGCAATGAAGTGAAGAAGAAGATGAAAGAAGTAGTCCTTTGGGAGAAAACGAAGCATTGTGTAACATACCCATCTTCACTAATAAAGAAATGTCCATGTAATAGATAAATTATGAGTTTTTATGGTATAAAAATTAATGATTTTATTAAATGAGTCATTTCTACTTAGAATCTTCATTTTCTGAGCCCAAATTTGGAATTTGCGCACGATTTTATCCTAGTATAGGATTTTATAGCATCCAAAACGGACACCGAATCAAGCTTATCAGTCATTTTTAGTTAAAAAGCGACGACCTTTAAACCTTAATAAATGCATGACTGGGCGTCCGATTGATGAACGGTGATTGACGAACGGTCTGCACCCCAACGACCAGGAGAACATCTCGGATAAAAAAAAATTTCACCCCCGGGGGGACGGTCCGACACGCAAATCGAGGCCAATGTCCCAAATTTGGGGACCCCGCCCCAAAATTTGGACCGTACACACTTAGTAGGGTGCTCGTACGATGGCCGCACAAGAACCAAAGGACGGTCGTCCATTGTGTGGTCCACACGTACCGCTACGTGGACACCCATGCTGCCCTTGACCAGATAAGGTACATGCGTACCACTCCTTTCCCTGTTAACCGACACTGTACCTTTCCCCCTGAGCCATGCAAGCCACTGATCTACAGCCTTTGCTAGTACACTGTCCTTTCGTCCTTGCTTTGCGCAGCGCCCATACCCATACCCCACAGTTATATAAACCCCCGGGGTGCTCCATGGGCAACATGCATTTCTGCGTAGCTTATGCTCTACTGTGCCGCCGTCTGTACCTGTGCAGTGTACTTGCTGTAGTACAGCCACCCCTCTCCACACCCCCTCATTTGCTACTTTTCAGATAAGGCAATTGTCCTCTATCCCCCTCTTGCTAGAACTCTTCTCCCCCCCCTCCCCCCCCGGTGCGAAGAGACTTACAGCAACCCTTCTCCCCTTGAGCAAAACGTTTTTGTGTTAAGGACATCTCACAATTCTCCCTCTCCCCCCCCATTTGTGTGGACTTTAGCAAGAGGTTTTAGCCTTAAGAGAGGGTTCATGCGTTGTGGTCTTTTGCTCATACGGTGAGCAAACGATCTCAGAATTAAGATCTGACTGGAGCGTTTTGATCGCGATAGCGAGCCCTACAAGACGACGTCCAAGATGGTCCCTTCCCGAAAATGTCAAAATATTACCTCGGGAGGAGCGCGTAACAACGAGATTAGAGAAGATGCTCCCGATGCGGCTCCAACCCTCCCTTTACAAGGTCCTCAAGGAAATGGTGGCCAGGTTAGCTTGGTTATCTTTTAAAAAAGAGTTTTTTAAAAAATATTAGTGTTAATAAATGTGTATCTTTTTCTTTTAAAATAATGACATAAAATTGTAGGAAGTTATGAATTGAGTGATGCTGTATTCAATGAATTGCATTGAAATTGTTATCTTTAAAGAGTGCAAGTTTTTCCTGACTTCGACGCTAACTCCGTTCCGTGCTTGTGTAGCCAGGTGGTGTTGTTAGCAAAGACCGAGAATGGCCCAAGGTATCCCTCATACCATTGGAAGAATAAGGTTCGCCGATTGAGGCGAGAGATAATGATGCTGTCTAGTTCTGAGAGCCCAGGCTAGTGCAGTAAATAAGCCCACCCTAGTGTGCAGACATCCCTCTGAGGGGCGGGAGGATCGAGCGATGGCGCCCTAAAGCCCTATGCTAGATAAATAGGTTCTTGGGCAACTCTATTCTAGAAGACTAGGCCAGCGGCTGTGCCTTGCATGAATGAGGAAAAAAGCATTGCCTCTAGAAATCAAGTCTAGTAGTTGCCCAATTTATGATCAATTACCCTATGGGTGATTTGATTTTTAGAAGATCACGCTCCCCCTGCAGGACAAGACTAGGTCTTACCTATGAATCGTATCCTTGAATCTCTACATGGTTAAGGTGTTGATAAATAGGAATTTTTCTCCAAGTTAAGACTTAGTGGACTATCTTAAGTGTTTCCTGGGGGAACCTTACAATTGGTATCAGAGCCGATCTTGGCTCCTAGGAATTACCATTTAAGGACTATTTTGCAATGAATGTTTACCTAACATAATGCTAATTAATAAAAACATCCTACTAAAGAAATAAGTTGAATTGATGTTTGAATGATTGTAGGAAGAGGAAGATGCCTACTCGAAGTTTCTAGTTTTCCAATGCATCTTCGAGACTGCTAATCACTCCTCAAATTTTGAGTTCCGTGACACCATGGTGCAGATACTAGAGAAGATGTCCCTCCCTCATTTCTCTCGTATTGAAAGAGGATGGGGTAGAGATTTCTGGAGTCGTGGGCCGAGATATTTCTTCATCCGAGCAGATTGAATTGGGAACCTTACCACCGACCTAAAGTGGATTCGTTGGATTGAAAAGTTGAAGATGATCCGTTTATTTTGGTTCGTCGGTACCCCCAGGGCCAACATCTCTGTGACTATAGATGGGATTCGCATACCTCAGGATTGCTGGGTGTATGACCAAGTGATGCAGGTCTTACACCTGCTGGACAGAGTAGCTGTGTTGGGACCTACCTCAATCCAGAGTCTACCACCCTTACCATCAGTTTTTAGAGTCTTAGAAACTACAACGGAACCTACATATTTCACCTATGTGGAGACCGCTCTACCCTTATGTCGTCATAGTCAAGCTTAGGAATTTCCCTTGATGGCAAATAAGACTAATTACATTAGTCTGAGATCTTTGTAATAAAACTCATCCTTGTAAATATTTGGAAATAAAATGATTTCAATGTTTTACTCTCCAAAATAAGCGTTGTGCAAGTATGAATCTTGTAATCTTAAAATTGTTTTTACAATGATGGCCAGGACGATCACCCTCCACTTCCCAATGCGCTTTACACTGATATCCAGGAGAAGAAGCTCCTGCTCAAGCAAATGCAACCTCCCTCCTTTAAAGGAGAAGGTTCAAAGATTGAGAAGGATGCTGAAGTTTGGATTGAAGCGATGGACGATTATCTCTGCTGCCTGCCGGTACTGGAGTAGCAAATCAGTCTATGCTTGCATGGTTTCGCCTCATCGGAGATGCTTAACTCTGGTGGAAATAGTGGTGCCGTGACAAGGGAGTCACTGAGCATTCTCAAACGTGGGAAGACATCAAGCAGGCCATGAAGGAAAGATATCTTCCCCCATCCCATGAATCCATAAGGATGAATGAGTTTTTTAGTCTTAGGCAGTGCAGCTTAACTCTTGAGGACTACTATTCCAAATTTATCACTCTTCGGAAGTATGCCCCAGCTATGACTACTTCCCAGCAAGTGGCTCGTTCTGCCAAGGATTAAATGAATCCTTAGATTCCCGCCTTGAAGCAATGAGGCCAAGCACATTACAGGATGCTCTCATACGAGCAAAGCCCCTTGTGAAAGAAATGAGGACTGACAAACCTAAGCCTCAAAAGAGATCTTACCCTGAGGCAAATCCTAAAGATCAACCCTACAAGAAACCCCAACAAAATTTTCCCTGCTACAACAGAGGGCGACAAAGCAACTCTTTTGTCCCCCGCTCGTATGCTGCTTCTTCCAGAGAAGGCCCTCTGTGTTTTGAGTGCAATGAGCCGGGACACTTTAGGGCCAACTGTCCCAAGATGGCAACATCATTTCCCCAAGGTGGCAGAGGAAATCAAGGCCATGGAACCCCTATCCACCAAGGTGCAAGAGGCGGTGGGCGTGGCAGAGGCCGCGAAGGAGCAATTGCTAGGACTGCCGCTTGTATTATAAGTGAAGAACCGAATGGCTGAAGAAGAGCACGCCACCGTCCATGCGGCAGTAGAACACCAAGGTCTGAATAAACAATTTGGTGTAATCCAAACCCCAGCCATTTCAGTTTTTGATTGATGGTGGCAGTACCCATTCATTTCTTTCTCCTAGGTGTTTGCAAAAATTAAACTTGGGTCAAAAAACAGGTATAGAAGAATGACTGTAGAGTTAGCCAGTGAGAAAGAAGTAGTATCTCGCCACTCTATAGGAAACCTTGATTTTGAGCTGGGTAATGAGCGAACTCATGGCCACTTTAGAGTCTTGCCATTAGGAATTTATGATGGAATCCTTGGGATGGATTGGTTAATTGCAAACAAAGCTAGCATTCATTGTAACCAGGGGAGTATCACTTTTGAAAATGAGCATGGCCAAGTAATATCCGTTTAGGGGGTAACAGGAAAACCTAAATCTAGGGTAGTCAAGGCAAAACATAAATCTAGGGTAGTCAAGGCAAAACATCTTCTCAAGGGAACACGTAAGGGTCAGCAAGTTTTCTTAGTCAAGCTCAACAAAGCCATTGAACCTAGTAAGGAGACAGAACCCTCTTGGCTCCAAGAATTCTCTGACATTTTCCTTGACAAGCTTACAGGGCTACCGCCTCCTCGAGAAGTCGATCATGAAATCAAGGTGATCCCTGGAGCTCTCGACCCGTCTCAAAAATGCCCTATAAAATGTCCCTTCCTAAAGCCATTGAACTTAAAGAGCAACTTTCCCAACTCATTGAGCAAGGATTCGTACGCCCCAGTAGCTCTCCTTAGGGGGGCACCTGTTCTTTTCCAAAAAAAGAAGGACGGAACTCTCTGCCTCTGAATAGATTATCGAGGGCTAAATCAAGTCACTATCAAGAATAAGTATCCTATCCCTCGCATCGACGAACTTCTTGACAGGCTTCATGGGGCCAAAGTCTTCAAAAATAGATTTGAGGTCTGGTTACTATATCAGATCAAAGTCAAGGAAGCAGATATACCCAAGACAGCCTTCAATACCCGTTATGGCCACTATGAGTTTACTGTAATGTCATTCGGATTAACCAATGCTCCTGCAACCTTCAACCGCCTAATGCAAGATATATTCCGTCCTTACTTGGATGAATTTGTGCTTGTTTTTTTTAATGACATCTTAATCTACTCCAAATCAATGGAAGAGCATGAGGAGCATGTGGGTAGAGTTCTGCAATTGTTGTAAGAGCAAATGTACCTTCTTTACTCATCAAATTGAGTATCTTGGGTTCATCGTCTCCAAAGATGGCATTTCAGTAGACCTCGCCAAGGTCAAAGATATTCTGGAGTGGCCACCCCCTAAATCAGTTCGTGAAGTTCGTGGGTTTTTGGGAATCACGAGATGGTATAGGACTTTTATCAAAGATTATGCCTTGGTAGCTGCACCTTTGACGGATCTTCTTAAGAAGGATTGCAAAATAGTGTGGCTGCCAATCCACATCAAAATAACTTTGATCAGCTCAAGGTCATTATTACTTCTGCCCTAGTCCTGAAACTTCCTGATTTCACCAAGGAATTTGAAGTGGTTACTGATGCCAGTAGTCTAGCACTTGGTGGTGTCTTAGGCCAAGAAGGAAGACCAGTCGCTTATACTTCTCGCAAGCTGAAGCAATATGAAGCAAATTATGCCACCCATGATTTGGAGCTCTTAGCAGTTGTTCATTGCCTCAAATTATGAAGACATTATCTCTTGGGGGACAAATTCCAGCTTGTAAAACTGACCACAAAAGTCTGAAGTGGATCTTCACCCAGCCTAACCTCAACATGCGACAAAGGAGATGGATTGAAATTCTACAAGAATATGACTTCGACATCAAATTCCGCCCTAGGAAAGATAATGTTGTAGCAGATGCACTTAGCCGCAAATCTTTCTTAAGTGCAATTTCAATGCCAAATAATCCCATACTGGTCAAGGTGTGGAAGAAGTCTCATCTCATGATCCAGATTATCAGAGGATGATGAAGTTAGTAGAAGAAGGGGGAAATTTAGAGAAAGAGAAGAATCTAATCAAGGGATACTCCACTCATGAAGGAAGCCTCTACTTAATCATAGGCTATGTATCCCTAAGGATCTTGCTTTTTAAAGAAACTAATCCTCCATGAAGCTCATAATAGTCCTGCTGTGCAGGACACCCAGGCTATGCAAAAACATTAAATGCTGTAAGAAGGAGCTTTCATTGGGCAGGCTTGAAAAATGATGTCCTTCGGTACTTGAAGCAATGTCTCTCATGCCAAAAGATCAAAGCTGAAAGGGTCAAGATACCTGGGAAACTTTAACCCTTGGATATTCCCCAAATGAAGTGGGAGTGCATTAGTATGGATTTTGTCACATGTCTCCCCACTATTCAAGGAGGATATGACTCCATTCTGGTAGTAGTAGACTTACTTACCAAAGTAGCTCACCTTATACCAGCAAAGAAGACCTTCAAAGCTTCTGATGTTGCTCGAATATTCATCAAGGAAGTCCTCAAACTTCATGGTCTCCCAAAAAGGATAGTAAGTGACCGGGATTCTGACTTCACTTCAAAGTTCTGGCAGTCCTTATTTCAAGCCCTGGGAACTCAACTTTGCTTTAGCACAGCTTATCATCCAGAGACCGATGGCCAGACTGAGAGAGTCAATCAAGTAATTGAAGACATTCTCAAAGCATATTGTGGACGGGAACCAAGAAGGTGGATTCAATACCTTCCTCTAGTAGAATTTGCCTACAGTGCATCTTACAGCCCTAGGTATTGTGGCCCCTATACAGTTATCAAGTCTCTAGGTAAAAGTGCCTATAAACTCCAACTCCCAGTCCATATCAAAGTCCACAATGTATTTCATGTAAGTTTGTTAAAACCTTATATACCCAGTCTTGATCATATTCTTGATGATGAACAAGTTGTAATCCCTACTCAAGGAGTCCTTGAATTACAACCCAGTAGCATCATAGATTCTAGGGAAAGGCAACTTCGAAATAGAACTCTTGTAGAACATCTAGTACAGTGGAAAGATTATCCTGAAGAGGATGCAACTTGGGAAGATTAAGCTACACTCTTAAAGGATTATCCCCAATTCATGATGAGATGCGGACATCTCGATTTCTTTAAGGGGGGAAGGATGTAACAAACCCATCTTCACTAATAAAGAAATGTCCATGTAATAGATAAATTTATGAGTTTTTATGGTATAAAAATCAATGATTTTATTAAATGAGTCATTTCTACTTAGAATCTTCAAATTTTGAGCCCAAATTTGGAATCTGCGTGCAATTTTACCCTAATATAGGATTTTACAGCATCCAAAACGGACGCCAGATCAAGCTTATACGCAAATTTCATTCATTTTTAGTTAAAAAGCGATGACCTTTAAACCTTAATAAATGCACGACCGAGCGTCCGATTGACAAACGGTCTGCACCCCAACGACTAGGAGAACATCCCGGACAAAAAAAAAAATTCGCCCCCTCGAGACGGTCCGGCACGCAAATCAAGGTCGATGCCCCAAATTTGGGGATCCCGCGCCAAAATTTGGACCGTACACACTTACCAGGGTGCCCGTACGATGGCCACACAAGAACCAAGGGATGACCGCCCACTGTGTGGTCCACAGGTACTGCTACGTGGACACCCATGCTGCCCTTGACCAGATAAGGTACATGTGTACTACTCCTTTCCCTGTTAATCGACGCCGTACCTTTCCCCCTGAGCCATGCAAGCCACTGATCTACCGCCTTTACTGGTACACCATCCTTTCGTCCTTGCTTTGCGCAGCGCCCATACCTGTACCCCACAGTTATATAAACCCCGGGTGCTCCATGGGAAACATGCATTTCTGCGTAGCTTATGCTCTGCTGTGCCGCCGTCCGTACCGCCGTCTGTCCCTGTGCAGTGTACTTGCTGTAGTACAGCTGTCCCTTACAGCCACCCCTCTCTACACCCCCTCATTCGTCGCTTTTCAGATAAGGCAATTTTCCTCTATCCCCCTCTTGTTAGGAGGAGGCAGTGTCAACTCTTCCTCCCCCCCCGTGTGAAGAGACTTACAGCAGCCCTTCTCCCCTTCAGCAAAACGTTTTTGTGTTAAGGACATCTCACAATTCCCCACCCCCCCATTTGCGTGGACTTTAGCAACAGGTTTTAGCCTTAAGAGAGGGCTCATGCGCTGTGGTCTTTTGCTCATACGGTGAGCAAACGATCTCAGAATTGAGATCTGACTGGAGCGTTTCGACCGCGACAGCGATCCCTACAAGACGATGTCCAAGATGGCCCCTTCCCCGAAACGTCAGAATATTACCTCTCGGGAGGAGCGCGCAACAATGAGATTAGAGAAGATGCTCCCGATGCGGCTCCAACCCTCCCTTTACAAGTTCCTCAAGGAAACGGTGGCCAGGTTAGCTTGGTTATCTTTTAAAGAAGAGTTTTTTTTAAATATTAGTGTTAATAAATGTGTATCTTTTCCTTTTAAAATAATGACATAAAATTGTATGAAGTTACGAATTGAGTGATGATGTATTCAATGAATTGCATTGAAATTGTTATCTTTAAAGAGTGCAAGTTTTTCCTGGCTTTGACGCTAATTCCGTTCTGTGCTTGTGTAGTCGGGCGGCGTCATTAGCAAAGCCCGGGAATGGCCCAAGGTATCCCTCATACCATTGGGAGAATAAGGTTCGTCGATTGAGGTGAGAGATTATGATGCTGTCTAGTTCTGAGGGCCCAGGCTAGTGCGGTGAATAAGCCCACCCTAGTGTACAGACATCCCTCTGAGGGACGGGAGGATCGAGCGATGGAGTCTGAGAGGGCGATAGGCCGGCTTGAGTCCTCGCCCCACCAGCGGCGGCCGACGATGAGGTGTATGGTCCCGTAGGGTTTTGCCTAGCATGTAGAGGCTGGAAGGCCGAATTCTAGATCATCGGCAATATAAAGGAAAAGAATAAGAGAGCCGGTTTGGCTTGTATGGAATTGATTCATATATAAACTTTTTTTATAAATCTTGTCTTTGGCGTTATTGTATTGTGGAAAAAGACTGTTTTAACAAACCTTGTGAAAAGGGCCTTAATTAAGGAACATGTTTATTTATGTCAAACAGTGTGGTAGGATTAATTAGAAAACAAATTGACACGTGAGTAGGGTGGAAAGTGGGAGGATGGAATGCCCCGACGCGGCACCATCCTACGGACGGGTGGACCCGATTAGTCAGGTAGCTTTCCAACAGATTAAGTGAAAGCCCTACGTTAGATAAATAGGTTCTTGGGCAACTCTATTCTAGAAGACTAGGCCAGCGGTTATGCCTTGCATGGATGAGGAAAAAAGCGTTGCCTTTAGAAATCAAGTCTAGTAGTTGTCCAATTTATGATCAATTACCCTATGGGTGATTTGATTTTTAGAAGATCACGCTCCCCCTGCGGGATAGGACTAGGTCTTACCTATGAATCGTATCCTTGAATCTCTACATGGTCAAGGTGCGATAAATAGGAAATTTTCTCCAAGTTGAGACTTAGTGGACTATCTTAAGTGTTTCCCCTATTTTAGAAGGGGGGAACCTTACACATTGTAATCATAAAAGCAACGTATGTTATCAAAGAAGTCAATAAGAGAAACATGTAAATCGTTTTGTTGTGGGGATAATTATTTAAGAAAGTAGAAGCTTCAAAAGCCAAGAAGACAAGACAAATATTTTTTTCTTTAAGCAAAGCTCAACAAAGTATGTTGTTGAAAGTATCCATATTGCGTGGAAGCTCTTTACCAAAGTATACTATTTCTATTATCATTGTTTATCGAAGATGTTTTTTTGAAAGTTCATGCAATTAGGAATGTAAGGATTCAAAAAGCATCTTCAAGTTTTGAGAATTCAAGCTTGGCATTTAGTTCACATGAAACTCCACAACTTTGTTTCGTGCAATAATGGTTGGATAACTTTGTGATGTTGAATGGAGAAATAATTTGAGATTCTAGCTTTACTCATCAACCTGAGACTTTCACTAAGAAAGAAGTCTACAATTTTTACGTAGAATCATTTAAGGATACCTTAGAGAACACTCTCCCTCCCATCTTTCCTTCCTATTTGGAGGTAATACTTTTCACAATTAGAATTATAAATGTCTAATTTATGTAGAATTAAAGGCCCTTGAGAGAATGCAAAGACCAAAGAGTAGAGAGGGAAGTTGCAATGTTTTTGATCAATTTGTTCATGTGTGACCTACTAATAAAAAAGAAAAGTGCTTTCAATCTTCCAACAATATGTCAGCTTTTAGAAGAAGCTTATGTTCCTGATTTCATAATTAAAATTCTTTTAAGAACATATGATTTTCACTCTTTTGTAACAAGAGTAACCACATTTGTCTTTATATCTGCACAACTTAATGATCTTAGCTTTCAACATCAATTCAAGATGGAACAAGATTCTAGTGTGGACTTTAATTTGGGCAAAGAAGTACTCAAACTCTGAAAGTTTAAAGTTTGTTTTATGCATTCTTGAAAGTGAGGGTTTAAAGTTTGTTTTATGCATTCTTGAAAGCCGAATATGACAACCGAACAGATAGCGTAAAGTTCGTGCATTTGGATGCTCCAAATAATATTTTGAAATCTGAAAAGGAAAAATGTGATATTGACTACTTTAAGTGCCTTAAGAAATATAAGGAGCTAGTTTAGTGTACATGTGTTTTACTAGTTTATTATAATGGTAGGAATGTTTTTTTGAGCAACAAAGAGAACTCATTAGAAATATGGAAAATGGACATTTTGTGTGGTTTAAAAATGAGTTTCCTAGTAGCAGCAAAAACCTTGCTCCAAATAAGATTTTGAAATCTGAAAAGGAAAAATGTGATATTGACTACTTTAAATGCCTTAAGAAATATAAGGAGCCAGTTTAGTGTACATGTGTTTTACTAGTTTATTATAATGGTGGGACCGTTTTTTTGAGCAACAAAGAGAACTAGTAGCAACAAAAACCTTGCTCCAAATAAGATTTTGAAATTTGAAAAGGAAAAATGTGATATTGACTACTTTAAATGCCTTAAGAAATATAAGGAGCTAGTTTAGTGTACATGTGTTTTACTAGTTTATTATAATGGTAGGAATGTTTTTTTGAGCAACAAAGAGAACTCATTACAAATATGGAGAATGGACATTTTGTGTGGTTTAAAAATGAGTTTCCTAGTAGCAACAAAAACCTTACACTTCTTACTTCTAGCTAACAACCAAAAAAATGTATGTTAGTCCAAGAAAGACTTCAAAGCATCGTCAACAAGACAAAAATGTTAATGAATTGTGTGTAGATAACATGATTATCAATGGTAGTTGTGCCTTAGGTGATGAGATATGTTATTCATTTTGGAGAGCAAATATCACAAAAGAATAACATAGGTTGAAAATGATAATATATAGATGCAAAAAAGTAAAGAAACTTTCTTAATTACAAATGATGATGTTAAAGATAGCTTCTTTATTATTTATTCTAGCTTCTATTTTGTGACTTGAAAAAGTGATATAAATATACTATTTTTTTGTTAATAGATTGTGATAAAAAATTTAAGAATTGATATGTTTTTTAACTTTTTTTTTTCAAAAATACACTCATATCCCAAAAGCTTTTAAA
The DNA here is from genome assembly GCF_041138505.1 of Cibotium barometz. Classification (NCBI taxonomy): domain Eukaryota; kingdom Viridiplantae; phylum Streptophyta; class Polypodiopsida; order Cyatheales; family Cibotiaceae; genus Cibotium; species Cibotium barometz. Next base: position 33,230,209 of record NC_141064.1, read on the forward strand.
ATGAGATATTTTTCTTGCTTTTTAATGTAAAAAAACAAATATCGTTCATATGATTTAGTTGTCATTTTCAATAACTATGTATTCATTGAAGACAAATGAATGAATGACCTAAATGGACATCCTACATACAGACTATTGCAATAATGCGAAAGCTTAGTAAATAGGCCACCAAAATTTTCCTTTTCCATTAAATACATGTGAGTTTTTCAAGAATAAGAGTGGTTTTTATAAGGCTTTATTTAAGGATGCAATGATTAATGCTAAAAAAAGTCAAAATGATGACCCTTCTTGCCCTTTCTATTTGCATGCATTCACCCATGTCCTTTCTATTTAAGGTCTCACACTTCTTTGTAAAAAGCATCAAGGGCTCATTCTCTACGAGTAGAGAAAGAGTATTCCTCCTCGCATATCCACCTAAGTCCACCCGTGGACACTTAGACAAATACTCCTCCGCACATCCACCCAAGTCCAATGCGTGGACATTTAGACAAATACTCTTGTGTACTCCATTTCCATGGGTGTTTTGAAGTGCAAGCGATGACCCGATGCACAAAGAGAGAAAAGAAAGAAAGTAGAATAATCGTGAGACACAATACATAACTGACAATCTTGAGCTAACAAGACAAATGCACGAATGACCACCCCTCCCTACACCAGAGATTATTGCAATAATCAGAAACTTAGTACTAAGTACTAGCCAAAAGTACCAAAAACAATAGTAGGATCCAACAAGAAGAGGAGATCTAGGAACCCACAAGATCCAAAAGAGCAACCATGGCCAAGCCATTGATGCAAGAGTATAAACATGCCTATGAGATGCAATACATAACTGACATACTGGCTTCTCAAAAGTTCCCCTAGCAGGTTTGTTTCCCCTAACAGTGGTTCCCCTAGCAACCACTGTTGTGTCTGTAAAGATTCTGGAATTCATAGACATAACAAATAAGATCAAGTCAACATTTACAAAACTGCCTTGGGCTTCAACATTTGGAAAATTGAAACTGTTTTGAGGGACTTGCTATCCGAGACAAAAAGAAATGACCTCCTACTACAAGCATTTTTTCCCTGTTGGATATACAGAAACATATATTTCCAAGTTTGAATGAAGCTCACATGTTCCAGAGTTCTGAGATCACAAGTGTGTGAGTTCTGAGCTCAATGTGTTCAAGCTTCAAAACCTGAACCCCCATGGGCTCTTAAACAAGTCAAAAGTGCTGCCCCAAAAACCCTTCACCCTCAAACCCTCAAAAAGTTTTGAATGTCTGTGAGATAAACATTGTTGTAGATAGACCCAGACCCGCTAGGTTTTACCGCCTCGGCTACAGTCATGCCATCAGCTATACATTCAGAAGAGCATAATTAGAACATTACCCTACAATAGAGTTAAGTTGGGAAAGATTAAGTTAAGCTAGACACCTTTACGTCAAAGCCATGGAAGTTTACAGAGCTCATTCCAGTGGGTCTATCTGTGCTGAGAATGTTGGACCAATCTCTAGCCCACTTCTTATAACATGATGATAAGCTCGGAAGGCAACAAGAGCTACGAAGGCTGCACAAGAAAACCAACACATTATTCAGACAAACAAGTGGCAGAAGCCTCCTTTCGCATTCATGACATGTTATGAAAAAGAGCTTACCCCCGCAGACGCGAGTCGATACAGATGAAAAGTTCCATGCCACCACAAATGCTGCCAATAACACTGCTTTCTTATGACCACAAGCCCTCCATGTGGTCCGAGCCAAGTGTAACAGATTCCTGGCTGCAGCATCGCTCACCCATACATTCCCAACCACATTTTAGATGCCTTTGTGACTCAAGAGTACCGAATAGGGAGGAAATTTATGAAAACATGTCGTACCTTGCCCTTGAATCTGTTCATTGTAGCTTGAGTAACACTTTGGTACTGTGAAAAGGGCAAAGTAGGCTGGTGACAGCAAGCAACATGGAAAAACCTCAGTCACATGTCACTTGGACCTCACACCATCTCCAGCTATCCCAGCCTGGACCTTCATAAGACTATACTAGTCTTACAGCAAACCATTTTAGCAAGGATGACTTACCCATCCGTGCAAGGGTCCACAGATTCATCATAGACCCAACTTGAGCCAGAAACCAAAGAGCACCTGCCACCTGACCACAAATGGAAAAGTATGAGCTGCCCTCCAAGGCAGCATGTCATTTTTCAAACATGCTACACAGCACTACCTTCAGTGTCACCATGGGTTCTCCAGAGAAGAGCTCTCCTAGCTTTTGCAACATTATGTTGATAGGTGGCAACAGCACTCTAAGAAGTCTCAGAACATCTGCTTCAGTTAACACATGTATAGATGATAGAGAGGCCGGGGTTGCACTGCCAAAAGAGAGAACAAAAAGGGGATGATGTCAACTTAAACTCTAGAGACTCAAAAAGAACACTCAAAACTTCTCAAGATGGCTTGGCTCCGGGACTCTCACCCTCGTAGGAACGTGAGCTTGATAAACCTGGCTGCCAGGTAGAACAAAGCCACATATGCCATGACTGATATAGCACTAGTGGCATACAAGAAGTAACTGACATAAGACAGATTTTTAAAAGAAAAATAATAGCAACTTTGTATTGTGATGTTTTTCCTAACTCCACCTGAATTGCATGTCTTGTATCAGAGAAGCAGACATGATGCAGAAGCAACCCACTCCAAACAGTAATGCTGACCGTGGAATGTGTCTCCACATGATAATGTCCCCTGCATTAGCAATCTAAATGTCAAAGAGCTTGCATACAGAGCCTATCACAAATGCTGCTAGTCAAACAAATCTGCTGAAGAGCACAAAAGGGCATGGTTTATACCCATGAATTGCAGCCAATCTAAGCTCTCCATTTCCCTTGCCCCTGCACAGAACAAGTGCTAATAAGCAGTCGCTGCCTCACAACTCACAGACACCATATCCATCAACCTTATGATTTGGAAAACATACTAGTGACATAAGCTATATAAGAGAGAGAGAGAGAGAGAGAGAGAGAGAGAGAGAGAGAGAGATGTATGGGATTTGATAGCATACCTCTGCTAGCTCTTCTGGATGATGTTGATGGAGATGATGTTGCAGTTGAATAGCACTCTGCTCTGTGTGCAGAGGGGTGAAATTCAGGTGACTGCTGCTGATGCTGATGCAGTAGGGGGGACCTTTCGACAAAATGGATCTCTGTTGGGGATGGGGGCCCGACCATCACAGGGATGGGTTCTGAAGTTTTGTGTTTGTGTTGACGGGTGTGGGGACGGCTATGGCTGCGCCTAGTTGCTCTGTTGGCATCACCCATGCCCAGATCTGCATCAGGGAGGCCCCGAGGGCCTGCCTCAACCCTAGTCCTTCTGGTAGAGCTTCTGCTAGATTTGCGTTCATTAGAATTCTCGTGAGTTTCTTCTATGGTGGCAGCGGCAGCTGCAGCAGAAGAAGAAACCTTGCTTCTTCTTTGACTCTTGCTCCTCTCCAGCAGCACCCATTCTGATGAGCCAGAGTTTGCCATGTCTGCCCTCCTTGTGCTGCGCACAGGAGCAGGAGCTTCGTGATCCATGGCTGCCTCTGATGACCTTACTCTGCCTGATGGAAAGGGGCTCTTATGCCTCTGCTGCTGCTGACCCTGTGACTGTGTAATTTCCGATTTGCTCCTTGTCAATGGCGCAGGCGGAGCTTCATACTCCTCCCCCTCTTCTTCCTGATTCGAAACCCTAAAGGGCGTTTTCTGCACTTGAAAACTTAGGGATTCTTCCTGAAGGGAGAAGCTTTTCTGCATGTGGCTCACTCTTTGAATGGCCTCTTGGAAGTCCACCATAGCCAATGAGGCGGGTTCTGCTGCTACGGTTAATGTAGGGCTTCGCAGGGGGGACATGGATCGGGGGCTCTGAAGGGGTGTATTGCCTGCACGAGGGGTGCGCACTCTAGGGTAAGCATTAGGAGTTTGGGATTCGGAGAGAAAACTCATGGCTGCATTGCTGGTACCGCCTTCCAGCAGCTCTTCTCTCTGGAGCTTGTGGAGAAGCATGGAGGAGCTCATCACTTGCTTTGCAGCGGAAGCCAAGGGTGGGGGTGGGGAACCGCCTTCGCGTCCAGAACCCATGAGAAGGGTCAAGTAAAAGCCTTCACTTCCAGAAAGGATCTCTCTCTCTCTCTCTCTCTTTGCTTTCTTCTTACTTAACTCCTATATATGGGTGATACGGTGGTACACTAGCTGCGCTGTCTGTGCAATTGAGGGGACAAGCAAAGCCCACACTAAAAAACATGACTCTCTCTCTTCTCTTTTGCGTGAAGGATGAGCACTGCCAGGAATCACAAGAGGTTACTGACACAAAATAAGAGAGACAATAGAAGGCACGAGTGCGTGCTCCTACAATAATGAGGAGGGCGGTGTGGGTTTCTCTTCTTCTTGAAGTCCAACTTCCCAGGGCCAACACTACCTATATAGCATGTATGTAGAAACTAGAGAGCCGTTGAGGATGCGCAGCATGTATGTTTGACGACGATGATGATGAGGGGGGAATGATAACGGGGTTCGTCCTGTAGACTAAGGGTAAGGTAAGGCTATTTGAATTTTTGAACTGTTCACCTGCTTGTAACCGTTTCTTTGATCTGCCCATGTATGTAAGTATGTATGTATGTATACTTGCAAACGTGTGTATATATATCAGTGTTCGAAAAAAACTATTTTCCCAAAAAGTAAAAAACCTTCATCTAAAAATTGTGAAATTATTTATAAAGAAAATTTTCAAATTTTGAAGGTTTTTGTTCTACAACCCCTCAAAATCTGCAGGTTTTTGTACCGTTAAGTTTCAAATTTGAAAGTAGTTTTAAAAATCTGCAGGTGCAAATTACACTATACCCTGGTTTTTTTCGAACACTGATATATATATATATATAACATTACGTACATAAATTCGAATATCAAGACACGTGCGCAAAACGCTCCTCTTCGCAGGATGGGATTGCAAAGTATGCGTTCATTGTTTTATTCTGTTAAGCTAATAATTTAGCTAAACGGATGTTACGCTCCCTCCTCTCTTTTTGCACGTGAAATCTGCCTGGACGAGGAAGGCCCAATTTTCAACCGAAAAACGAATCAAATTTGACATATAAATATTCCCCAACATTAAGGGACCTTTCCCACGCTCCACTATTAACATTTAATGCGCATCAGTGCTCCGTTTTCCCACTTTCACATGTTTTGAACATGACGCCACGTTTGAACTTTAGTGATGCAAGGGGCCAAGTGTTTCAAGCACTTCTCAGAGCCCCGTTCCACGTCGTCACGTTTACAGCATCAGTGAAACTGCTAGTTAGTAGTGTAAGGTCGGGAAACCAACCCGAGACCCATGGGGCTTTGGGGGTATGCTTGACCGTGCTGAAGATCATGCATCTATATGGGGAGAAAGTGTAAGGAGCAGCGAAACATGGACCCATATCTAGGCACACTAGAACGCACTCACGCACTGGGTAGGCACATTAGGCCTCCCGAGTTGCTGTGGGGGTTACTAGGTGCCGAGTGCCCCGGGGGATGCCCTCCCCACCTTGATGGCGATCGTGCCGAAGAGGAAATGGAAACGACAGAAGGAAAAACGGGGGAAACGGCGAAGCCGCCGGGACGGCGAGCCATGCCGAGCCGACAGGCCGATGAGGCCGGGCCGGTTAGATCATGGATTCAAGATGGATGGGATGACCCGAGACCACAAGGCTTGGAGCCGGGTCGGGGATACATACAAAGGGTGTGACCCGACAAGGTTATAACGCGCTATGACGCACTCAACGGCCGATGGAGTTGAGCTATATCACATATTGGCATGATGGGATGCATTGCGGCCCAATGTCCGAGACCTCGATCTAGGGGCCCGTGACACTTGGTATCAGAGCAGAGTTCATTTGGAAGCCCACATGAGGGCGTGTGATGCTAGGATGATAAGAAATCTGGGAAAATAAAAAAAATGGCAATTTGAGTAGGACTATGTGACAGCCACAGAGCCGACGGCACAAAAGTAGCCGACAACAGAAAAACGCATTTTTAAACATCAAGATGATGGAATTTTCCCATGATTACATATACCTATCAGTAGCGTGTGGATGCAAGGCATAGGATGGCATGCTTGGTCGGGACCGCCGTGGACCCGGGCTGCTGCAGATACGGAAGCTTGAATAGCAAGGCAGCTCCGGACACAGGCCCAAACGATGGAATTTGAAGACATGTTATATATAAAAAGTGATCAATTTTTCGAGTAGATTGCAGATATGCAGTCTGTTTTGTGAAAATCCAAAGTTGACCAGTGAGCTATTTGGCATGTGGAATGTTTGGTTTGGATACAAGGGAAGGTATTAGGGTGCAAGTCCAACTGAGTTATTGGCAAGGGCCAATTTCCGATAGAGGCCCATATCATTCATATGTGGAGAATCATATATACATCAAACTTGGTCCTGATGGGGCTGACAGCACTTTGAATCAGAAGAACAGCGGGCTCGGGACCTCACATGAGATAACCACCATGGAAGGTGAAGCTTTGAAGCAAACGGCAAAGGCAAGCGATCCAGATATAGTGGCACATTACGAACAAGCAGCACTCGACTTCGTGGTTGTGGCTGGAAACGCCACAACAAGATCATTTGTCAGGGGAATCAAGACAATCAAGGGGAATGAGCCGAACGGTGTGATCCAAAAGGCAGATCTTGTGAATATACATATTGATATGAGCAAACGGGGATGTGGAATTTTTGAATGCATGAACATATGGGAATGGAGTTGTTACCATATTATAGTAGTGATGTGTGTGAACACACTTAGGACCGCCGGGGCACTTTTTCCCTCACTAGGAGGTTTTTTCCCCCGTGCATTGTATATACGCCCATTATCTTCTAGGGATGGTCATCTTTCATTTTTGGCACTCATAATACACTACTGTGTTGTGCTCAAGCTTCCTCATCTTCTTGAAGTTGTGTGTGCATTCCTGCAACCCTAATTCCAACAATTGGTATCAGAGCAGGCTTCCTCCTCCCGGGCAGCATCACCGGCACCTGCCGCTTCATCTCCTCCGATTGCGACGAGGTTTCACGAGCGTCTGCAGGTTAGTATATGCCGTGGGTGAGCCCGTAGGGCTCGTTCGTTTCAGAATTTTGATCTGAAGTCATTTCGCCCTCCGTTTTTGCATTCCAAGTACTGCGCAGGCAAAATCGTCCTACTGTGCAGATTTTCTGTCAAGATTAAAATCTGCAGGACAGGTGCCCATTCGTCTGTTTTGGGCTGTGCTATATAGCACAGGTCGATTTTATACAGGTTTACCTCTTACAGACAGCATTTACATCTAGTAGTACAGTCATTGGCCATGGCTGACAACAATGATGTATTCCGCATGTTGGCTGCTGAGGATAAGTTGGATGGCACCAACTATCCATTGTGGGCATATATGATGCGACATGTATTGGTAGCAAAGGGGTTATGGAACATTGTGCAGGGTATTGATGCACGTCCTATTGTGGCTGGGAATGCTGCAAACACATCAGAAACAGGTACTGTTGATGATGGTGCAGGCACAAGTGCTGTAGCAGCTGTTCGAGAACCACCACTTTCAGCAGAGCAGATTCGTTGGGATGGTAGAGATGCGCAGGCTCATGCCTTGATTGCGCTGTCTGTCAAACGTACCATTATCCCACATATTCGCTCCTGCAGGACTTCTAAGGATGCTTGGGATGTACTTGCCACATTGTATCAGGCAAGAAATGAGGCTCGTGTTGCTTACCTCCGAAAACAGTTGGAGAGTGAGCATATGAACGAAGGTGATTCTATGGATAGCTTTTTGACAAAGATCAAGGATTTCAAAGAGCAGCTCATTTCTGCAGATGAAATCCTGTCAGACAGTTCACTTGTGCAGACTGTTTTGAATGGTCTACCAGATTCTTATCAGGGTTTTGCTTCCACTCTTCGCTTGATGATGAAAGGCAATCCCAATGCCTTATCATTTGAGGAGTTAGTTTCTGTTTTGCTGCAAGAAGACCAGTCAAGGCAAAACAGGAATATTATGCGTGTCGCAGATCAAGCTTTCGTTGCTAGTCAGAGAAGCGGGAAAGGTAAAGCTGGCTTTTCTTCTAGTAAGCAGAAATCTGCAAATGCTGCGCAACCAAAGAAGGAAGACAAAGATGAGAAGAAGGGTGACAAACAGAAGACATTTTGCAAGTACTGTAAGGGAAATGATCATGTCATCAAAGCGTGTCCTAAGCTGGCTGCGAAAGAGGCTAAGAAGAAAGAGGCTGGTATGGCTGTTGCAGATGCCTCTCCTTCTAACAATGAATCTGCTAATGTTGTTCAAGATACAGAATGGGCATTCAATGCGCAGTGCAGTTATGACCCATCTTTGCATGACACATGTATGTCTGCAGTAGATTCAGATGTATGGTACTTTGACAGTGGTGCCACTAAGCATATCACCTCGCAGCGCAGTTTATTCACTTTCCTTGAGTCTGCTCCCACAGGGAATACTGTCACTTGTGCCAATAACTCCTCTTATCCCGTTAAAGGAGTTGGACAGATTGTGCTGAATGTTGCAAATTGCAACACCTTTACACTTTTTGATGCATTGTATGTGCCAGGGATCAAAAAGAATCTGCTGTCAGTCTCCGCATTTGCCAAAACAGGTTTGGTTGTAAAATTTGTGGATGACAGATGTACTGTTCATGATCTCTCTTGTGGTGACATCATTGTAGCATCTGGTTCACTATGTCGAGGGCTATATAAGCTCAATATGGATGGCAAATGTGTAGAGGATTCAGCATGTGCTATTATGGATACGCAGGCTATTTCAAATGCAAAACTGTGGCATGCACGTTTTGGTCATCTGAATTTTGCAAGTTTGCTGCGCCTGCAGAAATCTGAAATGGTGTCTTCTTTGCCTAAGCTTGAGGCACCTGTCAAGCATGTTTGTGAGGGCTGCATATTGGGTAAAATGCAGCGTGCTTCCTTTCCCAAAGATGGATCAGTGAGAGCTGAACGCAGATTGCAGCTTGTTCACAGTGATGTTTGTGGTCCCATGCAAACTCCATCATTTGGAAACTACCTTTACTTCGTGACTTTCATTGATGATTTTACCAGGCATGCATGGGTATATCCTTTGAAGGCAAAGTCCGAAGTGTTTTTGTGCTTCAAACAGTTTTTGGTTATGGCTGAAAATGTGTCAGAAAGTAAGATGGGCACCCTCCGTTCAGATCGAGGGGGGGAGTATATGTCTTCAGAATTTAATGCATTTCTGGCTGAGCGTGGGATAAAACACCAATGTACAGTGCCGTATACACCACAGCAAAATGGTGTGGCTGAGAGAAAAAACAGGTCTCTCATGGAAATGGCAAGATGTATGGTTAAGAGTCAAAGTCTACCACATGGTTTTTGGCTTGAGGCTGTCATGTGTGCCACTTATGTACTAAACAGGTGTCCCACCAAAGCATTACAGGTTGTCACTCCATATGAGGCTTGGCATAGCCGCAAGCCATCTGTTGGCCATTTACGTGTTTTTGGTTGCCTGGCATATACATTAGTGCCTGTGCAACATCGCAGAAAATTGGATGACAAAGCTGTCAAATGTATTTTGTTGGAATTAGGGTTGCAGGAATGCACACACAACTTCAAGAAGATGAGGAAGCTTGAGCACAACACAGTAGTGTATTATGAGTGCCAAAAATGAAAGATGACCATCCCTAGAAGATAATGGGCGTATATACAATGCACGGGGGAAAAAACCTCCTAGTGAGGGAAAAAGTGCCCCGGCGGTCCTAAGTGTGTTCACACACATCACTACTATAATATGGTAACAAATCCCCCCTGGAGTGATGCGGTGAACAAGAGCTAGCACTCATGTATAGGGAAGTGTCTAGCTATGTGGACGAATCCACAAAAGGGAGTAAGCCCAAAGCTTTGCGAAAAGCTTCGAACTTCTCACGAGGCAGAGCCTTTGTGAAAAGGTCTGCAAGGTTATCCTGTGTTGGCACATAAGCCAAACTGATCTCTCCTGCAGAGAGTCTCTCCCTGACATAATGGTAGTGCACCTCAATGTGCTTCGTACGAGCATGGAACACTGGGTTCCGCGCAACTGCCAATGCACTCTGACTGTCAGTGAAGATGGTGGTGGCAGATGGCTGCCCAACACCCAAATCAGCCATAAGGCGTCTGAGCCACACACACTCAACCGTAGCTGTGAAAGCTGCCCTGTACTCAGCTTCACAACTAGAAGTGGCCACAGTAGGCTGCTTCTTGCTCAACCATGATATGCATGAGCTTCCAAGCATGAAGCAAAAACCACTCGTGGACACGCGTGTGTCATAACAACCAGCCCAGTCAGAATCTGAAAAAACATGTAAATCTGGCGGCAATGATCCCCCCTTGGGATAAAACAACCCAAGATGCCGAGTACCACTCAAATAGCGAAAGATACGCTTCACTGCCTGCCAATGCTTAATGCCTGGGCTATGCATAAATCTGCTCACCTGTGAGACTGCAAACTGAATGTCTGGCCTCGTAATGCATACATAAATGAGGCAACCAACAGCTGTCTGATAGAGTGTGACATCAAAGTGATCTCCAGCATCATGAAGACTCAACTTCAAACCTGTCTCCATTGGAGTAGCAATAGGCTTGCAGTCTTCAAGGCCAAATCTCCGCAACAATGTTTCAATATACTTTGTCTGACACAAAGCAATACCTCCATCACACTGCTTAAATTGTATCCCCAAATAATGATGCAAATGCCCCAAATCTGACATCTCAAAAGAGGCATTCAAATCAGCCTTAAAATCAGCAATATGACTCTCATTTGGTCCTGTGAGCAGCATGTCATCGACATAGAGAGCAATGATTAGATGTACACCATCCACACGTTTAACATACAAAGTGCTTTCTGTTGGACTATTCTGAAACCCATGTGCAGTCAAATATGCATGTATTTTTTCATACCAAGCTCGTGGAGCTTGCTTTAAACCATATAAAGCCTTTTTTAACCTGCACACTTTGTTTTCCTGCCCTCTTTGAACAAAACCACGAGGTTGCGATACATACACCTCCTCATGCAAATCTCCATTTAAGAACGCAGTCTTTATGTCCAGCTGATGTACATTCCAACCATTATGAGCTGCTAATGCACAGATGCTACGAACAGTGGTCATACGACATGTGGGAGCAAAAGTCTCATCAAAATCAATGCCCTTCTCTTGAGCATAACCTTTTGCAACAAGCCTAGCCTTATGGCGATCCACTGTGCCATCAGGCTTACGCTTCAATTTGTATACCCACTTAGTGCCAATGGCCTTCTTGCCAGGGGGCAAGTCACATAAAGACCATGTACTATTCTTCATAATAGCATCGTATTCTGCTTGCATAGCAGCCATCCAATTTTCTGAACTTTGTGCCTCATCAAATGAAACAGGCTCACTTTCATCGCACATACTAGAAACAGCCAATGCATAACAATCTGACGCATAAGAGGCACCATGAGAGCCAGAACGAGTGCGACTAGACAAAGGGGCATCCAACTTGCTGTCACGCAAAGTCTGCACCAGCCATCTAGGCATGTTCCTAGAGCCCTCAATCTCTTGTGTCTCATCCTCAAGTGCATCATGCACATCTGCATCAGATATAGGCTGATCTGTGCCATCATTTAAAACCTGCATAGGCTGAAAAACTGCCTCATGAGGTATTGCACTTGACTGTGCACCACTGAAAAGAGGCAACAATGTATCATAGACATCACGTGAGCTGATATCTGTCTCCTTAGTACATGAAACCAAGGGCTGAACTGCATCTTCCACAAATACAACATCACGGCTAACCAAAATGCGCTTTGTCTGTGGATGATACAAACGATAGCCTTTGCTCTCAGCACTATATCCAACAGGAGCAAAATCAACATATGGAATAGACAGCAGTACAAGTGCCAAGAAGAAATAGTGTGGGAAGCCGGATCAACTTGAATCAGGTCATTGGCCGATATGCAGAGCTGTGAAGCTACAAGGATGCAGATGTATTGGGTTGAAAGTGACATGATGCAAGACCGAAGTACCCTTGGAGGAGAAGGCTTACAATTGTGAAGCTGGAGACTAGCATGAGGCGAGTCCGAAGAACCCTTGGTGGACAAGGCTTGTTCTTGTGCAGACGCATAGATGAAGTTTGCATGTGGCTGTTGACACCAGCATACTATAGCGTGAGGGACGCGGAAGGTACTCCTCCTCAAAGAAACGACGTGTGAATGGAACCTACAAGGTAGATCAAAGGTGGAATCATAAAGTATATGCATAGATATCAATGAAGCAATACAAAGGGGCCATGTATGCATTAAGCGACCAGTATGGGGTTGGAAGCTGATCTTTTGAAGATTGATGCAACGATTATGGGGCCGTTTTGTGTCGGCATGGTACTCTCATATATATGTCATATATCATATAAGAACAACGAATGCAAAGCCGCCAAGCCGAATCATTTGTGAACATATACATTCATATATATATTAAGTGGGATTGAATCCGCTAAGCGGTAAGATGTCTGCTAAGGCCATGAGGAGCCTCGTGTAATGAAGCCACCACATTCTTTTCAGAGATCATACATATATATTTGCAAAAGGTATCAGATGAACATGAAAGTCAATGAAGCTGCACACAAGGATGTGAGAATATATTCGAGGGGCTTGAACCCCCATATCAATCAGAGATCATATGCACGGGGCTTGAACCCCCACTTCAGAGGCAATCATATCCAAAAGGGGCTTGAACCCCATATCCAGTGGAGAATCTATAAAGGGGCGTGTGCTCCCTGTCAGCTGAATGCAGTAGCCTATCCATACGAATATGCAATCCGACGGGAATGTGAATGAACCCGATTGAAGAGTCGGAGCGGAGCTGGAAACTCCTGCTAAATCATAATGTGGGTCAACAAGAGGTCGGCAGCCGGGCAAGTAAAGCTGGCAGTTTGCAAATGGAGTTGGTGCAAGCTACTGGGAAGCCGAAGCCACTCTCAACATCGATATGCGGGTGAGGGTAAGACCAAAGATGGCACCAATAACCCCATCATCAATATCATCATCACGAGGGTCAACAAAAGGTCGGCAGCCAGGCAAGTAAAGCTAGCAAACAGATATCATCATCATTCCGAGTGAGGATGAGTCCAATCATGGCACCAATATCCCCTATCCATATATACATATCATATCAGAGAAGGACCCAACATAGTGGTCATATCACAGTGGCCGTGCAACCAGTATTGCACAAAAGGTCACAAAGTTGGAACTACAATCCATGGACTGTTAGGTGTATCAAACACTTCAGGGTCCATGCTGGCCCAAACTAGAGAAATCTAGGGGTGGGAAAACAGATTTTCTGAATACAATGTGCTACATGAGGTCAAGATAGGATCATGAAGGCACATATGCATACCAAGAGGAACTTGAAGGATGGAAACAGCCAGGAGTGCAAGTGGCAATGTACGTGTGGTTGGATGGTGGCAGCAAGGCAATTTCTCTCATCGAAGTTAGAAGGTGAGACTTGGGCCAGGTGAAGTTAAAGATGAAAACTACATGTGCACAAGGTGGAAATTGTGCTATGTGGTGAATGCTTAGTGGCAGAGTGTTCACTAGATTCCGAGGCAACACGTGGTTTATGAACGGCAGCATCTATACTTAGCCATTTCATACATGTACTCGAAGGCTCGAAGACAAAACAAACAGGTGACTTAGGATTAGCCTACTCAGCTACTTGTGTCCTCAAGCTTCAACATCCGAGCAACTAGGCTCTTGAAATATGAGCAAAACCAATATTCGAGCATTAAGGCTCACATGTACAAGGGTACAACTTCCAAAAGTGAGGTCATGTAAAGGCCAACATGGTGTCATGAAGGCTAGAGCAAGCTCAAGCTCAAGGATCTTATGCCCAAGATGGTAAGCAGGTTAATCATGACACAGTGGTCAAAGGAACCTGAACATGGTTGTAGGAGACAGACAGGACAAGAATCATTGCAGGCCGAGCTAGTGTGAGTAAGGTACCACAACTCATGTCCCGTAAGGATTCAGCACCGCAGTGCTCAATCACGGGTAATACCCGAGCTTTAGGCTCAACGCAACCCACGGGTTCAAGGGATCAATGGAAAAAGAACATGCAAAGCTTATCTTGGTGTCAAGATGGCTAGGGCTTGGCTTGTTGACTAGGAAAACCTTGTCCTCAACAATGTCAGCAACATGGATTGGAATGGCAAATGAGTAGATTGATATGATGAGAGACCAAGTGGAAACAAATTCATGAAAATCAATGGGGTCAACCTCCTTGAAGAATGGGAATATCACTGGGAACTCCGGATAAAGCGATGATCCAGAAGGCCAGAACATACTTGATTTGGGAGAAACATGCAAGTGCTGCATTGCCTTGAAAGCATCTACATTCGGCTCAGAGAGGAGTCAACGCGGGGACCAACGCAGCAATATGGTACCTCGCACATTGGGGATTCGGGGGACTCTCGAGCGGGGGCTTGAAGTCCAGGCCAAATAAAAATACAAAAATATGCACAATTGTAACGGGTTAGACACTGACTTTGTTCATGGCTATAAGGCAAGGTTAAGACCTCCCGCTTTCTTATTACTTAGTTGCACGTAGGCACTTTTTGGAGATTGACATAAACATGATATGAAGGCACTCACTCCTAGTTTGAAAATCAATTAACGAGGACGTCAATTCCATAAAGGGGGGGTGTATGTATGGTCGAGAAACCAACCCGAGACCCATGGGACTTTGGGGGTATGCTTGACCACGCGTGCCGAAGATCATGCATCTATATGGGGAGGAAGTGTAAGGAGCGGCGAAACATTGAATACTTGCGAGCAGTAATGCCACGAAGGTTGTGCGAGGGGGACGGAGGCCGGGCCCGCTAGGGATCGGAAAAGGGCCGTAAGGCCATTGGACACATATCTAGACACACTAGAACGCACTCACGCACCGAGTAGGCACATTAGGCCTCCCGGGTTGTTGTGGGGGTTACTAAGTGCCGAGTGCCCCGGGGTTGCCCTCCCCACCTTGATGGCGATTGTGCCAAAGCGAAAATGGAAATGATGGAAGGAAAAACGAGGGAAACGGTGAAGCCGGCCGGCGAGCGATCTGACGGGCCGGCTGGATCATGGATTCGAGATGGATGGGATGACTTGAGACCACAAAGCCTTAGAGCGGCCGGGGATACATACGAAGGGTGTGACCCGACAAGGTTATAACGCGCCATGACGCACTCAACGGGGCCGATGGAGCTGAGCTATATCACATATTGGCATGATGGGACGCATTGCGGCCTGATGTCCGGGACCCCGATAATACATGAGTTTCGGAGATGGCTACCTTCTCCAACCGGTCATTGAGTAAATTTGGGGTGTAATGACAAGGACTTGCAGCATTTACGACCAAAATGCCCATTGATTTTGTTGAGCAACACTAACTTCTGCCTTTCGTGGGACTAGAAAGCTCTACTCACACGACTCTGTCACACCCCTATTTTTGTGGGACGAGCATGGGTTGGGGCTCTTAATTGTGCGCACAATTAAGAATTTGAGCAGCCAAGTTATCTGACACCTATGCCAGGGCGAAGAAAAGTCTATAATAATCTTGGACAATGAATTCAAGAGTCACGACTCACAATCTACACAACAGCATTCGAGATACATTTTTTGTGCAAACCTCACATGAATCCTTTTCACCATGTGCTGAAGAGGAAAATACAATTTTGAACAAGCATTTTCTTCATAGTTTCATCCAATTGCTACTATTTTTTGAAAAATTGGAGGAGGCACTTTTCCTCCTCCTATGAAGATGAGGCAGATTTTTCAAAAGTTGAGCACGCTCCTGGATGAAGCGAACTGTGAACCCTACTATGCAATATTGCAAAGTGATGCCACACATGAAGTGGAAGAGTCAGATATCTCCACTCTCGCTGCAGTGCTAGAGACAAGTTCTCTGATGAAAGATTAATAGGGAGATTTCTGGAAGGTCTGGATGACGTACCCTTACACAATTCATTGTATGCCTTGGCCCAGATTTCTGGAAGGTCTGGATGACGTACCCTTACACAATTCATTGTATGCCTTGGCCCATACCTCCTTTCTGGAAGGTCTGGATGACGTACCCTTACACAATTCATTGTATGCCTTGGCCCATACCTCCTTTCAACAATGATGTAGGAGTGCAATGGACTTTAAAGACAGCTTCAAGGGAACACATTCCTGAAAACTCCATGAGGGTACATCAAAACCCTCATTCAAGACCACCAGCATAAAATCTGACAGAAGGAGCAAAGAGTCCACATCTGGACAGTAAGTTGAGCAGTTGGTTGCTGCATTAATGCACCAGATGACCCAACATTGGAGAACTGGCCAATGTCGGGATCGGGTCAGTCAACCCCATCTCTATCCAAAGAGGGAGCTTGTATGGTGCCCAATCTGTCAAGCTAACCATACAAGCATGGAGTGTCCACATTTGCGACCTTGTCCCACCCTTTATTACACATGTTGCCAAAGATGGGGCAATCACGAAGCCATGAACTGTTATCAATAAAGGGTTGCTCAAGCCCGCGCTCTACCTCAAACCTTGCTTGCAAACCCTAAGAAACCGTTGGCCTTGCCAGCACCTACTCTACATAATGCACCTCAACTAGGCCAAGAAGTGGCCCAAAGAGGAATTCTTAGGGTACTTGAAATGCCCTTACCACCCATGGTTCTCCCACCTTAGCCCCCATTTCCCCGCGAATCACACCAGCTCGTTGTTGTCAGCTAACCGTGAACGAAAATCTTTGAAGAAGGGGACGAGGGGGAAACTCCTAAAGGTTATACCTACGAAGCCCTAGAGCCAACTAGTCCACCCTCTCAAATTCTAAGCCACTATATAATGGAGGGCGACCAAATAATGTACCCATTGTACTTAGTCGCCCTAATTCTAGAGAGCTCCCAAACCAGTCACCCCCATAGAGGCCAACACAAGCAACAACACCCACTGCAGCAGTTACCCCCCACCAGGGAAACCAGGTAGGTGAATATCTCAGAGATCTGGGGGATGACCATCTTAAAAGAACGGACATAGAAATCCCCGTCCACATACCATATACACATAAGAGCTTAAGATTAAGCCAAAGCGACCTTCCTCCACGAAACAACCTCCACTCGTAGAGACATTGCTGGTCTCTCTTCCTTCCTCTCTTCTCAGATCCAAACCCCTATTAGCCCAAGCTTATGGAAATATTTGAAAGATTGGATGGAGGGATGCCTCGAAGCAGGCATGCAAGAATCCATTAGAGCTAGACAGCTCTAATGAGTCCAAGGAAGATGAGCTGATAATACCCCATGTGATCACTGGCACCCCTACAATTCGAGTGGATAAGCTTGGACAATACTTTGAAGGCAACGATCTCAATGTGACATTGCCGATAACCCTCTATGGCCTCCATGTCACAACAATCCTGGACGGGGGAGCCGGAGTGAGAATTGTTACAAAATAATGCTGGGAAAAATGGGGAGCAGCCACCATGGATGACACCACATTGCTAGTCAAACTCATTGACGGAGCCACAACTAGACCCATTGGTCTATTGAAGGATTTGAAAATAAAGATCCTTGGAAATACTTACCGCCACACCTTTGTGGGGTGATGAACTTTGGACGTCAGCCTATTTCGTATGACTGCATCCTTAGGAGACTAGTCATGAGGGAATAAAAAATGATCCATGATTGGGATACCAAAACCACATCTACATTCGTAGGAAAGATCAAACAGTAAAGATCAACCTACGCACATGGAAGGTATATCCAATGAGTGGAAGACCCTTTGCAGAGGACTCAGTAACAACCAGTAGATCCACTGCAATCCATCTGTGTCAAACATGCCACAAGACACTAGATGATGAAAAGGATAGTGAGGAATGTGCACCTCTTCCAGAGCTATAAGACTTTGAGAATTGGATGCATATCCTTGCCACCCTAGACATACTTCCTAGATGCATGGGAACAAGGTTTGCTACGGCAGATGGGCAAGAGATCACATCTCTATACATGCTTGGCACTGCATATCTACCTAATGTCGCCACCCAGGAACTTGAACAGACCATTAAAGTGGAACCATCAAGGAAATCATGCTCCCACAGGACTTGCAAGCCCGATGGGTTCCCTGGGCCTGAACGATATGTCTTCCCTGACGATTCAGACACCCATTGGCTAAAGTACGTTGGGGCAGTTGAAGAACATGACCACTTCAACCAAATATAGCAAAAGGAGTTCGTGAATAGCTCCCTTCTGGTCCACACAACCACCCTAAAGCCAATGGAACCCGTTGATCCCAAACCTAAACCGAAAAAGCTTTGCTGCTCTACGCGTAGAGCACACAATAAGAAGTTAGCACTGGCAGTAGAAAAAAGCCAAAAAGCTAGTATAAGAAGAAAGCGCTAGGGCAGAAGAGACCAAATAGGTGCTTAAACACTTTAGTACCTTTTAGATGGCCGATATATTCATGTAATATGACTCGGCCCAAAGGTCCCACAATGGACAACCATGGACCTTGTATGATGGTCCAGCCATTGTAAAAGAAATTAACCTAGCAGGCCTGAGCAAATACCCGAGGCCAGTATATACATTGGAGAGGACCTCTTTATAGAGGAAGAGACCGAGCACATCGCTCTGCTTCAGAATTGCAGGATTACTTTGCCTAGAAATACATGGATATGAAAGGTGTACCTCCCGAAGTAGTCAAGCACACCATCCCGATGGTTAATGGAGCAAGGCCAGTCAAACAAAGGGCTTATCCTATGAACTTGAAATATTTTAAGATGGTATGAGAAGAGATCAACAGACTCATTGACGTCGGATTCATCTCTACAAAATAGAGCATACGGAATTGGTATCACCCATTGTGATGGTGCCCAAAAAGAATGGGAAGGTAAGAGTGTGCGTAGACCTCAAAATGGTCAATGCCATCACCATAAGGGATCATTATCCCTTACCCTTCTCCGAGCATGTTCTAGAACGAGTAGCAAGAAAGGAAGCCTATAGCTTCCTTGATGGATTCTCCGGCTACAACGAGGTGTTGATCGACCCCAAGGATCATTACGAAACAGCCTTTGCCACTAAATGGGGCACTTAACGCATAATACCGTGTCATGCCCTTCGGGCTGACCAATGCCCTCGGCACCTGCCAGCGTCTAATGTGCATGGCATATAAGGAATATCTTCGAAAATTCTTTTAGGTCTTTATGGATGACCTTTGTGTCAACTCCTCATGGAAGACACACCTTGACTGTTTAGGTAAGGTGTTAGAAAGATGCAGGCTGTATTGCATATCATTGAACCCACTCAAATTTCAATTTTGGGCTAGGCATGGAGTAATCCTAGGACACATTGTATCTAGACAAGGAATCTCCATAGATGATAGCAAAGTGCGGCTCATCCTTGAGCTGCCCCCACCCACCAACTTTACGAGAGTCCACATTTCATGGGATATGTTGGCTACTATCGGTGATTCATTTTTATGTATAGTGATATAGCTTGACTGCTTTATGGACTCTTGATCCTTTTCGAGTTGGCTACTATCGGTGACTCATTTTTATGTATGGTGATATAGCTTGACTGCTTTATGGACTCTTGATCCTTTTCGAGTGGACGGAGGAATGCCAATAGGCTTATACAACCTTCAAGAAAGCCTTGGCTATAGTGCTCCTATTCTCAGGTCCCCCAACTAGGACATTTCTTTAATGTCCACATCGATGCCTCTACTTTTGCTATTGGATGTGTGCTGGCCCAACCGGGTGAGCATAAGATGGATTTCCCCATCAGCTTTGCTAGCGCCAACTCAATGAGGCTGAGAGAAATTATACCACAACCGAAAGAGAAGGGTTGGCCATGGTCTACACCGTTAAGAAGTTTTGCCAGTATCTTCTGATGACCAAATTCATCTTATTTGTAGACCATCAAGCTCTTCTATACTTTGGTAAACAAGCCCTGTACAATAGGTCTACACCGTTAAGAAGTTTTGCCAGTATCTTCTGATGACCAAATTCATCTTATTTGTAGACCATCAAGCTCTTCTATACTTGGTAAACAAGCCCTATACAATAGGAAGGATCACCAGGTGGCTGCTTATTTTGCTTGAGTTTGACTTCACTATTATAGTGAGGAAAGGCTCACAGCATGTCTTGGCAGACCACATGTCAAGGATCCCTAATGGTGAGCCACCACCAGTGGGAGTGGATGATGATTTACCATATGCCACCCTATTCCAACTATGCTTAATTCCTGAGTGGGACAAGGAGGTAGCACACTTTCTAGCCAATGGCTTACCAATGGATCCCCTCCTAAACAAGGATCATGCCTTTCACCTAATTAAACAGGCAGCCCCCCACCAACTCATTGCAGGCCAACTCTACAGGCAAGGGAAAGACAAGATTCTTAGACACTGTGTCCGTGAAGATGAATATGTCTTCCTTCTAAAACAGGCTCACTCTACTTGTGCTGGGGGGCACTTTGCAGCAGATATCATTGCGAGCAAAGTCCTCACAATCGGGTTATGGTGGCCCACCTTAATGGCAGATGCAACAAAATATGTCAAGCGGTGCGATGAATGCCAACATGCGGTAATTCCTCGCTTTAAGGACAACATGCCCCTGAACCCTGTAGTGTCCTTGTAACCATTTGAAAAGTGGGGCATTGATTTCATTGGGCCCATTAGTCCAACAAGTAGCCGCCAGATAAATAATCGTTGCTACGGACTATTGCACACTAAGTGGGTTAAAGCTCGGGCTACTCATAAAGCTGATGCGTAATCGACTACAAAATTCCTATATGAATCAGTCATCACACGCTTTGGTTGCCCCCTAGAGCTTGTGAGCAACAATGAAACACATTTCATTAATGAGGCAATCTAATTCCTCTTACAAGAGTTCCTTGTTACTCTCATAAAAATTCCTCCCCCTATTACCCCCAAGTGAATGGCCAAGCTAAAAGCACGAATAAGGTTTTGTGTACCATTCTAACTAAAACTGTGGAGGCCAGCCATCAACGATTGGGAACAAAAGTTGCGAGCAGCGGCAGCACTCTGGGCCTATAGAACTTCCTATAAGGTAACTACCAATGCTAACCCCTTCAGTTTAACCTATGTTACTGAAACTGCCAATGGAGTTCTTGGTCCCTAGCTTATGCATCGCTATACAAGAGAAGTTCACAGGGAATGCCTTAGGTTGTCGCCTTTTTGAGCTTGAAAAGCTTGATGAAACACGCCTTCAATTGTATATAACACGATTGTCGAAAAGCTAAGGCATAAACAATGGTTTGACGACCAGCAAAAAGACAAACAAATGAACGAGGGTGACATGGTCCTGCTATTCAACACGAAAGCACACAAAAAGAAACTCAAGCTTAGAGGCTTAGGACCCTTCCTAGTCACTGAGATAACCCTGCAAGGCGCTATGCACATAGAGACACTTGATGGTGTCAAAATGGCGGGATACTTCAACGGTAGCAAATTAAAATGCTACTATGGCCCACTCATCGAAAAGCCACCCTAAGGGCCATTCATGACAAGAAACAACGAAAAAAGGGACCATGAAGATATGAAACAAGCAGCCCAACAAGAGGCTAAGCGAGACAAGCCAAGCTTCGGTAGAAACAAATCATGGTCAACATGGCCCAAGTGGTCGACCTTGAAGAGGAAGAATGGGAGGTGAAGCCTGCTCAGTTGTGGTTAGGAATGACCACCCTGATGAGCTTCGCCCAAAAATTAGCTCTCGTATATACGGGGGCTAATTGATGTCTCACGAAACATGGCGTTCCCTCGGGGAACCTTCATTGAAAGATACCCCTGCCCCATAGTCACAATAGTGGCATCTGAGGAAGTTCACTACTTAGGCACAGTCACACTTTTGCTCCATATTGAAAATAATTCCTTGGAAGGGAAGTTCTATATGATGCCTGTAGGAACAATCCGCGAAGAAATACTCCTTGGAAGGGGCTGGATGGACACAATAGGTGCAACATCGATTAGGATGCAAGGACGGCTACCTTACAACTGGCCTTCGGCCAAGCTATTGTCCTCATGATGGATGAAGAGCCCGCACCCAGTGCTCCCCCATGCCAAGATGTCACCCCTCCACTCCCAATCATCATTCCATCCTCAAATTCCCACAAATCCATCCCACTCAAAAAGACACCGCTCACCCTTCCAAACACACCATTGCCTCTCAGACCCTCCCCACCACCACACTTGGAAGTAGCCCACTCCCACATCTCAAAAACCACACAAGCTATTGACCCACCACATAAAACTAACCACACTAACACTTACACACACACAGGGCATGCCTTCTCCTGAGCTCCTCGTCCCCCTTGTTAGGCAACCAATTTGCAAACCACAAGCCAATAGGGTACAAGACAAACGCTGGGCCAAACGCTCTCCACGACCCACCTATCCTTAATTACACCTTCAGCCGTGCCCAAAACCAACCTCCAGGTGGATCCCAAAACCTCTATTACAAGCCCAACATTTCTATGAGGGCAATCACCACATTTGGATCCCTAAATCACCATGACACCAACTCTCACCTCGTGTCACTCCGTAGTCACCCACCTTTCAATGGAAACACAAGGTGGTCTTCGCCACAATGATTGCCAAGGAAAAAGGCAAGCAAAATCTTCACAACAACACTCTGACCCCCATTCTGCAACAATCAACAGCCCTTATTACTAGTGATATACCCTCGACATCGACAACTCCTCCACATGTTATTCTCAGGCTGCCTCGGAGTACTCCAAAGCAACCATCAACCTCTCCAGTTTGAGGTACTCCCTTGTCATCAGCCTCTGCATCCCCCCAGGAATCGGACGTCCCAACCTTGCCATCACCACCTAATAGGAATTGACTCCTCACTTTGGCAAATTGGGCACACAGTCAGTAGTACAAAACTCACAATGGGGTGCTGGCAGCATAGCCCAAGGGTACAAAACTTGACTTAGGGTGCAAAAAGAAGAAGAAGAAGAACTACCACACGGGCGTACCAAATTTGCCATGGCCGTACCATTCACATCCCCCTTTTTGCCACCACGGCCATCCCATTTAGCATTCAAGATGCCATGACTCTACCAACATTCACTTAAACTACCCCACCGCCGTTCCGAATGTGCCATGGCCGTTCTAGCTTTTGCTTAAGTTACCTCAGTCGTACCAAACCCCTAGTGAAGTGCCACGGCCGTACCATTTCCATTCAAGTTGCCATGGCCGTCCCAAACACAAACCCAATCTGCCACGCCTGTTCCATCCTCATCAGCACCAATTGGTATACCCGTACCAAAAATGCACCCAACCGCCATGACCATTTGTTGGGGATGCCACCGCCATGACCATTTGTTGGGTATGCCACGGCCATGTCCTTCTGGAAAACTATATATATGGGCCCCACCCCCTCATTTCCTCACTTTTAGCTTCCAGTGTAACAAAATTCTTCCAATTTTATTTTTCTCAAGCCTTCCTTTACCCCCATCCTCTATCACCCATGGGTGACACCTTGGATTCCTCCATGGAGGTCCTCCACCACCCTACCCTCAAGAAGAAGCACCTGTGGGGCAGGGGGACACTTCAAGGAATACACTTGCCACCCCACCCAGCTTTCACATTTGGGGGAGCCACTGATGAAGCAGGTCAACGGCCATATCGTGCACTCCCTGATGAAGAACAACCATAAAGTAGAGCATAAGCTACTTTATTTCATAGGGCCATGCTACAGAGCCATTGCTGCTGATATCGTGCAGTCATAACCCACCTTGAGTAGAGCTGGGGCTTGGAGGCTTGCTGACTATGGAGCCGTGGGGGCCGGATCTTTCAACTGCCTATATTTTATAGAAACCTATGATGCCAACTTGCACACAAGCCAGGTGCTCGATAATGAGGGGCATACATAGAGAGTGCACTTGAGCATGGACCTCATCCGAGATGCCCTCCAGCTCCCCCGACTTGACCAGCCTTACGTGCGGCTAACCAATGCCCCAAATTTGACCAAAGGCACTTACAGAGGCCCAACAATCAAAGACGGAGTCGAATGGGCAAATATCACCTAGGAGGAGCTGGTGATGCTAGCAAGGACACTGCAATTTCTTTTGACCACCAGATGGACAGACAAGTTCAGCTCGTCGCCCCGTTGCTGCTGGTAGCATGTCTACATTAGCCAGGGTACACCAAGGGCAGCCCGTGAATTGGGTATAATATCTACACAAGGAGCTACATACAGTTTGCTCAAACCCTCAGGAAAATCTTATAGCCACACTCCTAACTAAAATCCTCTACCATGCTATCGGGTGGAGGAGCTTCCTAGGGCCATCCAGCACAGTGGGCTAGATTTTGCCATATATATAGGCAGTGATGTGTGTGAACACACTTAGGACTGCCGGGGCACTTTTTCCCTCCTTAGGAGGTTTTTTCCCCCGGCTTGTATATACGCCCATGATTCTAGGGCTAACTTATCTTTGTACATTGACACAATCTAATACACTGTGTGTTGTGTGCATTCTTGCTTCTTCTTCTCCAAGCTTTGTGTGCTTTCCTGCAACCCTAATTCCAACAATTGGTATCAGAGCAGGCATCGGCTCCCAGGGCTATGCCGTTAGCACCCTCCGACTCACATTCTCCGATTGAGGTGAGCTTTCACGAGCGCTTGCAGGTCTCTATACTCTGCAGATCAGCTCATAGGGCTATGCGTTCTCAGAAATTGCATCTGAGGTCATTTCGGGCTCCGTTTTTGCATTACAAGTTTTGTACAGGTGTTTTCGTCATTTTGTGCAGAAATTTCGACAGTGTAGTTTTTTGCAAAACAGGCATACGTATTTTATTGTGGACCGTGCTACATAGCACGAGTTGTTTTTTGTTCAATCTTTGCTTCATTAACAGGTAGCTTTTGCATCAGTTTCAGTCAGTGGCCATGGCTGATAATAGCAATGGCCACTGTGACTGATAATAGCAATACATCATTGCTGTTATCAGCCATGATGCGAAATACATCATGGCTGATAACAGCAATGATGTATTTCGCATGTTGTCTGCTGATGACAAATTGGATGGAGACAGCAACTACCCACTTTGGGCATACATGATGCAGCATGTTTTGGTTGCAAAAGGAGTGTGGAACATTGTGCAGGGTATGGATGTACATCCAGGTTCTGTGGATGTAGGATCTGTTGAGGATGTTGCAGGTTCTAGCAGCTCTACTGTTGCTGCTGTTTTACCCACTACTGAACAAGCTCGTTGGGATGGTAAAGATGCACAGGCTCATGCCTTGATTGCACTTTCTGTCAAACGTAACATCACTCCACATATTCGTTCAGCTAAAATTACAGGTGGGAATTCAAATGTAAGTCCTAATGAGGCAAATATTCAGCCTATGCAGATTTCAAACGACATCATAGATCAGCCTATTTCTGATGCAGATTTACAGGATGTAATTTATGAGGATAGGGCTGAAAATGAGCAGGCTAGAGGTATGCCTGCCTAAATGGCTGGTGCAAACCTTGCGTGATAGTAAAATTGATGCACCTATTTCTAGTCGTACTCGTTCAGGTTTTCAGCATGCCTCTTATGCATCAGATTGTTATGCTTTGGCTGTGTCTAGTATGTGTGAAGAGGAAGAACCTCTTTCATTTGATGAGGCACAAAAATCAGAAAATTGGTTGGCTGCAATGCAAAGTGAATATGATGCTATAATGAAGAATGGTACATGGTCTTTGTGTGATTCGCCTGTTGGTAAAAAGGTCATTGGATGTAAGTGGGTTTTTAAGTTGAAACGAAAGCCAGATGGCAGTGTTGATCGCTATAAGGCTAGACTTGTTGCAAAGGGTTATGCTCAAGAAAAGGGCATTGATTTTGATGAGACCTTTGCTCCCACTTGTCGTATGACTACCATTTGTAGAATTTGTGCATTGGTAGCTCATAATGGTTGGAATGAGGAGGTGTATGTATCGCAGCCTCGTGGTTTTGTTCAAAGAGGGCAGGAAAACAAAGTGTGCAGGTTGAAAAAGGCTTTGTATAGTTTAAAGCAAGCTCCATGAGCTTGGTATGAAAAGATACATGCATATTTGATTGCACATGGTTTTCAAAATAGTCCAACAGAAAGCACTTTGTATGTTAAACGTGTGGATGATGTACATTTAATCATTGCTCTCTATGTCAATGACATGCTGCTCTCACAGGACCAAATGAGAGTCATATTGCTGATTTTAAGGCTGATTTGAATGCCTCTTTTTTGAGATGTCAGATTTGGGGCATTTGCATCATTATTTGGGGATACAATTTAAGCAGTGTGATGGAGGTATTGCTTTGTGTCAGACAAAGTATATTGAGACATTGTTGCTGGCCTTGAAGATTGCAAGCCTATTGCTACTCCAATGGAGATAGGTTTGAAGTTGAGTCTTCATGATGCTGGAGATTACTTTGATGTCACACTCTATCAGACAGCTGTTGGTTGTCTCATTTATGTATGCATTACGAGGCCGGACATTCAGTTTGCAGTCTCACAGGTGAGCAGGTTTATGCATAGTCCAGGATCTCAGCATCGGAAGGCAGTTAAACGTATCTTTCGCTACTTGAGTGGCACCATACATCTTGGGTTGTTTTATCCCAAGGGGGGGTCGTTGCCGCCAGATTTACATGCTTTTTCGGACTCAGATTGGGCTGGTTGCTATGACACAAGAGTGTCCACAAGTGGTTTTTGTTTCATGCTCGGTAACTCATGCATATCTTGGTTGAGCAAGAAGCAACCTACTGTGGCCACTTCTAGTTGTGAAGCTGAGTACAAGGCAGCTTTCACAGCTACGGTTGAGTGTGTATGGCTCAGACGGCTTATGGCTGACTTGGGTGTTGGACAGGAGTCTGCCACCTCTATCTACATTAACAGTCAGAGCGCATTGGCAGTTGCGAGAAACCCAGTTTTTCATGCTCGCACAAAGCACATTGAGGTGCATTATCAGTATGTCAGGGAGAGACTCTCAACAGGAGAGATCAGCTTGGCATATGTGCCAACGCAGGATAACCTTGCCGATATTTTCACAAAGGCGCTTCCTCGTGAGAAGTTTGAAGCTTTCCGCAAAGCTTTGGGCTTGCTTCCCTTTGTGGACTGATCTACTTCGGGCATGGCACTTCCCTATACATGAGTGCCAGCTCTCGTTCTCACACCATCACTCCCAAGGGGGATTTGTTGCCATATATATAGGCAGTGATGTGTGTGAACACACTTAGGACCGTCGGGACACTTTTTCCCTCCTTAGGAGGTTTTTTCCCCCCGGCTTGTATATACGCCCATGATTCTAGGGCTAACTTATCTTTGTACATTGATACAATCTAATACACTATGTGTTGTGTGCATTCTCGCTTCTTTTTTTCCAAGCTTTGTGTGCTTTCCTGCAACCCTAATTCCAACACTAGATGCCATACCCATTTCCATGCCTCCACCACCATCCTCTCCCCAACCACCGCCAGTAAAGTGCCATCAACTAGAACCCAAGGGCAAGGAGCCCGTTCCCCCACCGCCCAGCCACCAAGGCCCTACACTAGAGGAGCAGGAAGCTTAAGATGCAAGACACAAGGCTACTGAAGAGGAGAGGCAAAAACAAGCTTTCTTTGATCAAAATCTTTTTGAAACCCTGCCCTCGGACAACTCCGCCAATTTCCCTCCTCACTACACAGAAGCAGGCTCCTCCTCTCTTCACTCTTCTCATTTTAACACACTGGAGACCCTTTGCTGGGCCAGAATAGGTAGCTTCATGTCAAGTCAAGCCTATGCTGAGAGTGTACATGTGGCGGTACCAAACTTTGCCCTGGGGTTCTCTCATATGGCTCGGGAGATCATTACACAAATGATAGATTGTATTTATCGCCAGTAGGAGATGGCAGCCTTGGCCCAATGAGAAATGTTGCTGGCGAAAGCTCATGAGAGGCAGACCGCCGAAGATTTGTACCCCACTAATCTCAACAACCTCCAACTCCAAACCATGATTGATGAGAAGGAGCAACATCTTGTGCACACAATCTCCACCATCATAGAGCTCCAGCACCAGCTCCACAACAAGCACAGGAAGCCACACAAAGGGCCCACCACGACCTCTCCTTAGCCCAATCTGTCGCCCAAGAATCCCACCATCAAGCTACTACTGTGGAGGAGGCCCTTAGAAAGACACAGCTCGATTTCCAACGTTATTGGAAATCTCGGAGGAGACACTCTGTGAGAAGGAGGCCAAGCTGGATGCAGTCGAGGCACGAGCAGCATAGCCCCCACTGACACCATCTGCCCCCTCCTCCAGTGCCATAGAAAGGAAGGTGGATGCCCTCGGATATAGTAACCGAGCTATCCCTCCTCGCCCTCCCCCCCACAAAACCCCTTCCAGCTCCTCGACTCCACTACCGGAGTGTCTGCCTCAACTTACTCTAGCGTAACATTTTTTTGGATGGAACATGACCTACAATTATATCATCACCAAGCTCCCCCTATCCAACATCGCCCCCCTACCTCTCTTCTTCTTCCAAGGGCTCATTTCCTTCACCCACCCCTAGATCTTCTACGAGCTCCCCCTACCCACCCTCTCCAAGCCACCCTCATTAGCTGGTGCCACCTACTCTGCTTCGGCCAGCCAACCGAGCCAGTTGATCCCATCGATCTCTCGGTCCCAGATGGCTTGTTTCCATACCCCTACTCCTCTCAAAGAACCAGCAAACGCTCGTTAACACTCCACCGTAGGGGGGGTTGGCACATAGTCAATGCTACCTACTGCTCCCTCCACCAACGATGAACTCCCTCCGTATTCCACAAATGGCATACTCATCCTTTACCAAAGGTGCCATGTACAGATGGAGGTAATGGAAGCCATGGGAATCATCCAGTTTGATGACTCGCACATGGCCTTCCCAATGGACTTTACATCGGAGGAAGTTGCGGAGGCAAAAACCTTTAGAAGACTTAGACGACGAAGCTCATGGCAAACAACCACGATGACCATGACGGAAGAGATGACAACCAAGGAGCACAACCACCTCCACCCCTACCACCCTCATCTCCCCCACATCAACCTCCACTCCCCAGCCCCTCTCATCCAAGCACCAGCACCCAACCACCGCCACCCCCACCCCCATCTGGCACCTCAACCCTCCCCCTCTTCCCTTCCCAATCATCTCCACCACTCCGTTTTCCCACCTCACCCCACCTCCCTCACCAACCCCACCCTCACCTCCATCCGTATCTTTGCATTTAGGCATGCACACAACCCTAATAGATATACCTTCTACATCTGAAAAGCCTCCCCCCATACTTTATGCTAGCCTTGCCACCACGGGTGCCTCTTCATTGCCTATCCCTCCATCCTCGTTACCGACTCATCACCCCTCCCCCCTACCCTTGGAAAAAGGAAAAATTCAGCCACCGCCACCACTCGAGCTTGAGGAAGTCAACCCTCCGCTCAATCCATTCAACTGGGGGGACCCCCTAGATAGAATGGAGTTTAATTAGGCCATCCAAATCTTGCTAGGTTGACAGCTCCAAGTGATGCCGATCACTCGCATATCACGGATTGCATGGACATCCATGTCCTGTGTCCGTACATCAAGGCGAAGCATTGCACTTGGCGATGGTGAGAGCATCCACCCCGATAGCGAGGAGGCTACTATCGACCACCCATCACTGCTCACCCTATAACTTATGATCTCATGGGCGAGCAGCCGGCGGCCTGGAGGCACCCCTTTTTACTAAAGCCATTCATTTGGGAGACCTCCCGCAAAAGGCACTGCGCCCCATTTGCATCAACCCAGAGTACCTGTCGATCCGAAGAAGGTGGGCTTAAAACCTCTTCCAGGAGGAGCAACAAAAGAACCCAAAGCTGTAGTTCAACTTCCCATGGTTCGCTCCTCCGATGCTTGAGCAACCCTACATAGAAGAAAGCATGATCAAGTGCTTCCACGACTTCATACGAAGATATGATCAGATGGGATGACCAAGCTTATGGCGCGTGTAATGCCGGTCATAGGAAAGAGTTGTACATAGAGCTAGGAAGACTAGTTTTGGGCCCCCAATTGTAAATGGGTGGGTGGACATTGTAAACTAAGAGCTCTTATATATAATGCATTTTATGAAATATGAAAAGGGACAATCCCATTAGTCTCATTGGAGTTTTGCCTCTCTCTCTCTCTCTCTCTCTCTCTCTTATGAGCTTGTGGATGCATGCTTGCTTGTTGTTTGCTTGCATGCTTGATTGTTGTTGTGTGTGCTTGTAGGGATGGCGATGATCTAGCTTCTCCTCTCCTCTCCCCTGTCTTTGCTCTCTACCAATGCCCCTCTTGCATGCATGTAGCAGCATGGAGTGGAGATTGAGCTTTCCATAGCTCCCTCCTTCTTGCTCTCTACCTAGCTCTTGAATCTCTACTTGGGTGACACAAGTAGAGGTGAGCCCCTAGCAGCTTAACATCGAGGAGTTAACTATCATTAGGGTTGGCTAAGTGGAGATTGAGCTTTCCATAGCTCCCTCCTTCTTGCTCTCTACCTAGCTCTTGAATCTCTACTTGGGTGACACAAATAGAGGTGGAGTGAGCCCCTAGCAGCTTAACATCGAGGAGTTAACTATCATTAGGGTTGGCTAAGTGCACATCTCCGAACTTGACCCTTGCATGTTGTTTCTCTTCTTCTCTCCCTCTCTCTTGTGTGTACAGTAGTATGTTAGGATTAACATCTTTGGCACCACTCCACTCTGGTTAACAACTCATCGATCAACTTGGAGTGTTGTGCTTCTGTATATCTTTGCTTTCTTGCTATATCTCTGTGTGTGTTGCTACCTTAGTCTCCACTCGAACAATTAGTCTCAGAGTAGGTTCTCTTGGCCCTCATCTCCTCGTCATCAGCTCCTCGAGCTGCTCTTCTGATTGTCTCTCAGATTGAGATGGAGAAGATATACCCTATAGTGTGTTGTCAATTAACTACATTAACAACATTTTTAAGACTCTTAGGCCATTTTTTGGATGTGTTTCGAGGCCCGTTCACATGCTATAAGGATTCCATAAACAACTCGAGGGAGTGCCAGTTTGAATTATCTTTGTTCGATTTTAGGTTCTCAGTAATGCAGTAACATAAATTTGGTGTATAGACATTTGGTCATCGTCACTTCTCCGTCGTCATCAACATTGCATCTTCAAGATTATCATCAGCATTGTCATCGACTTCTACATCCTTGCTATCTACTAGTAATATTTTTACACTCTACATGCTACCATTTTTCTTTGTCATGGCAATGGGCATTAACAAGACTTGAAGGTTGTTGGGACATTTATATTTTATGTTAGAGATTCCTATTTACATGGGATAAAATGGTAGGCAGTGATGTATTTGGGATGCTTTCCCCATTGAGGATAAGCTTGATGGGACTAACTACTTGTTGTGGTCCTATGTGTATTGGTTGCCCAAGGGCGTTGGAATGTTGTTATTGGCATTAAGGCATGTCTTGTCTCACCAACATAGGATAGTACAATACAAGTGCTTCGGATGGTGATACTAGTTCATATGTAGCTGTGGCATCCACTTTTGCACCTCCCATAATGGAACAAGCCAGTGGTATGGAAGGGATGTTGCACATGCACATGCATTGGTGGCACTTTCCATGAAAAGGAGCATTATTCCTCATATTCAATCATGTTAAATTACCAAGTGGATTTGGGCTGCACTTGTTGCGCTTTACCAAGTTTGTAATGAGGCACGTGTGGCCTACTTACGCAAGCAATTAGGGTTTGATCATATGAATGAGGGAGATTTGATGGATGAGTTTCTCACAAGGATCAAAGATCTTGGAGAGCAACTTGCACATAGTGATGAGGTCTGTCTGAATAGTTCATAGGTGCCTACTACTCTCACAACACAATTTATATGAGGGATTTGCATCCACACTACGGTTTATGATGAAGGGTAAGTGATGAGTTGGTTGCAGTGTTGTTGCGAGAAGAGCAAAACCAAACTATTATGCATGTGGGAGCTCAAGCATTCATTGCCAATCAAAAAATAAAAAGGCAAAGCCTTCTCTTAGGGTGCTTGGAATCCAAAGGTAGAATCGGTCTAGTTTTCTAGCAAGGATGTCGAGAAGGGGGGTAATAAGCCTAAGAAGAAAGGCAAATACAACTATAGTCGAAATCTAAGTCATTATATCAATGAATGTAGAAAAGTTGTAGAGAAGGAGAAGAAGAAAGAGTCAAGCATGGTTGTTGGACAATGCATCAGGAGCAAAAGTTGAAAAGAAGGAGCTAATGAGCTATGCACAGGGGATGATTGGGCATTCATTGTGCAATGCAGTTATGACCCTTCTATCCATGATGTATGCATGTCAGTGAGAGAACAACATGTCTAGTATTTCAATAATGGTGCTAAGAAGCACATTACTTCTCAGTGTGATTTGTTTTCCTCCCTTGAGTCTGGTCCTTAAGAAGGCACATTCACATGCGTAAACAACTCCTTATATCCAGTGAAAGGAATTAACGTGATTTATTTTCCTCCCTTTAGTCTTCTCCTCAACAAGGAGGCATAATCACATGTGCAAACAACCCCTCATATCTAGTGATTAATGTTGTCTCTACACACACGACAATATGGCTGATATGTTCACAAAGGCTCTCTCATGAGATGAGAGAAGTTTTAAGCTTTTTGCAAATCTTTGTGCCTATTTCCATTTTGGGATTGATTAACCACATATCCCTATGCATGTTCACATCATCTGTATGGGGGGGGTTCAAGCCATTTATATGGTAGTGATGTGTGGACGTAGGCTAATAATGGGTCAAGGCACTTTTTCCCTCCTTAGGAGCTTTTTTCCTCGAGCGTGTGTACACACCCTTATGAGTGAGTGTGGAAGTGACCTTATCATTTTTACTTCACTCAATCACCTTGAGCAAAGTTGCATACATGGTCAGTGCACCTACTTTTGACCTAGGTAGTAAGGCCATTTCACACTGTGTATAGTTCCTCTCACCAACCCATGTTTTAGAGGATCTTTTCACGCAAAATGATATATATTGGTCCTCAATTGACATGCCCTTTCTTGTCCTTGTGGTAATTAATGCCCAATAATCACCAACTTGCACACGTGCAAACACATGGTACATCCACATGGCTTGATATGACATACGCACTTGAATCCATCTCATTGAAACCTAGCTTGAGTAAATTTTATCAACACTATGATACAATCCTCATCAAATCCATTGTGAACCAAGTTTTCTATGAGCCAAATCATATAAAATCCACCATATCAAATCTGTTGTGATCCAAATCAACAAAAACATCGAGTACATTAAATATGTCAATCAATTTGAATTTATATAAAAAGTCAAAACCATGCCAGATTAATCACACTAGATTTAATATCAAAACCATTGACTCGGTCAATAAGACCAATTTATCTCATCTATGTATGGGCAAACCTGTTATATGTACATTATGTGTGCTATGTTATATACACATTATGTGTGCATATACTAGGAGGCTAACCCACATTAGGCTTGTGAGCATGGGAGCATGGGAACAAGCTCTAGTGGAGCATGGGTTAGGACTAACCTTAAGGGTTAACGTTAGGGTCAGGCATCCAAGGGTCACATATGGGAAATGGAAAGTCAAGAGTCACTTGAGGGCCCTCCTATATAATAGGGGCATGGGGCACACTCAAGGGGGCTTGGGGGCTTGGAGGCTTATGCTATGGTCTCTTGTGTAGAGGTCCATATCTACTCACCTACCATTTCACACTATAGCTACATGCTATTGGATTGTGTTATACCTCTTGATGGTATGGGACATTAAGGTAGAGGTATGATGTATTTCATTTATGATTCATGTGTGCATCCCTTGGGCTCGAGGGTGGTTGGGTGGTTGAGTTTATACCTGATTTATGCATGTTTATGGTGGATAACAATTATCTAGAGAGATCTTAGGGTTTTAACAGTGGTATCAGAGCAATCTCTATTTAATTGTTTTTATTTTTTTAGTAAATTTTAATATTTACTAATAAAAATATTATTTTATTGATTTGTGTTGATGAATTGCATGTGGATTGTTGGTATGGCAATTGGAATGCGGGTTACTTCAATTCAATGGATGAATTGACGTTGCGGGGAAATTCCGTGAGTTTAATGCTATTTTTTTCTATTTTTTATGGTTCAAAATGAGCATTAATGGAATTTTTTACAAAAATACCACATATTTTATGGTGGATATTTTTGGTAGAACGGATTCCCTGAATTTCTAGAATTTTTAGAAATTTTTCCTAATTTTTAAGGAATTTTTGGAGCATTTTTATGATTTAAAATGTATTTTTTTTACATTTTTGCGGGTTTTTTCCGCGGGAATGCGATCAAAATTCGGTCAATTTTCTACTGAAATTCAGTAGCTCTCCCATGTGCGTGGGACTCTCTATGCCTCTCAAATCTAATTTTTCTTGTCTATTTTCCTCCCGCTAGTGTAAACTCCTTTTAAAAGGGATTTTTAGTTAAATATTAATCATAATTAATATTAATTATGATTAAATAAATCTTTAATTAAAGATTAAGGATCCTCTCTGTCAACAGACGAGAGAGGGGAGAGGAGGAAAGTGTGTGGGATGGAGAAGGAGAGGAGAGAGGACTCTCTCTTCCTCTCTCATGTCGGCGCACAGGCGGAGGGGGGGCCCTGCACAGCAGAGCCGGTGGAAAAAAACGCTCCCCCCTAAAAACTGTCTTTTCATTTTCCCAAAACTTTTGGCTTTCCGTATTCCGGGAAAACCGTTGGAATTTGGAAACTTTTTGACCGTTCGTATTCTAATGCGTTCAGGGTTGATTAAAAATTTTTAAAAATTCTTAAAAATTAGTGAAAAATTAGACAAAGGTTATTCTAAAATTTGGAAAAATGTGGGGTTGGTGTTTGGCATGTGGTGTGTCCATTCGGGCGCCCGTGACCATTCAAATTCCTTTAAAAATATATTTTTGACCCAGCAAATTTAAAAATCCATTAAAATTGTAAAATTTCATTGGATTTGAGAATTGTTGGGCGGAATTGGAAATTTTGTGAACGATGGGATTCTCAGAAAAAATTAGGAAATTTCTAGAAATTATTTTTAGAAATCCTAAAAATTGATATTTTTAAAATATCAATGGTATTTTGGTAAAATTAATTGCTAAAAATTTTCTAAAAAAATATAGGTTTGGAATGCCATAAGATAGGTTTGGTGGAATTCAAAATTATTATATTTTGAGGCCCTATAAAATTAGAAAAAACTAGGAAAAAATCATGATAATTCTTTTTCTCGAGAATTTACTATTTTCGAGGGTTATTTAATGTTGAGGTACGTTTTCTTGTGCTGACATTAGATAGATGCGGGTTATTCGCATATTATTAATACGATTATATCTCGTATTAATGGATATTTATGTTTGGATTAATTCTAAACGATGTATTCATGATTTTTACCATTGTTTAGCCATTCTTTTTGGACATGTTCCTTAATTTCTTTTGATGACTATAATTTGTGTTCAAAGTGTGTTTCACCTTTGACACTTTTCCATGATAATATTTTGCACTTATTTAAGTGTGGTTTCTGCTTAATTTCTTAAGCCTATGACAAATTCTATCATGGGTTAGTTGATCGGTTTGTTTTGGTGGATTTTTATTGGATGTTTTCCAAGTTTTATATGGAACTCATCAGGTTCTGCCTAGATCACTTGTGTCTAGGGGTTTTTTATTGCGTGCTACACACATGTGTTTCACTTGCTTACTTTGGAGTTTTGCTACACACATGTGTTTCACTTGCTTACTTTGGAGTTTTGCTTGAACGACACAATGTTCATATACTAGGGATTGATGAGTTGGCCACCAATTTTAATGCTTCTTTTGGCATGATTAATGTCCATTAGATGGTATGCATTGATTTTTATGATCAACTATGGTCTTTATGGATTTAAGGAGCTTCTATGCTTTTATCCATGGTTTTATAAGGATCTTTTGATCTTTTCAATCATTACATGTGCTTTGAAGGTAGCATTGGCCTTCGTTTTTTGCACGTAATTTTGGAGTATATTTCTTGTACTCTTGTACATATTCTAACTCGGATACCTAGTTGCTTATATATATATAGGTGAGTTATTTTTCTACCCTAACTTTATTGTGTTTTGGGTAGTTATCATTAGAAAGACGCCAATAATTTAATTTCTTTTCTAATGATTTACTCAGAAGGAGTTATTCCTTGATGTAGTCTCAAGTATATAGAGACAGGTTTAGTATGTGAAAGTCTGGATAAGGCCATCTTAGTCCTTTTATATAGGATTTTATTCATATTTCCTAGACGGCATACTAGGGAGTTTCAAATTGTTAAGGTATGTATGGGTGGTATCATGGTGGTATGGGACGCTAGTGATCCCTCACATATATTATCTTATGAGATAATTTGGGCTCAAGATTGTTGCTTTGCTTACATCACTTAGCATGTTGACCTCAATATTCAAAGACAATCTCATTTTCTAAATTCACTAGAAGTTATAGTGTGGGCATTCTCTAGATAAACTTCTTTTATCTATAGCCTGCATGTTTTGATGAGGGTAATCTCGTCGACATTTTCACTTGTTGAAATCTCTTTCTTTAGAGTTTAAACAAGTTTATCTTGTTGTGTTCGGATAAGGAAATTTGGATTCTTCCTTTGTTGGCATTTCTTTCTCTAGTTCCGTACTTTAGGTGATTTATACAGTCAACCTGATGGTTTACGGATGGACATATGTGACTCATCGAGACGCTGATGACTCTCTATGTTGATATGGGTAACTCGGGACGTCGATTATCCCATATGCAGATGTGGGTATGTCGCGACGCCGATGAATCCCTGGTTTTTGCTGTTAAAATGCCATGTTTTCCTACTTTATTCCGAATGGTTTACAACGAGGAAGTTACTTTGAATTTGAATTGCTCTCTGATCATCTGTAGTCTGATGTACAAATAGAGCGTATGAATTAGATTATAGTGTATATGCTTCGTGCATATGTCTCTAGAAAATCATCATATTGGAAAAAATATCTTCCAATGATGGAATTTGCCTATAACAGTTTTAAATTTACGGCTATTGGTTTTTAGTCCGTGCATACTTATGTATGGGTATCAACCCAGGGCACCTATTTTGATGTTGGTCTTAAGGACATCGAGCTTGATGCATCGAGGGATTTCTTGCGTAATATGCAGGAAATGCTGACCGAAGCTCGGGATTCTATCAGGAGTGCTCAGGATAGAGTACGATTTTATACTGATAGGGGACGCTCATCTCGGTCTTTTGAACCAGGAGCGTTGGTTTATTTTAATGTTCCTAAAGATTCTCAGAGTTTTGTCAATAGAAAAATGCTCGAATTTATCTCCTAGATATTGTGGTCCATTTTCAAGTTATACATCGGATTGGCACGGTTGCGTTTGAACTTAAAACTACCTCCACATGTTAGAGTTTATCCAGTCTTTCATATCAATAGATTGAAAGGGAAACTGGGAGGTGAGGATAACACAGTTACTCCTCAAGAACTCGTTGAAGTCGATGAATTATCCTACGTTCCACATGAACCTGATAAGGTTCTTGAATTTAAGGAAAGGAAACTTTCTAGTTGACTAATCCCTGAGGTTAAAATTAGGTGGAAAGATAGGAAAATAGAGGATTCGACTTGGGAGTCGGTTGAGATTGTTCAGCACAGTTCTCCTTCTTTTCATTGCAAGAGTGCAATGTTTTGAGAGAGGGAAAGTATGTTATATGTACATTATGTGTGCTATGTTATATACACATTATGTGTGCATATACTAGGAGGCTAACCCACATTAGGCTTGTGAGCATGGGAGCATGGGAACAAGCTCTAGTGGAGCATGGGTTAGGACTAACCTTAAGGGTTAAGGTTAGGGTCAGGCATCCAAGGGTCACACATGGAAAATGGAAAGTCGAGTCACTTGAGGGTCCTCCTATATAATAGGGGCATGGGGAACACTCAATGGGTCTTGGGGGCTTGGAGGCTTATGCTATGGTCTCTTGTGTAGAGGTCCATATCTACTCACCTACCATTTCACACTATAGCTACATGCTATTGGATTGTGTTATATCTCTTGATGGTATGGAACATCAAGGTAGAGGTATGATGTATTTCATTTATGATTCATGTGTGCATCCCTTGGGCTCAGGGGTGGTTGGGTGGTTGATTTTATGCATGATTTATGCATGTTTATGCATAACAATTATCTAGAGAGATCTTAGGGTTTTAACAAAACCCGTGTGAATTGCTATATGTAAGATTCCTCCCTCCAGCTTTTGAGGTGTACAGGTGTAAGAACCTTCGCTTCTGTTCCTGTAATTATTCCCCTCTCTGAAATAGAAGAAAGATCCTGTTTTACCCTGTTTTAGCTTGGAGAGAGAAAATGTCTAGAGAGAGGTAATCCAAAATTGAGATATTTTTGGATATAAAAATTCTCCTAGTGTCTAAAATGGTTTTCCCTGAAACAGAAAATCAAAATAAATTTTCCAAGGTGCATTAGGAATCAATTAAAAATGATTTAAAAGACCTTAGCCTAAGGGTCAAGATTTTCTACAATTTTTGGATTATGGTCCAATTAAGGTTTCTATGGGCCAAGAAGATTAATCCAAGTGTTGGGATGAGATAAATCCAATGAATAAAAGAAAATACCCAAAAATGAGTAAATGCTCACATAAGATGAAGAGTTGATTGAGTACAAGATTTATTACTTAAAATCTATGAGATATTACTAAAAAAATGAGATATTTTGGTATAATGATACATTTTTAACACCTTGGTAAGGAGGGGGAGGGGAGACTTTAAGGAGGCACCTATTTCACACATGTGAACGAGTTTTTAACTAAAAAATATCAAGATATTTTTATCTCTCCTCTCTCTTGGATCAAACTAAATAAAAAAGGGGACTAAACTGGTCCAAATCTTGTCCAAATTCAGCCAAACTGAAGCTGAAAAATTCTAGAACTTAGTTGGCCTCATTTAGTGGCCTCCCTCACCTATAAATAGACCCTCATTCTTTTGTATTCTCATATGTGAACTAGACCATGCTAGTATTACATTAGAATAAGTATATTTTCTATTATCCTTTAAAAATCCTCTACATTTTGGAGAGATTGGAGTTTCTCTTTCTCTTCAACCTTCATTGGAGCTTTCCTCTCAACATACTAACCAATTGATTGGTTGTGGGCTTCTTCTAAGAATAGAGAAGCAAGAAAATCTAGAGGTAAGATGTGATTTTATGGTTTTTTCTCTAATATTCTAAATGTATTCACTTCTCAACCCCTCTCAAGCTTGAGAAGTTTCAATTGAATGGTTTTTCAATGCGAATTAAGCTTTTCTTAAGAGTTGTAATGAATAATTAAGAAAAGTTTACATTTATACTTAATTAGGATGCTTTTTTATGTTTATCTCTCTCTTTCCAAAACAATGGTCATTCCTATGACCAATTCTCTATTCAAATGATGCTTCTCATTGATATATTCTCAATTCACAAATCAAACTCTAGGCTTATGAAGCTAGAGGTTAAGAAAGTGGCTTTTTATACTTTTATGCTTCTAAAATTATGATAATCTTATGATTTAAATCCATAAATTGGATTTAAGTTTAGAAGATAGTTATACTATCATAATTGTATTACTAAGTTTATTCTTTTCAAAAATATTAAAAATTATCAGTAATAGCAGCGGAGCTATGGAATTTTTTTAAAGAAATTGATACATAATTCATTCTTATGCATAACGTGAAAAGAGGAATTCCTACCATATTCTAGGATTGGTCATCCTATGCTAAAAGAATGATCTTCATCACATTCAATGGAAAACTATTTTTTAAGGTTTATGCATAATTAAATAATTAAGAAAAGAGAAAATTATGGTAATTTTATTTAAATGATAAAAGAGGAATTCCCATGACATTTGGAATTCAATCAATTAAATGGGAAAAGTGAAATTCTTAGCATATTGGAATTAACGAATATTTTATTTTAGATAAATTTATTTTATGCATGAAAAAAATTTAAATGATGAAAGAGGAATCTCCATGACATTTGGAATTCAATCATTTAAATGGGAAAAGTGGAATTCTTAGCATATTGAAATTAATGGATATTTTATTTAAATTTAAAGAGAAATTTTAGATAAATTATTTTATGATAAAAGAGCAATTCCCATGATGTTTGGAATGCAATTAATTAAATGCAAAAAGAGGAATTTCCATGATATTTGAGATCCAAGAAATTAAATAAAAAAAGAAGATTTTTTAGCATAATTCAAATTGTGAGTATTTATCAAAAGTGAAATTTTGAGCATTATTGAGAAATATGGATAGAATTGATTTTTGTAAATCCCATGAATTCGTTTATTCAAAAGAAAAATATTGAACATATTTCACTTGAGAAATTTGAAAAAAGAATATGAAAATAGCCGTCTCGAGAAAAAGAACCTTTACCTAGGCTAAGCAATTGGCAGAAATTTAGAAAAAGTCCCATCGTCGGTATCGAAGTAGAAAAAGCTACTAAATGGGAATGAGATGTGATAGGATGTAATAAGATGTGATCGGATGCGATAGGATATGGTGTGATGTAAATGAATGTGGATGAGGTGTGAAGTAAATGAATGTGGATGTGAATGATGAGATGAGAATGAGATGTGAGGTTATGTGAAAGGATGAGATGTAAAGTAAATGGATGTGGATGTGTATGTGAAAGAATGTGATGTAAATGAATGTGGATGTGAATGGTGAGATGAGAATGAGATGCGAGGTTATGTGAAAGGATGTGGATGTGGATGTGATAAGATGTGATGTGATGCAAATGGATGTGGATGTGGAAGTGATAAGATGTGATGTGATGTAAATGGATGTGGATGTGGATGCGATAAGATGTGATGTAATATAAATGGATGTGGATACGGATGTGAAATGAGATGTGATGTAATAT
Source organism: Cibotium barometz (assembly GCF_041138505.1). Taxonomy (NCBI): domain Eukaryota; kingdom Viridiplantae; phylum Streptophyta; class Polypodiopsida; order Cyatheales; family Cibotiaceae; genus Cibotium; species Cibotium barometz. Next base: position 33,271,188 of record NC_141064.1, read on the forward strand.
AAATGGATGTGGATACGGATGTGGAATGAGATGTGATGTGATGTAAAGGGCATGTGGATGTGAATGGATGTGATGTGGATGTGATGTGATATAAAGGGATGTGGGTGTGATGTGATATAAAGGGATGTGGATGTGAATGTGATGAGATGAGAAGTGATAGATGTGAATGTGAATGTGAATGAATGGATGGATGTGAATAGTCGTGCATGTGAATGACTGGATGGATGTGGATGAATGAGATGGGATGTGTATGAATGAGATATGATGTGGATTTGATGTAATGTGGATAGAATGTATGTGATAGGATGGTGAGAATGAATATGATGGATATGAATGGATGTGATGTGATGGATGTGATATAAATGAATGGATGTGATGTGATGGATGTGATATAAATGAATCGAGATATATGTGAATGTGATGTGATGGATGTGATATAAATGAATGGATGTGATGTGATGGATGTGATATAAATGAATCGAGATATATGTGAATGGATGAGATGTGATGTGATGTAAATCGAGATATATGTGAATGGATGAGATGTGATGTGATGTGAATAAGGATAGATGTGAATGGATGAGATGTGATGTGAATCGGGATATATGTGAATGGATGAGATGTGATATGAAATGGATGTGATGTGATGTGGATCGGGGTAGATATGAATGGATGAGATGTGAATGAATGTAATGTGATGAGATGTGGACATGGGTAGATGCGAATGGATGAGATGTGATAAGGATAAATGTGGATAGATGTGATGAGATGGAATATGATGTGATTGGATGAGAATGGATGAAGGACGATGGGAATACATATGATTGGACGTAGATTAAGAAGTGTAGATTGATGTGAAACAATGTGAAAAGACGAGAATTCATTATAGAAACTGTATTTATGACTTGTTTTTAAATGACTGTTTTATGTCAAGAATGCTAGGGAAGCATTTTGACCATCTTGTGAATGAGGTCATGGAGACCTAAGTGATAAAGTTGCAATAGGTGACAGAGAGTCAATGGAGGACGTCTCACGTAGCAAGGTTTGACCAGCCTCGGTTTGATTTAAATGGTGAGCTTATGGTACAGTGGATGAGGGATCAAGGAATAGGCCTATGAGTGAAGCGCTAGGTGACCTGCGAAGGATCCTAGAGGGTGCTGACCATACGGTGCTCGGTTCGATTTAAATGGTGAGCTTCTGGTACAGTGGATGAGGGACCAAGGAAGAGGCCTATGTTTCAAAGTTTACTCCATCTTATCTTTGACTTTGTCCAAATATTTAGTTTGCATTTTATTATAGCAAGGAAGTGTGAACCCTACTTTGGCTAAAGACATTAAGGTATCTTGGAACATGGGATCATGTATCACATTAAAAGAAATTCCATTTGCCATAAATGTTTGTGTTCACATTAAATGCAACATCAAATTTCTTTGTTTGTCAAATCCAACCTCCTTTGCTTTCTTCTGCAATATTACTAGTATCACATGGCATATTACCTTTTGTTTGGAAGCTAGATTGAGATTGAGAGCTTGCACTTATATTACCTACATTCTCTTCAATCCCAAATGATCATCTGTGATCGTCCATGTGAGAAGATGAAACATATAACTTTCTTTTTTTTCAAGGAGGCCGACTTTCTATGGTGGATATTGAAATTTATCCACATTTACACTAATGCCACACAATTGTTGTTTTAACATCATGTGATGGATTTTGACATTTACATCAATGCCACATAAATGTTCTAATAGAAGTTGCACCACCAATAAACTAATGATGACTACAAGCTTTACAATGTAACTTCGAAGTAGTGGCAAATTTTTTTTTTGTAATTCTTTAATGTAACTCCACGCAACACATGGTAACTTAGGAGTAGATGCTTTTTTAATATTTCTATAACAATGTAATCCCACTCGACTACTCCTCGATACTACATTGAACACACGTTTTTAATTTTACAATGTTAAATAAAAATTACTTCAAGAATCTAAAATTTTATTTATAATTCATACTTACTTTAATCCATATTACAATATCATAAAGATTAAAATTATTATTAATAATTTATGATCATTATATTTATTTTAATCTATTATCAAAGATATTATAAATATTCAAAATAATATTAGACAAAAATACGTAGTAGATATTATTTTGTAAAGTTTTGAGTCACTTGGTACTTTATTTTGAAGATTGTACAATTTTGAGACACTTGGCACTTTATTTTAAAAATTATATTTCCATAGATGAAAAAATATCAAAGCATAAAAATTATATTGATAAGTTTAGATTATATATTCTTTATTAAGATATACATTATCATCCTTTAAAGTCTTTTTCTTAAGGATCATCCTAATACATACATCATCATCCTTAATATTGTTTTTCTTAAATATCATCGTAAGATATACATCATCATCATCAATATGTGTTTCCCTTTCTTAAAAAGTAGATATACTATTGTCTAAAAATATATACGATATATTTATTGCATGTAAAATTAACATGATCAAGATTCTTTCCTTATTCAAAAAATTAAAGAAACAAGTAAAAAGCAACTTTGAAAGTTACAGTAATAAAGTAAGTTACAGTCATTAAAAATATTTTGATAACTTAGAAATATAAAAAAATTAAGAGTAATAAGATAAAAATAGATCTTTATATAATTTTGTATAAACTATATACTTATACCATAAAAACTAAATTTTATAAAGTAATATAAATTATTGATAACTTTTTGTTTAAATAGTAATTCATTCTCACTTAATTCATACACTATCATGAGAAAAATACGTTACTTACTAAATGTAAAATTTCTTCAACACGTATAAGAAAATTTTGTGTCCTTCCTCAGGTTTACCTCTCTTCTCAATGCAAAGAAAATAGAATGCAAAACACTACTATATAGTCATTCCTAGCTTCTGCTATACAGTCATCCCTAGGTTCTACTATATATAGTCATCCTTAGATTCTTCTCAATGAATATCAATAAGAATGCACAAAAACTACTATATATAGTTATCCCTTAATTTATCGTACAATAATTTTGGCTCAAAAAATCTAAGCTGCATACATATATCCAAAATATATGGCTGAATAAATGAGAAATTAATATTATTTGTATGATTTACCTTATACTATGCGATTTGTATGATTTATGCAACTAATTCAAATTAACCTTGGTCATCCCTTTTGGATTGGCAAAGTGATAGGGATAACAAAATAAGAAAATGGAACAAAAAATTATCTTTGATTAAAAAAAAATCAAAACCACATTGTCTTCATGGGAAAATATAGCTTTGAAATGAGGAGTCTCACTCAAGGAAGAGGAAAAATGAAAAAGAGCAAGCATGCCCCTAGCACAAGTACCTTGAAAACTTGATGAGGCATATAAGCTTTTACTATTTTATAACGTTGGGATATCTAAGGAAGTCATGAACTGAATATGTTTTAAAGGAGATGATTCTTGGCATGAATGAGAAGGAGCTTCTTGGGGTAATAGGAGCTTCTTGGGGTAATAGGAAAATGGAACAAAAAAATTGTCTTTGATAAAAACCCCAAAACCACATTATCTTCATGGGAAAATATAGCTTAGAAATGAGGAGTCTCACACTCAAGGAAGAGGAAAAATGAAAAAGAGCAAGAATGCCCCCAGCACAAGTACCTTGAAAACTTGATGAGATATATATTCTTTTACTATTTTACGACGCTAAGATAGCTAAGGATGTCATGAACTAAAGATGTTTTAAAGGATAAGATCCTTGGCATTAATGAGAAGTTGGTGTTGCAACCAAAGTACAAAGCAAGGCATCATGATTATCAAGTTTTGGTCTTCACCTTGTGATAAAGATAATAAAGTTATAGATAATATATAGGAAGATGCTTCATGCACATCATAAGCAATTGATGATATTGAGGATAGTGATGGTGTAGATAGTTAAGAAGAGTAGTCAACTCCATGGTGATAATCTATTTTAAGATCCATGATTTATATTTATGCACCTCTTTCTCATTTCTTTTTTCCCTTGTAAACTAGCATCATAATTTGAGGAATTTGCTAGTTTTTGAAATTTTTGAAGTATGCATTATATTATTGTTTGGATACTTGTATCCCAAATTTAAAGTCATTTTTTGTATATTAGTGCTCTTAGATTAAAAACTCACTCTACTTATAAGTTAAGGGTTTTTTAACTTAGTTTTGAAATTTTCTCATTTTTTCAAGGGAATCTTTTGAAGATGTTGAAAGAGTATCCATTTTGATATGCATTAGTATTCACTTTAAGAAAAAAAATTTGAAGACCTATTAAGTGAATATAAGCCATCAATTTATGTTTAAAGTACAACTTTATACACAAATTAGAAACATAATATCCATTTAGTCTAATTTTTTCATAGTTTTTTATACACAAATTAGAAACATAATATCAATTTATTTTATAAACTATAAAAGTAGTTGCCCAAAATTTACTTTTAGTATTAAACATGACGACATTTCAACGACATGATTTTCTTTCTTGTTGTAGATGAAGGACCAAAGAAGCACAATAGAGCATAGTTAAGGGGGATCGAACATGTCCATGGCTACAAAGAAGAAAGAGAGAAAGAGAGAGAAGAGAAGAGAGAGAAATAAAAGCTCTTAATGAGAGATGATTTGCATGACTCAATAGAAGTACTTGAATTGTAGGACGTATAAGACCTTCTCTTTTGACTCAATCACATCATATACACTAATAAGACAAGTACACATGGCATACTTATCTTATTCCCATTTAAGGGTGGGTTCACACACACTTACACATACAAACACATAAACTTGGGTACACAACAGAAGGTGGGCACACATATGAGATTGGCACACACATGAATGTGAAATACCTAACAAACCCCCCTTCAAAGTGAAGGTGGAGAGACATGAGATAAGCTACCTTCATCCATGAGATAACACATAAACTCCTGTAAGGTTCCTCCCTTTAAAAATGGGAGAAACACTTAAGATAGTCCGCTAAGTCTTATCTTGGGAAAAATTTCCTATTCATCGACACCTTGACCCTGTAGAGATTCAAGGATACGATTCATAGGTATGACTTAGCTCTATCCCGCAGGGGGAGCGTGATTTCCTAAACATCAAATCACCCATAGGGCAATTGATCAAAAATTGGGCAACTACTAGACTTGATGTCTAGAGACAACGCTTTTTTCCTCATCTTATGCAAGGCACAGCCGCTGGCCTAGTCTTCTTGAATAGAGTTGCCCAAGAACCTAACTATCTAACGTAGGGCTTTCACTTAATTTGTTGGAAAGCTACCCGACTAATCGGGTCCACCCATCCGTAGGATGGTGCCGTCAGGGCATTCCATCCTCCCACTTTCCACCCTACTCACGCATCAATTTGTTTTCTAATTAATACTACCACACTGTTTGACATAAATAAACATATTCCTTAATTAGGGTCTTTCTTCACAAGGTTCGTTCTAACAGCCTTCTTACACAATACAATCATACCAAAGACAAGATGCCATTATATAAAAGTTTATACATGAGTCCATTTCCATACAAGCCAATCCGGCTCTCTTATTCTTATTCTGCCAATGATCTAGAATTCGGCCTTCCAGCCTCTACATGCTGGGCAAAACCCTACGGGACCATACACCTCATCGTCGGCTGCTGGCGAGGACTCAAGCCGGCCTGTCGCCCTCTCAGGCTCCATCGCTCGATCCTCCCGCCCCTCAGAGGGATGTCTGCGCACTAGGGTGGGCTTATTTACCGCACTAGCCTGGGCCCTCAGAACTAGGCAGCCTCATAATCTCTCGCCTCAATCGGCGATCCTTATTCTTCCAAAGGTATGAGGGATACCTTGGACCATTACCGGGCTTTGCTAACGACGCCGCCCGGCTACACAAGCACGGAACGGAGTTAGCGTTGAAGCCAAAAAAAATCTTGAATTCCAAAGATAACAATCTTCAATGCAATTTTCTAAGTATAGCATTCACAATTCATGAAGATAGCAATTTCAACGTAATTTATCGAAAACAACATCACATAATTCATAATTTCATATAATTTTTAAGTCGTCATTTTAAGAGGAAAAGACACCATTTATTAATACTAAATTAAGAAAAAAAAATCTCTTCTTTTGAAAATTAACCAATCTAACCTGGCCACCGTTTCCTTGAGCGGCTTGAAAAGGGACTGGAGCCGCGTTGGGCGCATCTCCCTCCATCTCGTTGTTACGTGCGCCTCTTGAGGTAATATTTTGCCGTCTCCGGGATGAGGCCATCGTAGGTGTCGCCTTGTAGAGCTCGCTGCTGCGATCGAAACGCTTCAGTCGGATCTGAATTCCGAGCTCGTTTGCTCACCGTATGAGCAAAAGAAAATGGCGCACGAACCCTCGCTTGAGTAAAAAAATCCCTTACTAAAGTCTACGCAAATGGGGGGGGGGGGAATTGTGAGGGTGTCCTTAAGGCCAAAGGCAAAAACGTGGAGAGGGCTGGGAGGGGTGGCTGTAAGCCTCTCTGTAAGTCTATTCACACGGGGGGGGGGGGGGGGGGGGGGAGAAGAGTTAAGGACACTGGCCCATGGCAAGAGGAGGATGGAGGAAAATTGGCTTATCTGAAAAGAGCCAAATGAGGGGCTGTGAGAGGGGTGGCTGCAAGGGCGGCTGTACTTGCAGCAAGTACGCTACGGCGGTACGGACGGCAGCACAACAGGGCATACGCTACACAGAAGTGCGTGCCGACTGAGGGGCACCCCGGGGGTTTATATAGCTGAGGGGTGAGGGTGCGGGCGCTGCGCAAAGCAGGGACGAAAGGACGGTGTACCTTCAAAGTCTATGGATCAGTGGCCTGCATGGGTCTACGGGAAAGGTAAGGTGCCGGTTGTCTGGGAAAGGAGTGGTACGCATGTACCTTATCCGGTCTGGTGGGTGTCCGCCCAAGGGTTCGCGTGGACCAAACAGTGGGCGATCGTCCTTTGGTTCTTGGGCGGCCATTGTACGGGGCGCCCTAGTAAGTGTGTACGGACCAAATTTTGGGGCGGGGTACCCAAATTTGGGACGCCCGCCTCGATTTGCGTGCCGGACCGCCCCGGGGGGCGAAATTTTTTTTTGTCCGGGAGGTTCTCCTGGTCGCAGGGGTTCAGACCATTCGTCAATCGGACGTGCGGTCGTGTATTTATTAAGGTTTAAAGGTCGCCGTTTTATAACTAAAATGATTGAAATTAGCGTATAGGCTTGATCCGGTGTCCGTTTTGGATGCTGTAAAATCCTATATTAGGGTAAAATCGCGCGCAGATTCCAAATTTGGGCTCAGAATTTGAAGATTCTAAGTGGAAATGACTCAAATAATAAAATTATTGATATTTATACCATAAAAACTCATAATTACACGGACATTTCTTTATTAGTGAAGATGGGTACGTTACATCCTTCCCCCCTTAAAGAAATCGAGATGTCCTCATCTCGTCATGAATTGGGGATAATCCTTTAAGAGTGTAGCTTCATCTTCCCAAGTTGCATCCTCTTCAGGGTAATCTTTCCACTGAACTAGATGTTCTACAAGAGTTCTATTTCGGAGTTGCCTTTCTCTAGAATCTATGATGCTATTGGGCTGTAATTCAAGGACTCCTTGAGTAGGGATTACAACTTGTTCATCATCAAGAATATGATCGAGACTGGGGACATATGGCTTTAACAAACTTACATGAAATACATTGTGGACTTTGATATGGGCTGGAAGTTGGAGTTTATAGGCACTTTTACCTAGACACTTGATAACTGTATAAGGACCACAATACCTAGGGCTGAGCTTCTTATATTTCCCAAGTGATAGAGAACTTCGTTTGGGGCGCACTCGTAGAAGAACTTTGTCTCCTTCCTTGAAGATCCTTTCAGACCTCTTGTTGTCAGCATAATGCTTTTGTCGATCTTGGGCAGCTTTAATATCCCTTTGGATAGCTTTGGTTTGTTCCTCCATCTCTTCGAGCATTTTCCTGGATGCCTCAACTCTTATGGTCGGATCAGAGAAATTTAGAGGAGACAAGCATTCTTGCCCATAGAGTGCTTTGAATGGTGACATTCCTATGCTTTGATGATAAGACGCATTGTAGGCAACTTCTACTAGAGGAAGGTATTGAATCCACCTTCTGGGTTCCCGTCCACAGTATGCTCTGAGAATGTCTTCAATTACTTGATTGACTCTTTCAGTCTGGCCATCGGTCTCTGGGTGATAAGCTGTGCTAAAGCAAAGTTGAGTCCCCAGAGCTTGAAATAAAGACTGCCAGAATTTTGAGGTGAAGTCAGAATCCCGATCACTTACTATTCTTTTTGGGAGACCATGAAGTTTGAAGACTTCCTTGATGAATATACGAGCAACATCAGAAGCTTTGAAGGTCTTCTTTGCTGGGATAAGGTGAGCTACTTTGGTAAGTAAGTCCACTACTACTAGAATGGAGTCATATCCTCCTTGAACAGTGGGGAGACTTGTGACAAAATCCATACTAATGCACTCCCACTTCATTTGGGGAATATCTAAGGGTTGAAGCTTTCCAGGCATCTTGACCCTTTCAGCCTTGATCCTTTGGCATGAGAGACATTGTTTCAAGTACCGAAGCACATCATTTTTCAAGCCTGCCCAATGAAAGCTCCTTCTTACCGCATTTAATGTTTTTGCATAACCTGGGTGACCTGCAGCAGGGCTATCATGAGCTTCATGGAGGATTAGTTTCTTTAAAGCAGGGTCCTTTGGGATACATAGCCTGTGATTGAAGTAGAGGCTTCCTTCATGAGTGGAGTATCCCTTGATTAGATTCTTCTCTTTCTCAGAATGTCCCCCTTCTTCTACTAACTTTATCATCCTTTGATAATCTGGGTCATGAGATGAGACTTCTTCCACCTTGACCAGTATGGGATTATTTGGCATTGAAATTGCATTCAAGAAAGATTTGCGGCTAAGTGCATCAGCTACCACATTATCTTTCCCAGGGCGGAATTTGATGTCGAAATCATATTCTTGTAGAATTTCAATCCATCTCCTTTGCCGCATGTTGAGGTTAGGCTGGGTGAAGATCCACTTTAGACTTTTGTGGTCAGTTACAAGCTGGAACTTGCCTCCCAAGAGATAATGTCTCCATAATTTGAGGCAATGAACAACTGCTAAGAGTTCCAAATCATGGGTGGCATAGTTTGCTTCATATTGCTTCAGCTTGCGGGAAGTATAAGCGACTGGTCTTCCTTCTTGGCCTAAGACACCACCAAGTGCTAGGCTACTAGCATCGGTAACCACTTCAAATTCCTTGGAGAAATCAGGAAGCTTTAAGACTGGGGCAGAAGTAATAATGACTTTCAGCTGATCAAAGCTGTTTTGATGGATTGGCAGCCACACTATTTTGCAATCCTTCTTAAGAAGATCTGTCAAGGGTGCAGCTACCAAGGCATAATCTTTGATAAAAATCCTATACCAACCCGTGATTCCCAAGAATCCACGAACTTCACGAACTGATTTAGGGGGTGGCCATTCTAGAATATCCTTGACTTTGGCAGGGTCTACTGAGATGCCATCTTTGGAGACGATGAATCCAAGATACTCAATTTGATGAGTAAAGAAGGTACATTTGCTTTTCTTGGCATAGAGTTTGTGTCTGCGCAGCAATTGCAGAACTCTACGCACATGCTCCTCATGCTCTTCCATTGATTTGGAATAGATTAGGATGTCATCAAAGAAAACAAGCACAAACTCATCCAAGTATGGGCGGAATATATCTTGCATTAGGCGGTTGAAGGTTGCAGGAGCATTGGTTAACCCGAATGACATTACAGTAAACTCATAGTGGCCATAACGGGTATTGAAGGCTGTTTTGGGTATATCTGCTTCCTTGACTCTGATCTGATAGTAACCAGACCTCAAATCTATTTTTGAGAAGACTTTGGCCCCATGAAGCCTGTCAAGAAGTTCATCGATGCGAGGGATAGGATACTTATTTTTGACAGTGACTTGATTTAGCCCTCGATAATCTATGCAGAGGCGGAGAGTCCCGTCCTTCTTCTTTTGGAAAAGAACAGGTGCTCCCCAAGGAGAGCTACTTGGGCGTACAAATCCTTGTTCAATGAGTTGGGAAAGTTGCTCCTTAAGTTCAATGGCTTCAGGAAGGGACATTTTATAGGGAGTTTTTGAGACGGGTTGAGCTCCAGGGATCACCTCGATTTCATGGTCGACTTCTCGAGGAGGCGGTAACCCTGTAAGCTCGTCAGGGAAGATGTCAGAGAATTCTTGGAGCCAAGAGGGTTCTGTCTCCATACTAGGTTCAAAGACTTTGTTGAGTTTGACTAAGAAAACTTGCTGACCCTTACGTGTTCCCTTAAGAAGATGTTTCGCCTTGACTACCCTAGACTTAGGTTTTCCTGTGATTCCCTGAACAGATATTACTTGGCCATGCTCATTTTCAAAAGTGATACTCCCCTAGTTACAATGAATGCTAGCTTTGTTCGCAATTAACCAATCCATCCCAAGGATTCCATCATAAATTCCTAATGGCAAGACTCTAAAGTGACCGTGAGTTTGCTCATTACCCAGCTCAAAATCAAGGTTTCCTATAGAGTGGCGAGATATTACTTCTTTCCCACTGGCTAACTCTACAATCATTTTTCTAGCTGATTTTTGACTCAAGTTTAATTTTTGCAAGCACCTAGGAGAAAGGAATGAATGGGTACTGCCACAATCAATCAAAAGCTGAAATGGCTTACCGTGATGAGTGGCGGGGGTTTGGATTACACCAAATTGTCTATTCGGACCTTGGTGTTCTACCGCCGCATGGACGGTGGCGCGCTCTTCTTCAGCCTCTTCCAAGGTTGGTTCTTCACTTATAACACAGGCAGTTCTAGCAACTGTTCCTCCGCGGCCTCTGCCATGACCACTGCCTCTTGCACCTTGGTGGGTAGGGGTTCCACGGCCTTGATTTCCTCTGTTACCTTGGGGGAATGATGTTGCCAACTTGGGACAGTTGGCTCTAAAGTGTCCCGGCTCATTGCACTCAAAACACAGAGGGCCTTCTCTAGAAGAAGCAGCATACGAGCGGGGGGCAAAAGAGTTGCCTTGTCGCCCTCTGTTGTAGTAGGGGAAATTCTGTTGAGGTTTCTTGTAGGGTTGATCTCTAAGGTTTGCTTCAGGGTAAGATCTCTTTTGATTCTTCGGTTTGTTAGCCTTCATTTCTTTCACAAGGGGCTTTGCTCGTATGAGAGCATCCTGTAAAGTGGTTGGCCTCATTGCTTCAAGGCGGGAATCTAGGGGTTCATTTAGCCCTTGGCAGAAACGAGCCACTTGCTGGGAAGTAGTCATAGCTGGGGCATACTTCCGAAGGGTAATAAATTTGGAATAATAATCCTCAAGAGTTAAGGTGCCCTGTCTAAGACTAAAAAACTCATTCATCTTTATGGACTCATGGGATGGAGGAAGATATCTTTCCTTCACTGCCTGCTTGATGTCTTCCCACGTTTGAGAATGCTCGGTGACTTCCTTGTCATGGCACCACTGTTTCCACCAGAGTTTAGCATCTCCAGTGAGGCGAAACCGTGCGAGCATAGACTGATTTGCTACTCCAGTACCGGCAGCAGAGAAATAATCGTCCATCGCCTCAATCCAGACTTCAGCATCCTTCTCAACCTTTGAACCTTCTCCTTTAAAGGAGGGAGGTTGCATTTGCTTGAGTAGGAGCTTCTTCTCCTGGGTATCGGTGTAAAGCGCATTGGGAAGTGGAGAGTGGTCGTCCTGGCCATCATCGTAAAAACAATTTTTAAGATTACAAGATTCATATTTGCACAACGCTTAATTTTTGGAGAGTAAAACATTGAAATTATTTTATTTCCAAATATTTACAAGGACAAGTTTTATTACAAAGATCTGAGACTAATATAATTAGTCTTATTTGACATCAAGGGAAATTCCTAGGCTTCACTGTGACATAAGGGTAGAGCGGTCCACATATGTGAAATATGGGGGTTCCGCTGTAGTTTCTAAGACTCTAAAAACTGATGGTAAGGGTGGTAAACTCTGGATTGGGGTGGGTCCTAACACTGCTACTCTATCAGCAGGTAAGACCTGCATCACTTTGTCATACACCCAACGATCCTGAGGTATGCGAACCCCATCTATAGTCACCGAGGTGTCATCCCTAGGGGTACCGACGAACCAGAATAAGCGGACCATCTTCAGCTTCTCAATCCAACGAATCCGCTTAAGGTCGGTGGTGAGGTTCCCAATCTGATCTGCTCGGATGATGAAGTATCTCGGCCCACGACTCCAGAAATCTCTACCCCATCCTCTCTGAATACGAGAGAAATGAGGGAGGGATATCTTCTCTAATATCTGCACCATGGTGTCGCGGAACTCGAAATTCGAGGAGTGACTAGCAGTCTCGAAGATGCATTGGAAAACTAGAAATTTGGAGTAGGCATCTTCCTCTTCCTACAATCATTCAAACATCAATTTAATTTATTTGTTTTAGTAGGATGTCTTTACTAATTATGTTAGGTAAAACATTTATTACAAAACAGTCCTTAAACAGCAATTCCTAGGAGCCAAACAGGCTCTGATACCAATTGTAAGGTTCCTCCCTTTAAAAATGGGAGAAACACTTAAGATAGTCCACTAAGTCTTATCTTGGAAAAAATTTCCTATTCATCGACACCTTGACCCTGTAGAGATTCAAGGATACGATTCATAGGTATGACTTAGCTCTATCCCGCAGGGGGAGCGTGATTTCCTAAACATCAAATCACCCATAGGGCAATTGATCAAAAATTGGGCAACTACTAGACTTGATGTCTAGAGACAACGCTTTTTTCCTCATCTTATGCAAGGCACAGCCGCTGGCCTAGTCTTCTTGAATAGAGTTGCCCAAGAACCTAACTATCTAACGTAGGGCTTTCACTTAATTTGTTGGAAAGCTACCCGACTAATCGGGTCCACCCATCCGTAGGATGGTGCCGTCAGGGCATTCCATCCTCCCACTTTCCACCCTACTCACGCATCAATTTGTTTTCTAATTAATACTACCACACTGTTTGACATAAATAAACATATTCCTTAATTAGGGCCTTTCTTCACAAGGTTCGTTCTAACAGCCTTCTTACACAATACAATCATACCAAAGACAAGATGCCATTATATAAAAGTTTATACATGAGTCCATTTCCATACAAGCCAATCCGGCTCTCTTATTCTTATTCTGCCGATGATCTAGAATTCGGCCTTCCAGCCTCTACATGCTGGGCAAAACCCTACGGGACCATACACCTCATCGTCGGCTGCTGGCGAGGACTCAAGCCGGCCTGTCGCCCTCTCAGGCTCCATCGCTCGATCCTCCCGCCCCTCAGAGGGATGTCTGCGCACTAGGGTGGGCTTATTTACCGCACTAGCTTGGGCCCTCAGAACTAGGCAGCCTCATAATCTCTCGCCTCAATCGGCGATCCTTATTCTTCCAAAGGTATGAGGGATAACTTGGACCATTACCGGGCTTTGCTAACGACGTCGCCTGGCTACACAAGCACGGAACGGAGTTAGCGTTGAAGCCAAAAAAAATCTTGAATTCCAAAGATAACAATCTTCAATGCAATTTTCTAAGTATAGCATTCACAATTCATGAAGATAGCAATTTCAACGTAATTTATCGAAAACAACATCACATAATTCATAATTTCATATAATTTTTAAGTCGTCATTTTAAGAGGAAAAGACACCATTTATTAATACTAAATTAAGAAAAAAAAATCTCTTCTTTTGAAAATTAACCAATCTAACCTGGCCACCGTTTCCTTGAGCGGCTTGAAAAGGGACTGGAGCCGCGTTGGGCGCATCTCCCTCCATCTCGTTGTTACGTGCGCCTCTTGAGGTAATATTTTGCCGTCTCCGGGATGAGGCCATCGTAGGTGTCGCCTTGTAGAGCTCGCTGCTGCGATCGAAACGCTTCAGTCGGATCTGAATTCCGAGCTCGTTTGCTCACCGTATGAGCAAAAGAAAATGGCGCACGAACCCTCGCTTGAGTAAAAAAATCCCTTACTAAAGTCTACGCAAATGGGGGGGGGGGGGGAATTGTGAGGGTGTCCTTAAGGCCAAAGGCAAAAACGTGGAGAGGGCTGGGAGGGGTGGCTGCAAGCCTCTCTGTAAGTCTATCCACACGGGGGGGGGAGAAGAGTTAAGGACACTGGCCCATGGCAAGAGGAGGATGGAGGAAAATTGGCTTATCTGAAAAGAGCCAAATGAGGGGCTGTGAGAGGGGTGGCTGCAAGGGCGGCTGTACTTGCAGCAAGTACGCTACGGCGGTACGGACGGCAGCACAACAGGGCATACGCTACACAGAAGTGCGTGTCGACTGAGGGGCACCCCGGGGGTTTATATAGCTGAGGGGTGAGGGTGCGGGCGCTGCGCAAAGCAGGGACGAAAGGACGGTGTACCTTCAAAGTCTATGGATCAGTGGCCTGCATGGGTCTACGGGAAAGGTAAGGTGCCGGTTGTCTGGGAAAGGAGTGGTACGCATGTACCTTATCCGGTCTGGTGGGTGTCCGCCCAAGGGTTCGCGTGGACCAAACAGTGGGCGGCCGTCCTTTGGTTCTTGGGCGGCCATTGTACGGGGCGCCCTAGTAAGTGTGTACGGACCAAATTTTGGGACGGGGTATCCAAATTTGGGGCGCCTGCCTCGATTTGCGTGCCGGACCGCCCCGGGGGGCGAAAATTTTTTTTGTCCGGGAGGTTCTCCTGGTCGCAGGGGTTCAGACCGTTCGTCAATCGGACGTGCGGTCGTGTATTTATTAAGGTTTAAAGGTCGCCGTTTTATAACTAAAATGATTGAAATTAGCGTATAGGCTTGATCCGGTGTCCGTTTTGGATGCTGTAAAATCCTATATTAGGGTAAAATCGCGCGCAGATTCCAAATTTGGGCTCAAAATTTGAAGATTCTAAGTGGAAATGACTCAAATAATAAAATTATTGATATTTATACCATAAAAACTCATAATTACACGGACATTTCTTTATTAGTGAAGATGGGTACGTTACAACTCCGGTACAAATACAAAAGGTGCACACACACATGAGATTGGCTCTAAGGCACCTACATCTTGGAATTTCCTATCAAAATTGCAGCGACAAGGAAATGCAACACAATGACCAATAATCAGATTGAATGAACAAGTTTGAAACCGAATCAACACTATTTATATTACTTAATCAGATGAGATACAACAAATGATAAATTTGACTCTAATGTGGAAGGGCTAATCCCCAAAACCCTATCCTAATGCTAAGGAGATCAATCAGCTCTCAGATATTACAATTAGTACAGTGTTGTGAGTGTTAGGCTAGGCTACCCACTCAGCAAGTGGCTTTTGCTCACTAGGTTGTTCACTTCTTATTCCCTATCAGCAGCACACCTGCATATAAGATTGACTTTTATAATGATCCAGGTAGCTCTTCACACTAATATAGATGAGTCATGATTGTAGCTTCATCTTTGTAATCTTGCCGCAATATAATCAGGTAGGTGCAACCGGTAATTCTGCAGCTTCCTGTTAGCTAAATTACGACAATTAGATCAGATCTACAAAATTGTCTCTTGAGAAGATAGTGACGTGCAATTTCTCCTTTGATGTAGGAATCACTTTTCAACAAACAAGTGGCACATTTTCCAAGGCTTTATAAACCTTAGAAATGGTGTGAATCTTGCATCTTTTAACACCTTCCCTCAAGATTAGCAACATGTGTGAACCTTTGTTTAGACAGCTAACTCCATAGGTCGGAAGCTAACTCCATATGTCGGAAGCTAACTCTGACATATTGATTCAATTAGCTGATTCAGTCAACTGATTTAGAAATTTGATTCACTTAGCTGATTCAGAAAGTTGACTCTGACTGACTGACTCCGTAGGTCGAAAGCTAACTTTAGCATGTGGGGAAACTAGACAAAGGTTATTTTAAATTTTTGGAAAATGTGGGGTTGGTGTTTGGCATGTGGTGTGTCCATTCGGGTGCCGTGACCATTCAAATTCCTTTAAAAATATATTTTTTTGACCCAAAAAATTGGAAAATCCATTAAAATTGTGAATTTTCATTGGATTTGAGAATTATCGAGCGGAATTGGAAATTTCGTGAACGATGGGATTCTCAAGAGAAATTAGGAATATTCTAAAAATTATTTTTAGAAATCCTAGAAATTGGTATTTTTTAAAATATCAATGGTATTTTGACAAATTTAATTGCTAATTTTTTTTTTGGAAAAATATAGGATTGGAATGCCATAAGATAGGTTTGGTGGAATTACAACATAGAATGCCAGGTCAAATGCAACCTTTGGAAATACCATCTAGGAAGTGGGAATCGATTTCCATGCAGGACTTTACCACTAAATTGCCCATTGCCAGAGGAGGGTATGACACTATCTTTGTAGTTGTCAATCGTTTGACAAAGATGGCTCATTTCTTCCCTATGAAGAAGATAGATGGTGCTCTTGAGGTAGCAAAGTTGTTTGTGAAAGAAATTTTTTGTTTGCATTGGTACGCCTCAAAGTATAGTGTCTGATAAGGATTCAAAGTTCACATCTAATTTTTGGTAAGCCACATTTAGAGCCATTGGTACTTAGCTCAAGATGAGCACGACATTTCATCCTCAACTAGATGGGGAAACTGAGAGAGTAAACAGAGTATTAGAGGATATTCTTAGAATGTATGTTAATGAAAAGCAAACCAATTGGATCAAATTCTTACCTTTAGCCGAGTTTTCTTACAATAGTTTGTGGCATAGCTCCATCCAAATGGCACCTTTCGAGGCCGTTTATGGACAAAACTGTTATACACCGGTGAACTTTTCAGACCTAGAGAACCGAGTTGAGGTTTCTAAAGAGATGCTTGAGAGGATGGATGAGGAAGTCAAGACTCTTAGGGAGTGTATTAAGAAGGCTCAACATAGACAGAAACTCTATTATGACAAGAAGCATGCACCTCGTGAGTTCAAAGTTGGTGATATGGTATTTTTGATAGTCATTCCACTTGGTAGCAATTGGATGAGATCTGCTAGAAATTTCCTTCTTTCTTGAGCTAAGCATTACCTAGTTCAGGATACTACCTGCTGGTAGCAATTGGACGAGATCAGAAACTTTCCTTCTTTCTCGAGCTATGGACAGCTCGATTTTTGGGAGTCTATAAGGTGACCCTTACCCTTACCCTTGGCTAGTGTGAAAGCCTTGATAATATGAATTATGTGCTCATGTGAATGCATTTTTTTTTGAGAACTTGAATTGAACACACACAACAAACACACACAACCTACAAGTAGATGCCTCACGGTTTCGTCTTCTGATGAGGAGATTCGATCCCACAACCTCAGGGAGGCACTCGAATACTTCCACCATCTGGACTACCATTTTTTATTAGCAATCTAATTAGGGATAGAATGAGAAATTAGTAATCTAATTTTTATTAACAATCTAATTAGGGATAAAATGAGAAGTTAACTTGTTTTTATGTGACTTTGGTTTTCCAAAGAGGCCTTGAATCCATAAGACTTTGCTTCATTAGTGGTTGTTAGGACATGAGACTCTCTTCTTGTGTAAATAGTTGGGGACTGGTGTGGTTTTCACTAAGGGAATTTGGAGACAACAAGAATTTGTTTTGTGAATTTTAGAACCTTTGGACTTCACAAATTATCCACAAGCCCACAAGTCATTAAGCCTCCCACATAAGGTGATAAGCTCAAAAGCCTATAAGCCCACAAGTTGACAAGTTTGTTGTAGCCTCTAAATTTGCAAGTTCAATGATTCCAAAGCATAACAAGATTGAAAACCTCTAAATCTGCAAAGTTCAATGATTCCAAAGCTTGCAAGCTAGCACAAGCTCATGAGCCCACAAGTCTATAAGCCTAAAAGCCCACAGGCCCATAAGCCTTCAAGTCAAATTCCAATCTTGTAAGACTATAACTCTGTGTAAGCCTGTAAGGCTAGTTCACAAGTCCACAAGCCGAGATGGGGGAGTCAGTGCAACGGTAAGGGCTCTTGCATTACATCGTGAGGGCTTGGGTTCAATACCCGCCCCCTCCTCCCGCATGCCATGAGGCATGGGGTCTGTCCATTTCGGCACTAATATAAAATAAAAATTAAAAATATCCTCCCAACATATAAAAAAAGTCCACAAGCCCGGTAAGTCCACAAACAAGTAAGCGAGCAAGGCCCATATGTAAGAAAACATGTGAGAAAAAAACTCATAGAAAATTATTGGGATATTTTTATTTTTCAGTGTTGGTATAAGCGCTGATATCGAGTCCCCCCCCCAAAAAAAAATCACTGCTTTGGCCGCGACATTATTTTATTTTTCGTCATTAAACCACAAATATAAGTGCCAAAATTTCCCTGTCTCATGAAGGCACCTGACGTAGCAAAGAGTTTTCTTAGATGGCTCCATACAAAACTACCATATAAAATCCATACAAAACTACCATATAAACTGTCCTCCTTTCCTCCTCTATGTAACACACACACTCTCTGAAATCATAATCTCAAATGTATAATAGACTAACACTTCTAACATTATAATGTGCTCGGAGTGAAGCGTAACAACCATGTAACTATCACCTTAATGAATTGGGCATAGACATATTTGAAGTTGGGGAAGGGGATGTGAGGAGGAGCAAGAAGAGAACTAGTAGTGAAGGTGAGAGACTAAGACATTCTAATTGGAGCTTGTAAAAACCAAAAGGAATGACTAAAATTTTGGAGTTTTATATACATTAAATTTTTTTAATGCGTAAACTACAAAAAAAGACTAGACTATCGTTATTTTTTAGCACATGCCACTAAGGCTAGTTTGAGGTTACCACACGAGGCTATTTAAAATGCCACTGAGCTTGTTTTTTTGCCAAGAGAACCATTGTGCTAATTTGGGCATTGGACATGTTAATTAGTTGGGAACATAATATGAGTTTGTGCTCTATAGTAGTTTGAGTCAATGCTATGTAGTAGCACTCACTTATGTTATTAGATAACTAATATAAAGCATAGACAATGTAGTATAGCACTGCCTCGATATCATACTGGTACAAGGTAGAGACTTATGCTATTAATTAGTAGAAAAAGTGCAAAAAATTATGAATTTTGTTTGGGAGATGTTTATATACCTAAGGTTTATCTACAACATGCTGAGGGTATCCTTTCTTAAATTTCTTTGATGATAAATATCCTTCTTATTAGGTAACTCAAGTTTACTCAGTCTAAAATGTAATAAGGAGATCTTTCAAATTTCTCTGCCTTTGGATGTCTATAGTAATAGCACCTTGCTTTTGTAGAAGGTTAGGCTAGGTCAACACAATAGAGCATATATGAAAGGGTGAGAACAATAAGCTGTTGATGAGAAAAGAGGAGAGAAAGTCTTAAAACACAATAATAGAAGAAAGGTAGCTTTATCAAATGATAAATAAAAGAATTGCAAGCTGTCATGGTTGGCTGTAGCAAAATAGTAATTAAAATTTGGCTCAAAAAGAGTAGTGTCTAAAACTAAATTATCCCTCTTGAATTTAAAAAAGATATACCATACATCATGCATTTTACACTATAAAGCACACATGTCATACAACAAGCATTTTGCGCTATAAAGCATACATGTCATGTCAAGGACACCACTTTTAGGTTCGCTTTAGTTCTACCATACGACACGCATTTTGCACTATAAAGCACACATGTTAGGGACATTGCTTTAAAGCACACATGTCAGGGACATCACTTTTAGTTCTACCATACGACACGCATTTTGCACTATAAAGCACACATGTTAGGGACATTGCTTTAAAGCACACATGTCAGGGACATCACTTTTAGGTTTGCTTTAGTTGATTTGGCTGGTTTAATCTAAATAAGTTGCAAGATATTTAATTGTATACACACATGTGCATGCATATAAGTATTAAAATGGTGCTTTATGGGAAAACTGCGTGACCAAAAATTTCTATCAACAGCTGAAACCCAATATCCTTGTGTGTTAATCTCATCTTGATTTGTAATGATTAATAAATTGATCAAAATATCATTCAATGCACTATCAAATTATAAATGAAAGCTCTATGAATGTTTTGGTGGATTGTTGTATTTCCAAAATATAGCCTACCAATGTAAGGATTAATTAATCTAATGTGTAGTCTTAGGATCATTTTATAAATCACTTCAAGAAATTCTTCTTGATGTAGAGTTCTCAAAACTAGTTATCTCGTTATAAAAGTTACAAGGCTATTCATAAATCACAAGTTGAATGTTTTGGTGGATTGTTGTATTTCCAAACTACTGATCAGCCTCATGTTGAAGAAGAAACTATGGTGGACTCTCTGACATATTTGGAGCAAGACATGGATGACAAGATAGGAGCCCTACATGACACAGTGGATATTGAGCGAGAAATAACGTAGGACATGGGCAGTGTCCATCGACGTATGGGGAGCATGCCTCAAGAGAAGAGCAAGAGTTGCATAGGATGGCTTGTACGCCTCTGTATCATGGTGCATGTATATTTGTTTTACATACATGCCTCACAATGCTAAACTTGCAATCAATATTTGGATGGTTCGATACTAGCGTATCAAAACTTTTTGCGTAAGTACTTATCACCCTTCCCTTTTTTAATCTCTTTCTTTTACCTTTTTAAATCATCGTTGTCAATATGACAGGTCATTGAGAGATCAAATATTGCCAGAAGGCAATGAGATTCCTGCGGACCGTGTGCGTGCAAAATCTATATTACAATCCATTGGTATGGACTACAATTCCTACCACGCTTGTCCAAATGATTGTGTTCTTTATCAGCACAAGCATGTAGGCATTGCACAATGTCCACAATGTGGAGATTCCAGATATAGGAAAGATGTCCAAGGATAAAGGGTTCCTGTAAAAGTACTCAGGAATTTCCCTATCATTCCACGGATTCAAACCATGTTTAAGTGTAAATCCATGGCGTCTATGATGTCTTGGCATTGAACCACTAAATCCATGGCGTCTGTGATGTCTTGGCATTGAACCACTAGATCCACGAATGATAATATGTGTGTGCCCACCGCTGATTGCCCTACATGGAGACACATTTAAGAGAAGTGGCCAAACTTTAATGAGGAACCTCGTAATATTCGCCTCGGGCTAGCTATGGATAGTGTGAACCCATTTGGTCTTAAAAGTTCAACATGGAGCACATGGCCAGTTTGTCTTGTTAACTACAATCTTCCACCGTGGTTAGCAATAAATAAGGGACATCTTTCTCTCTCATTAATAGTCCCTAGGAAGTACAAGGTAGCCAACATGGATGTGTACTTAGCCCCGTTAATAGAGGAGCTACAAAGTTTTTGGGAAGGAATTGATGTTCATGACATGTGAAAGAGGTTTGGACAAAGGGAGTTCTCATTACAAGGAATACTAATGTGGACATGCATGATTAGCTAGGCTACAGAGAATGCAGTGGTAAGCTATTTTGTTCTTATGTAATAGCTATTGATATATATGTGGATGGTTGTGTAATATTATTTGTTTTAATACAGGAGTATCAATCTCTGGATACAATGCATGCCCTTTGTGTGGGCCTAGACTAGATTCTCGTCATTCAAGAGGCTTGAGAAAGATGGTGTATGAGGGTCACAAGAAGTATCTACCAGAGGACCATGAGCTACATGAGGGCTATTTGGGTCAGCCTCCTCCTACACTAAAGGCAAGAGATTGGAAGAGAGCATGGGAGGAAAACAAAGGGTCTCCACCCCCTAGAATAAAGCGGCTATCCATATTTTACTGACTACCATATTGGGAAGGTCTTCTAATTAAACTATTTGCTTGACCCTATGCATATTTTTAAAAATATAGCCGTAGTGCTTTGGAAGACTATTAATGGGGTCACATAGAGAGCGAGGGCCAAAGGGAGGATTTACAAATAAGTGATTGTATGTGACACTTATGGCCACGAACCAGAGGTGATGGTAAGTTGCTATTACCTAAAGCTCCTTGGGTATTAACAAAAGAAGATAAAGCTTAAGTTAAGAAGTGCATTTCAAAGTTTCGTACTCCGACTGGATGTATGCACTGCCTAAAGGACGCGTTTACAAAGGATAACGAGCTCTCTGGCTTAAAATCACATGATTGGCACAAGTTCTTGTAATTTGTCTTGCTTGTGGCCATAAAAGGTTGCCTCACCTGACAACGTAAGGGATACAATATACAAGATTGGCACCATGGTCTGTTGGATTTCATGGAAGGAGATAAGAAAAGACACTTTGGAAGTAGCCCACTTAAATGCCATAGAAGCAATTACATTGGTGGAAAAGTTTTTCCCCAACCAACATCTTAACCATACAAATGCATCTCCTAGTTCATGTTGTGGATGAGGTGGCTATGGCAGGGGTCATCCATTCACGTTGGATGTTATTTTTAGAGAGGTTCATGAAGACGCTAAAAGGGTTTGTTCATTAAAGAGCTTGCCCAAAGGGAAGTATCGCAATGGGACGGCTTGTGCAAGAATCCCTCATGTACATCACAGAGTTTCTTAGTACCATAGACCCTGAAATGCCTAAACTATGGTCAATGGAAGAGGATGATAGGGTAGTTGGAGAACAACCACAAAGGACAAGGGATTGAGAGAAGCATGGATGTGGCCTTACGAGATAAGATCGATAAATTTTCCATCCTAAACTCAAAGAGTATGCAAAAGTGAATCGAGCGGTATGGAGAGGCCAAGAATGATAGGAATCGAGCTCATCAAGCTTTTCGAAGGAGTCGGACTACTACGGCTTGCCAACCATACCCTTCATCGCTTGCTGTACTTCCAGACTTTCCATCAAAGTAGATGGCTCCAACAAACCTTAGAAAAAGCAAAACTTTGTGATAAAATTGTTACGGATGAGGAAGAGGAGCTTGCATACAGTTGTGACTACCGTGTAGGTGATTTCATTCATTCTAAGCCTCGATATGTTCACATGTTTTCCAAATATTGTTTACAACTTCTCTATAATCTAACGATGTGTTATTTTCTTTTAGTATCAAAAATTTACAGCACTGTGGTCACATGGACGCCATTTTTGAGTGGAGCATATCGATAAGAAGAGAACAACATTTGATTGTGGTGTTAAAGTAAATTTCATGCAGGAAAGCAGGACTAGTGCAAGTGATTCAAATACGGATGTGAACATGCTAGATTACTTTGGAACCATCCAAGATATCATCAAGGTTGGCCTTAGAAAGTTTCATATGTTTATCTTTGATGTTAAGTGGTTCAAGGTAGTCACAAACAGAAACACATGCAATCATACGAAGAGACAAATCTGGATTAGTTCAAGTGGACTCCACAAAGATATGGATAGACCAAAGAGACACATTTGTTCTACCAAAATATTGTGAGCAAATAATCTTTAAGAAGGAGGACCTAAGAGATCTCAGATGGTGGTTTTTTGTAATCCAAGTGGCACCACGTAGTAAACAAATATATGAAGACATGGAAATAGATGGAGATGAAGTAGAGATTGGTGTGGGCCAAGAAGATCAAGTTCCACTACATGTCAAAGTACAACAAGAGCAAGGGCTAGACGAAGGTATAGAGATCGAACAATCAGACACAGGAGATGGTTCAGACACAATAGATGGTGGTCTTGAGGACGAAGAGCCAGTAACAAATGAGAAACCAGAGCCAGAGCTAGAAGAGCTAGAGGTCGACATAGATGCATTGTCTATTCCCACACGATTTGAAGATGGAGGGATTTTCCTTGAAATAGATCTTTTTGGGGCTAATGATATTTTTGAAGATGAGAGAGCTGATAATGATCAACTTTGATTTTGTAAACATGTAAATATTCTCACATGTTATGATTTGATGGTAATGTATTTATTGGTTTCATTTACTTTTACAAGTATTTTTATATACCAAAAGTGAAAAAGAAACATATATATTGGTAAGGATATAAATAAGGTAAAAACAAAAAAAATTCGACTTTCATTGCCACATTTTTTAAGATAAAAATTCTGACGATCTTACAGACATTTTTATCGACACTAATATAGACAGGATTATAGACGTTTATTTGGACGTCGAGACAATCGTCATCAAAAACCGTCGTCAAAACATAGGCATCATGTAGTAGTGTAGAAAAGAATCCAGCTCTGTTGCACATGCAAGACCTCTTACAAGAGTATGGAAAGCGGCTACATGATTTTGAAGGGTTGCCTATTCCTGATAAATCAAGTGTTACCACTGTCAACAATGGTTTGCTTATGGAAGAGATGATGTTTGATTCTGTTCAACAGGCTGATTTGTCCGTTTCCACCGATGTCACCTAAGTGGTGAAAACAAGGGTAGAAAAGCCTTGGTTCATTAACTAAGAGAGATGGGATGAGGAGGTGAGGAAGCATGCTGAAAACCCTTGACAATACTGGCAACAAGAGAGAGCAGCGGCAAAGCGACTAGAGAGCGTGGGGAGATCGCACCTCGAGAGCAGCGGATGGGACTCATTTTATGAGTATTTTGTAAGTTTCC